>NW_027325812.1:0-300000 GCF_048418805.1 Vulpes vulpes
ATTCCCAACCCCCGCAATCCCTCATCCCGAGGCCTACAAAGGCCGCACTGTGACTCTGGCTCTCCTTTTCAGGAAATGGCCAGGACACAAAGGGGCTCCTGTGTGCCCAGCGCTAGAGGGCTCGGCCTCCCCCTCCAAACTCGGGGCTCAGCCTCAGACACTGCGGCGACAGGTGAGGCCCCACGTGTCGGTCCTTCAGCTTCGGCCGCGGGGGCTCCCAGGGTGACGGGGCAGCTGCGGAGCGGCGGCGGGCGAGGAGCGGGGCGGCCGACTGCGGCCGGGAAGCGGCGCGGCGGCGGGCGGGAGACGAGCGCTCGGCGACCGGCCTACGTGCAGCCAGCAGCGTGGATTCCCATTCCCATTCCCGCGCCCGCGCCCGCTGCCGCTGCCTACTCCCGCGCGCACCAGCCCCCTTCTCGGGACGCCGCCTCTGCCCTCGCTCCGGGCCACCCCCGACTCTCGGTGCCGCTCGCAGCCGTCCCACCTCTGCTCCCGGGGCCGCCGCCGTGGCCCAGGCGCTCCGGACGGCCGCACTCGCCCTTCGGCGCCGGCCCCAGCACCTGGCGGCTGGGGAGCGGGCTGCCCAGGCTTCCCCGGGGCGCGCCGGCTCTTCCCAGGCACGTCCGCCCCGGCGACTGCCGGCCCCGGCTCCCCGCGCTCTAAGCCGGCGCCCAAGCGGGGTCCGGGGCGCGGCGGCGCGAGCCCCACACCGGGGACCGACCCCACACCCGCCCCTCCAAACTCTCGCGCGAACAGGCAGCTCCGGAGCGCCTTCCCGGCAGCGAGGACCCCGGGGGCTCGCAGAAGGACCCAGACTTGCGTGGCGAGCAGCTCCACGTGACCACCAGGGGTCAGCCGAAGAATAGGAGTGGCCGGAGCACGGCCGGAGCGCGGCGTGGCGTCGGCAGGCGCAGGGCCGCGCGCCGGGCCAGGTGGCTCAGGACCTTCCCCGAGAGGTGCGCGGCCGGCGGGCGACCGCCCTCGTTTCAGGTCAGCAGACTACATCTCCCAGGAAGCACTGCTGCAGCACGGACCCGTAGTACCAGCGGGGCTTAAGATAGCCCGAAACCTGTAGCCCGTCAGCTTCCCCAACTTTCCATCTACGCAATTAACCAGGAAACCAAGCCGCACGTCTTAAAAGAATCAGCGTTAGGGTACTCGGCAGCCATAAGGAAGACCTAACATCATCCAGGAAAGACACACTTCTATTTCTCCAATATCCTCGACCTTGAACTCCAGAGCTTCACCTTCATTTCTATGTGGGAACTTGAAAAGTTGTTTTTTTTTTTTTTCCAGTTGTTATAGAAAGCCAACACAAAGAAAGGAGGGCTGAAGTTAGAGCATCCCATACTCGCAGGTCTCTAATGACATAGATGACAGCCAATAATATTTTTGATTTTATTTTATAAAACATGCAGTTTAAAACAAAATTTTAAAAAATAACAAAACTTGGGACAGGAGAGTGGATGGAAGACAGATGCTTCTCAGCTGTCAGCAGGAGTGAAGCCAGCAGCCAAGCTTTGTCTAGGACCCAAAGGGCCTTTTGGCAATGATGGTGTTGGCAACACTGGTTTGCTAGGGCCACCGATGCTCTATGTCCTGGCCCCTCCAGGCATCCCTCAAGCAGTCAGAGACAGACCTGAGCTGTCTTAAGTTACTGTTGTAAGCCTGTCACTGTCCAGGACTTCAGTCCTTAGCCAACTAGGAACCAAGAGTACTGGTTCCCGGAGTGGGTTATTTGTTTGCCTGGATATTAATTACCCAGGATATTTATTGAGAATACAAATTACTTTCCATTTAGGTCAATCCTAGACTCTTTTTCTGGCCTGCTATTTTGCAAAGGATGAAAAAGGAATCTGGCTCCTCTTCCCTTTGCAACAACTCTGCTGCATTCCAGTTCTATTAATAGCACCATCTGTAGACCCTGAGCAGGTCCAGTTCTGGAAGCAGATAAGGTAGAGCCAACTTGGGAAGCCATCTCCTGGTTCTGGGGCCACAGAACTTCCACAGAAGGGAGAGGGCGTAGTTTGCTGGGAGAAGGTGAGGTCAAAGTGCCAACACTGAAGAGAAGACAGCTGCATCTGTCAGAGACAAAACCAAGAGTGTTGACTTTTAAGGTGAGTGGAGAAAAAAGCAGAGCAAACCTGTGGCAAACATTTTAGAACTGGGCAAGAAGAGGTTAGGATCAATGCAGAGTTTCAATGAAAAGAATTTATTTTACTGAAGATTAAGTGCTTTGTAAACTTTTGAGTGCTTTACAAATATAAGGTAGGGGTGGTACGGTTGTTGACATCACTATGATCGTTATTATAATCGTGGGTATAATATTCATATACGCAATCAAAACCCACCCTGACCCATCCCAGGTCTTACTCTTGGGACTTGTCTGGCCCTCAGGTTCAGGCACTTTCCAGTCCATCTTCCGGCCCTTCTCATAAAGACCCTTGAGGACTTTGTGGAAGGATTCAGGCTCAGTGCCATTTTTGCTTAGCTCCAGATATTTTCGGTAGAGCTGAAGGGCTGTGCGGGCATCCTCAATACTGTCATGGGTTTCCCCTTGAATCTTCAAGTCTACGGGAATTAGAGGTGGAATAGTTTGGGACCTAGCAAAGGAAGATAAGAACATGTCCCCAACTCACATCTCCAGCTCCCAATAAACAATGAAAAACTTGACTACCCCTGCAGGAAAGAGCCAAACACCATCCCTAGTGCAGAGGAATACTGAAGCTACTTAAATCCATTAGTAAGTCTTAGTACTCAGGGCCCTCCCTACTCCTTTGACAACTCCCAACATTTTTTCCTGCTCTTAATGAGCACTACAAGGACCTACAAGGTACACCAACTCACCTAAAAAGTACCAAGCAAGGAATCGCAGGGAAATCATTCGTTTTCGGGGCATATGAAAGAGATAGACAGTGTCAAGGACTTGGTCCTTGGGCACCTGGCAGAGATAAAAGAGTGGGAGACTGAAGGCAGGCGATCTGTAATTTCCCATTCTCCAAAAGCACAATATATACCCTAAAGGGCCCACATTCACAGAGTCTTAAAAGAACCCTGCCCGAACCATGAGGTTGATGACCCGGAAATCCTTCTGTAGACCATGACCCACAAACTTGACTCCAATGTCTATAAGAAAACGAAGCTTTAAGTAGGTAGACTTGAGAGTTGTGAGGTGCTTAGAGGAAATCTTGGCATCTAGGTCTCCTGGCTTTATCCCCGAGTACTGAGTCAAGTAATCCACCACCTAGGCATAGAGAAAAGGATAAGTCACTCAGGAACTGAAGGGCAGAGTCTCCTCCTACGCCTCTTCCCTGTGTTCTAGAGCGCTCTACATAAGCACAAGGTCTGTCTCACTTGTGAGACTCTGGTCTGTCCATATCTTAATACCTGTTCCTGGGTAGAAATGTAGTCATCAATGAAGGGGATACCCTCATTGGGTCCTTGGCCTCGAACACAGGTAATCCTCGCTACTGACATCTGGCTCGGTTTGATGGTAGACTTGGTGCCATCACTGCGTAACTCTGCTTCCTCCTACGTGAGAAGAGTTGATAAGGAAATCAGAGAACTGCTTATGACTTCTAGTATCTCCAGAGTTCAGGTCTAACACCACATCCTTTTGGACTTGATTACCTCATTAAGGGTGACAAACTCAGCATCCAGGCCCACCAGGTCCCCAACCTGTGGCATCTCATTCAGCATCAGTGGAATAAAAGTAGTGTGTGTTTTCCGTTGCTTCCGTGCTAGTGAGGCTTCAGCCAGCAGGACACTGGCTTCAATAGGGTTCTTGACTGGAAGGGAAAATCCAGAAAACATAGGGCTGGGGATGGGGAAGTAACCAGGGGAGGGAAACCCACAATGGCTGACCAGAGGCTGGGTCTACACTGTGACCCTTCAATAATCAATGAATGTGAGTAAAAAGATCATGTCTGATAAACAGATAGATGGAACACATCAACACTATTAAGAGAGATGCTAAGAAAAAAACAAAAAAGCAGAAAGGAAAGAGTAAGCCGTGGACTTTAGCTTAAAAACTCCAGAAGAATAAAGTTGCAGGGAAACTATGTCTAAAGGCACCAAAAAGGAACTTAGTAAGGAGCTAATCTCCAAAAGAAGGAAGCTTCACTTGGGGAGAAGAATGGTTAGACTCAAAATCAAAACCTTAGCCATTCTGATCAGATTTCCCCCTAGCACCTCTTCCCCAATATACCTCAGGATCTCCAGGTTCTAATTTTAAGGCCTGATGAACAGGAATCTCTTTAGTATCCCTGGAAATAGTGAACACTGTTACCTATCCTCACCTTAACAAGCTCTCTTTCTAAAGACCAATTTTTTTTTTTTCCTAAAGACCAATTTACACTGCCCACACCCTTCAGTCTATTCTGTATCACTTACTGTTCAGGTTGTATTTGGAATTAAGATTCCTTTTGACGTAATAAAGGATAGCAGGCACTTTCCAACTCATGTCAAACTGCACAGCTTCATGCTATAAAAGAAAAAGCGCTTAATGGCCTATGTATATGCCCCCTTTTCCTTTTTTCCTAGCCAGACAGAAGACAGAAATCAGATGCTATTTTTAATTCTGCTAATGCTTTTTATTCTTGAGGATCCATCCCTTCCTCCTGAATCTGCCTGGCATTCTCTAGGGCACTGAGGATGAGAATGCTAGGAAAATGGGAGACAGAGAAAATGGAATGTGTTACAACTAACCTTATCAATAGGTTCAATAAGAAAGTCATTGAAGAGATACCACTGCTGGTGGGTAACACCCTGTGGAGAAGATACAGAAAAAGACTGATGCCAAAGTGACAGCTGGGCCACTCCGGCTCAGACCCGGGACACCACTGTGGCTACCACCAGGAGTGTCCCTGCCTTGTGTAGTCTCACTCACCTCCTTACGCTGGTGGTAGGTCTCTCCAACTTTGATGTGAGCCACCAGGCTGCCCCCTGTGCGTGAGTCCAGGATGTGTACCACAGTAGCCATCAGGTCATACACATAGACACCATGCTCCTCCTCTGCCCTGGCTGGGCCCCACTGTGAGGGGGGTACCCAGGCTGCTAAGCTAAGTTTAAGGATGGGGAAGGAAGGGGAATGGGGATGGAGGGCACGGAGTTTGGGGAATGAGGATGGGGGACCAGGGCAGGTTATCTCCATCCTAGCCCATCTATGATTCTCAATACTGAACTGAGTCACTCTGGAAAAGCCCACAACTGGTAAATATGTGGCTTTATGCCCTTCCTTTTCCCTATACCAAGTTCCATCTACCCCTTGTCCTGCTTCTGTCCCAACCTTCTCTCCCTTATTCCCCTTTCTCTTCCCAGTTGTTCAACAACCTGTATCTCATCGCCATCAGTCCAATTGCAAACATCCAGCCCTTTGTTCTTGGTCATCTTCATGCGAATGGAGAAAGGAAGCCAGACGTTCTTCAATTCCTCAACGGAGGAACACATCAGCATACCCTCTGGACTCCCTAGTTCTTTCCTATCAGGACAAGAGAATTAGAAATTTGTTCTGAAATCTAGCCAGTGACAAGAGGAGCCACAGGGTAGCTCAATCCTTTGACTACACCCCCAAGTCAGTACCTACCAATCAGCCAAAGCAAACTCTTTGTTTTTGGAGATTTCCCCACCATGCTTCTTTATGGCCATCTTAAAGGCAACCTGAACACAAAAGAAAAACTGATTTCCAGGGTGCGTGGGTGGCTCAGTTGGTTAAACGTCTGACTTTAAAACCTCCAACTCTTGGTTTCAGCTCAACTCATGATCTCAATGTCATGGGATAGAGCCCTGAGTCAGGCTCTGCACATAGCAGAGTGCGTTTGTCCCTTTCCCTCTGCTCCTCCCCCTCCATGCACGCGCATGCACGCTCTCTCTCTCCCTCCATCCCTTAAATGGATACATAAAATCTTTAAAAAAAAAATCTGATTCCCCAGAACATTCATCATAAATGGAGCACAGAAGGGAGAGAAAATGAAAAAGTACACCTAAAGCTCTGCTTCCAGCCCTGGCCCTTACCTCAGCCTGCACTCTCCAGAAATCAGCTTCTTTCAAGCTGTTCACCTCACAGTTGATGACAAGAATATCTGGCAGATGGCGGATGTTGCGGGTCTGAATCTGAGAGAGAAAAAAAACAATAACAACCAAGGAAAGGCAGGGAGCCTACGGGACAGAAACCAGGACAGGAAGAGTAAAACCTGGACCTGTGCTTTCAAACTGAGGTCTTCCCACTCCCTAAATCCCTGGATGGCAGCGCTGACCCAGCTAGTCCCGGAGGTGACCAAAGGCAAGTCAGTCCCCAACATGGGAGGACTCACCGTGGGCTGGTACTTCTCACAGTTGTCACACCAAGCCTGTGTATTCTGCTCCAGGCAGATGCTTCGCTTCAGCACCTGAGCAAAGTCACAACTCTTCCCGGTTTTATCTGAGGAGAAACTGGATGCTTCACTCTACGTTCTTCCTTCGGCCCACTGTTAGCCCCCCAACACCCTTTGCTTGATGTTATGGGACATCTGGGGGAGCCTTCCCACCCCAGCTGCAGGGTATACCGCTGGTGCTACCCTCGGGGTAGGAGAGCGTGAAGAGCAGGGTGGATGAGGCTCGCACGGTCTCACTGCCACAGCGGCAGAGGCTGCAGTTCTCCATCTCACAGCTGAACAGCTGCCCGATGACAGAGTCCCCCGATGAGCAAAAGCTGCTAAGAGTGGGGAAGGCAACGTATGCACATGGACGCAGTTAGGAGACCCTCTAAGTCACAGAGGGGCCTGTCACATGGCTTTCACTGTTCATGGCCTGATTTCATACCTGACTCCAGCACCTCGATAAGCCTGGGGTACTTCGAGCTCCTGCATATCCTGATGCAGCTGAGTAAGAATGAAGCGATTCCACCTCTGAATAAGCCTGGCCAGACTGCCTTTGCCTGATGCCTCATCTGAGTCAGCCAGGATCAGACCAAGCGCCGATGCCTCAGGGATGGTGCGGAATGCCCGAAGAAAATTACTGCCCTGGAATCCAGGAAGTGTGTTGGTAAAATGGGGCAGTTTTCTCTTTTGTGGCCATTTGCACAGCACTGTCCCTGCCTGCTCTCCACCCCCCTTCCCCTTTTATGCTCTCAGGTCTTTAGACACTGACCTGACAAGGGTCACCTCGAGAGAGATCCAACATGTGGAAGAGGAAGCCCAGCTCACATGCCAGGCAGAACTCCTTCTGGCAAAGATGGTTCTGGATTAGACAGCGGACAGGCTCCAGGAAGTAGAGCACCTTGGGGGAGAGCGAGAGAACTTGAGGCAGGAAACCAGTATAGGGAAGAAGAAAGATAAGAAAGTTAAGCGAGCTGGTGAAGAACCCAGAGCAGGAGTCCACTGCAGGATGGAGTGCACAGAGGAGACCTGAAGGCTGCACAGCAAAAAAGAGCAGTAGCAGAGGCCATGATAAAGTGGGCTTGGTTGGAGAGGCCTAGAAAGAGAGTGGCTGTGGGACCCCAGAGAAGGACCAAGGCAATAGGCATGTTCAAGTCACAGGCATACCCACTCTTACCTGGATCATGCAGTTACAGTAGGCATTGGGGATGTGGGGCTCTAATCCAGCAAACAGGGTCTTATTGTAGTGTTTGAAGTCAAAGTCCTCCAGCCCTAGCTTGGAGTATTTGATGGTTACCTGAGGCAGAAACAGTCTGAGCAAGATGAAGATATCCTCAGGGTGCCCTAAATCTTCACAGTAGTCATACCTTCCCCAGAACTTCCCCCCGGAGTCCAGGTGGTAGGTGAAGGCTTCTCAACAGTCCTTCAGTCCTTTCCCTTATGACACCCTTTCCCCAGGGAACCTTTCCCCACATCCCAGAGGGCTCCTTCCTTGGTATCCCCCCGCACCTTGCGGTATTTCTTAGAGACCATGTGGAGATGTGGCTCCTCTTCCCGCCCTATCGGTGACTCAGTGACCTGGCTGAAGCTGTCAAATTCACTGTCTGACTCCTTGAGTCGGTAAGGAATCTAGAATTTTTAAGAAGTAATTTTATTGGATGTCTTAATTATCTTTGGTTTCTCTCTCTCACACACACACACACACACACCTTTATCCCCACACTGAACCTTCTAATTTCATGGGGTTTTCAGCAGCCACTGCTTCCTTTTTATTCCTGCTGCCACCACCCCACCTCATCACAGCTGGACAACTAAGATGGCTTCCACACCAGGCTCTGCACATTCACTCTATCGGGTTCCCCCTAACAAACTCTCCCAAAATTTCAGTGCATCACTTCCCCCACTATACACTGGCATTCAAGGCTTCACAACTGGGCCTTTCCGACCTTAACATCTTGCGATTTCCCCACAGTAACCACTGCTCCAGCCAGACAGGTCCAATCACAGTCCCCATCAGACATGCCTTTTGCAGTTATGCTTCTTGAGACCTCTGCCAACACTGATCTCTCATCTTGAACATGCTCCCATGTTACCTTCTACTTTTCCATCTTTCATCTTTCCAGCTCAATATCTACCTTTCTCAGTAAGTCTTCCCCGACCACTCTGGCCCAGAGTAACCCTTTCCCCAAACAGTCCTGGCACTGAATACTTAAAAACACTCCTTCAGCATTTAACAAGAGAACTTGTCACAGACAGGTCTTATCTTTGCCAACCAAATACTAAACTTCTTAACAGCAAAGACTGTCTTCTGTGTCTCTGAATTCCCCTAATACCCAGCATGGTACCTTCAATTCAGTAGGCCTCAAAAAAACCTTTAATGACTAAAAGGAAAACCTGCTGAGGACCAGTAAGGAAACAAGACAGGAGAAATGCCAGGGGCTGCTGTTGGCGCTGAGCCTCTCTCCCCTGAACGTACCTGATTGCGCAGCCTGGTGCGGGGGTTGGGCGCATAGCCAATGAAGCCCACCTTCTTCATGGTGCGGAGAATCTCTGCATCCACAGGGGGCGCTCGCCTGTAATGCAGTAGAGTTCTAGGGCTTGAAGGTTGTGGTGTCTGGCCATCAAATCCCCAACCCCCAAGGAACCAGAAAAAAAGAAGATACTGAGGGCAGACAAAAATCAGGAAAGGAAGAGACTACTACAGGGCTTCCTGAGAAATCAGGTATCTCAGCCCTTTCCCCCTCCCTCCTTTTGGCTCAGATGCAAGGTACAACCTGGGGGCTGGCGCTGAGTTGGCGGCAGGCCAATCCGAGAGAAGCGCGTCGGTAGTGAGCGGGACAGGGATGAGGGAAAGAGGCAGCAGGTCCTGACTCCAGTCCAGAGGAGGCAGTGAGTCCACGAGACAGGGTAGAGCAAACTCGGTCTCACGGGAGTAAGGGTTGAAGGAAGGCTCAGGGGAATCAGTCCAGAGGTGCACACAGCCCTCAGAATCCCCAAAGGCTAGGGCCTGCTTGCTGGCCGATACGTCAAATGTCATTAGTAGAGGCCCCACAGGATTCACATGAAAGATGTCTGCTGGGTTGGCCAGGCCTGTGGGCTCACAAAACTGGCACTGCCCTAGAAGAGAAGAGGAAGCCCAGTGAGCCCTGGAAGCTGAAAGGGGGCCATCCTGTTATGCCCCTCCTACCCTCTTGCCCTGGTATCAAAGAAAGATGGGGCCTAAATTTATGCCTAGAGATACAAAGAATACCATCAGATGCCTTCCCATAAACCACAGGCAAGTTTGCTCCTCAGTAAAGGCAGTTCTAAAGCTGTTTTGCCTGCCCCACCTTTATCTTTTTCTGTGTTCTTCACATTCAGGAAGAAATTAAAGCTCTAATCTCTGATCCAACCTAAATGAGACCCTGATAGCCTGCTAAAAGGTTCCTAGTTTCTCCAACAAAGAGGTTCCTGGGAGTATAGTCCTGCTGCCTAGTTCTCCTTCATACATCAGCCCCTCCTACCCCTCCCTACATTCCTTCCTACCTGACTGGGAGATGATAGCAAGTCGGGACGTGTAGGTAGGGATGAAGCGCAAAAAGGCGGGATCCACGTGTACTTGAAGTGGTGTGATGGCACGCATCATACGCAGATCATACACCTTCAGGAAACGGTCACAGGCCAGGCCAGTGAGGCGACTGGAGAAGCCACAGGCAGCCAGTAGGTTGCCATGCACATCAAAATCTGACAGACTCCCTGAGAAAGCGTCGAACTCATGCTCCACCTTAAAAGTGCGAAGGTCTCGCAGGGAAACCTGAAGAAGAGATGCCTTGGTTATCTTCCAACACTGTCATCAAGAAAAGTACCTGCCACTACCTAACCCTGTGAGGCCCCTGCCCAAAGAACTAAGGCTCTAGGATACAGGCAATGAAAACACAGAAAAGGTGTTAAAAAGAAAAAAAAGAAAAGCCACGAGCTGGAAGGGACCCCAAAGAGAATTCTTGCTTATTCTTTTGCCTCCAAGGTACAATCTCATTACCATAGAAAACATGAGGCTAAAAGATAATCTAGAAGAACATGGCTGAGGAGGAACTTGGTTGATTCCTCTAGTCCCTCCCACTACCCAGAATGCGAGGGAAAGGAGGAGCCCAAGCACATGTGTAATGAAACAGGGCCTTGTGGTAGGAAGAAACACAGAACCAAGCCACCTTGCCAGATGTGTGGCCACAGAAGAAGAAGCGATTTGTCTGTCTCATAATGGTGACTCCGGGCGTCTCGACTGCGTACTGCGGAGGAAAGCAGGAAATACCCGTGAGAATAATTCTTCCCACAGACCAAAGGAATAGAAAGGTCGCGCACACACTTAGGCATGTTCACAGCCCAGCTACATCCCCGGCCCCCAGAACGTCTCAGACCCGGCCTGGGTCTTTCCTGCCCCAGGCCTGTACCTTCTGAGTCTCCTGGACAGTGTTAAGGTCAATCTCCAGTATGTGGTTCTGCAGCCCGCCAACAAGCAGAGTGCTGCTATCCGTCAGCAGGACACTGTGCATATCCTCACTCTCATCTAGCCTGTGGGGGGAGGAAAGGCTAAGGGACCTGGTTCTCAGAAGCTTCCAATTCTTTAGCCTTCCCATTCTAGGAGGGACCCTCTTTCCCAGGCCAGAGCTGAGAAGACTTACAGGTAATCAAATATAATGAGGCCCCCACGGGCCATATACTTGAGGTTGTTCTTGGTGAGAAAAAGGATACCATTTTCCAGGCTCTGGATCTGTCGAATGTCATCACTGCCATTGACCTGAAAGGATGAGTAACGCTCCAAGGCTGGGCCAAAAAATGAAGTGGCATGACCCTGTGGGGGACAGAAAAATGAGACACACCCTGAACGGAAGGGCAGCGCCATCCCAGATACAGGTCAGGGAATGGATGGATGTTGCTCAGCTTTCCTCCACTCTTGCTTGGCCTTTCTGGTTAGCAGCACCTGAAGTGTAAGGCCAGGATCCAATCTAAGTGATAAAGACACTGAGAATAGTATCTGTGTTTAATGCTTTACAAAGTACTTTGTAAACTCTACCTCATTTTATCCTCACAGTGACCCTGCTGAATAGGTAATGGCTCAGCTGGTTAGAACAGTTTCAGGTCAGGGATGGGGGTCCAATCCTCCACTGGCTTGGTTGGTTTCTTTCTTTCTTTCTTTCTTTCTTTTTTTTTTTTTTTTTAAAGATTTTATTTATTTATTCATGAGAGACAGAGAGAGAGAGAGAGGCAGAGACACAGGCAGAGGGAGAAGCAGGCTCCATGCAGGGAGCCCGACATGGGACTCGATCCCAGGTCTCCAGGATCACGCCCTGGGCTGAAGGCAGGCTCTAAACTGCTGAGCCACCCAGGGGTCCCCTCCATTGGCTTTCTTATGTTCCAGTCAAGTCTTAACGTCTACCAGCCACATGGGAAATATGTACTGTGGGTCACAGGCTGGAATAGAGAGAATGTGAAACTCATTCCACCCTTGGCTCCTATGACATCATTCATCATCATCTCTCCTGACTCTTAGCTCACATCTTCTCCTTATGTGCTTCCGTTCAGACCACTCTTAAAAAATAGCTATTCCCAGTTCACCACTTGCTCACTTGAGTCTTCCTAGGTAATTTCATCCACTCTCAAGGTTTTAACCACCCCTGGTCTTAGACTGATGGATTCTAACTCCCTTCCCTAGCCCAAACCACTGCCTCAAGCTTCGAACTTATATATCCTAATACCTACCAAGCATCGCTCTTTAGATATTCTGTGAGAACCCCAAACTCATTACATTCCAAACTAAATTCGTCAATTTTACATCTCAATTATTCTTAACTGTATTCCCTATGGTAGCACGATCAATGTAATGGACTAAGTCACTGGTCATCAACTTAAATCTTACTTACTTCCAAAATATTTCCCAAATCTGTTCTCACGTATAAATCTCTACAGTGCTTCATTCAGGCCCTCATGTTGTATATGAACTGCTACAATAACCTACAAACTGATCTCACGGAGTGTCCCCCTTAAACTCTAAATACTGCTACCACAGTACTCATATCTGATATAAACCTAACCTTATCATTTTTTTTTTTATTATTCATGACAGACAGAGAGAAAGAGAAAGAGAGAGAGAGAGGCAGAGACACAGGCAGAGGGAGAAGCAGACTCCATGCAGGGAGCCCAACGTGGGACTTGATCCCGGGTCTCCAGGATCAAACCCCGGGCGGAAGGCAGCGCTAAACCGCTGGGCCACCAGGGCTGCCCTAACCTTACCGTTCTGGATAAAAATCTTCTATAGTGTGAAAGCTCAACTTCAAGCTCTTATAACCCTGCATGTGGTTTTTCTAGAATGTTCTCCCCCCCCCCCCTCCCCCCCAGATATCTCCATGGCTTCCTCTCTGCATTCTAGAGAAGTTAGAATGGACATCCTGGCCTCCAGGTCTCTACTCAAATGTGCCTTTATGAGAGAGACCTTTCCCTGACCCAATAATCTAAACAGTAACACCTCCCACCCTTCATTACCTCAACCACCTTAGTCCACTTTATTTTCCTTAAAGATGCTAAACGATATCTGATATATTATAAATATATTTTGGTTGGGGACGCCTGGGTGGCTCACCAGTTGAGCATCTGCCTTTGGCTCAGGGCGTGATCCCAGGGTCCGAGATCAAGTCCCACATCAGACTCCTTGTGGGGAGCCTGCTTCTCCCTCTTCCTGTATCTCTGCTTCTCTCTATATATCTCTCATGAATAAATAAAATCTTTAAAAACATATGTATATGTATATATTTTTTGTTGTTGTTGTCTTTTTAAATGTTTTTTCTAAACCTAGACCACAGAGCAAGGTCTGGCACCTAGTAGGTGCTCAAAAAACACTAGTTGAATGGAATAATGTCTAACTCTTCACCTTTATCTTCCAGTACAGTAAATCTTAATTGCTTATAGTTCCTGCACTCTGAAGTCAGTGTATATCGTCCTGGGAATGTTATATTCTATTGCTTTTGCCAAGATAGCATTTCCCCCTCTTTTCACCTGACTCCCACTCACCTCTCAGAAAAGGACTTCGGTGTCACTTCCTTCTGGAGGCCCTCTGACCCTTCTCCACCCAGTACATATTTTTATACTGGCACTTAGTCTATATCTTACATTTATAATTAATAAGTGAAACAATTTAGGTTCTTCTAAAATATCACAAAGTTATCTGTTTATGTATCATTTCTTCCTCATTATTCTATAAATTCCTCAGGGCAAGGATTATGTTTTATTCTGCTTTATTCCCTACACCTAGCATAACATAAACACTGCCTACTGAAATGAATGTATTAACAAAAAAGGTCATTCTTTCTGATTAAAAAAAAAAGCACAAATCATGCTCTATGGAAGGTAAATTAGTAAACCAACGATAACATGTTATTTCTTACAGAATCTTGGGCTCTCTAGCATACTGGCAATATAGATGCACATTTTTTTAAAAATTAACATTGATAACTGCTATTAAGAGAGATTAAAATCAGCCAGAGAAGACAAAATGACTCCATATAAGGTATTCAGAAACACGTTTGTTACATTCTATAATTATAAAAATGGAAAACAAAGGAACAGCATTAGAGATTGGATTTGGACACTACAGACTTAACTGATGAGTACACTTATCAAGATTAATCAAAGCTTGGAATGGGCAAATAGTGGTAGAAAAATAATGCCTCTGAATCTTCTCTCTAGATCCTATGGCTCCGTCCACTCCCCTCCTCCTGACTTGACTTAGAGACCCAACTAACTCTCATCACCTCAACTCAGTTCTGCCTCCCAGTAAAGCAGCTGCCCTTGGGCTAAAGCCAGATAAAAGACCTCCAACATCTCTTTTCATCCCTTACAAAGGGGTACAGTTCTTACCCCGTGGCTTCCCACCCACAGCATCTCCTCGTGCAAGTCAAAGTGGGAGACGGAGACAGGCACACCCACTTCGGCCACCACACTGTGCAATTCAGAGTAGACACCTTCCATTATGTGTACTGACTCTGGGACGGGAAGAGCCTCCAAGGCCACCCCGTCCGGATCCAGCTCCACATTCTGTAGCAGACTTGAATTCAGGTGGGCATCCAGGACAGGGTCCAGGGCAGAATGCATGGTGGGGGCATACTCCGCCAGTCCAGAGTCCAGGCCCTCGAAGTTCATGATGACGGCAGATTAGACCCGTGGCACACCCTCCCTTGCAACAGGCCCTTAAGGGGCCTGACCCAACCTTCAGCAGAACAGCACCAGTGGGCCTAGAATGGACATCCTGGCCTGCAAAGGGAAAGAGGTAGCTGAGTCAGTGGCAGGCCCAGGTACTTGTATTCAGTGTGTTCCCGATTATCTGGGCAGGAGGGAGATGAGGCAGGCAGATGTGAGAATGCCAGGTAGGGGAAGAAGCAGGCAGGAAGGGCATGGGCAGGGCGGGTAGGGGTGGAAGTCCTGGCCCCTCTTCTCCCCCAGGCCCTCTGTACTCCCCACCACCCTACTATCTAACTAAGACTTGGCTTCCTTTCCATCTCCCTTCAGGCCTGCTCACTTGCCTGGTTCACCCCAGAACCATCAGTGGAAGGGGCAGCAACTGCGAGACAGGAGTTAGGCAGTGGGGCTAGGGTGCTTGTTTCCCAAAATTAGGGATGAGAGGTGGGGGGTTGGGAGGTGAGACCAAGAGGAGTCAGTTTCCCAGAATCCTCTGCAGTGTTACCAAGGATTCTCCAGGGAAAAATAAGAACGTCCAGTTACCCACAATTGGGGCGGGGGTGGGGGGACATGATGAAAGCGGCTAGTTACCCACAATTCTCTAGGGGAGCCAGAGAAATCAATTACCCAGAATTCTTCCCCGGCAGCGGGGAGGGGAGGGATTAGGGCAGGGGTCAGATGTGTTCTTGGGATGCTTACGGGGATTGGGTCATTACCAAGATTTCTCCATGGCGGATATTTTGGAGCGCGTGGAATTAAAACGAGTAGGGGTAGAGCAAGCGCCGTCAGCTCCGCGGGAAATTCCAGTTTCCCCAATTCTCCCCCGCGCCTGATGCTCAACCAAACCCTACGGCGGGAAGGACGGCGCGTTCCAGTCGGAGCGTCCAATCAGGAAGGGCGCGGGGCTGCCCTCGGCCAATCAGGAGCAGCCAGGTGCCGCCGGCGCCGCGGCAGACGCGTGACGCACGCGCTGGGGCCGCGGGCTACGGGCCGCCGGCGGGGACACACGCGGTCGCCCCGCTGTGCTGCGCGTCGGCGGCGCGGCCCGTTCTCTTTCAGGCTTCCTTAGAACCAAGCTGGAGAACTGGCTGGGAAGCCGAGCTTCCGGCTCGCCGCGACTCGCGCCTCTGGCAGCGGGGCGCCCGGGGTGGAGCCCTGGGAGCGCTGGGTATTCCCGGCAGGGCCGGCGTGCGCCCTCCTCCCGCGGTGCTCGCGGCAGCCGCGCCGCCACCTCACCCCGCTGCCCCCGAGACTCACCGAAATTCGCCGGCATTTCCTATCATTTCCAGGCATGGGGGAGAAAACAGGAAGCGGGAGCCTGGCCCTTGGCCGGCCGGCCGCGCCCTCCGCGGCCCCGCTCGCATCCGTCTGAAACTCCCCGTCCGTGAGGCGCCGCCGCACACGCCCCGTCGTCCCGGGCAGCGAGACCCTCGCCGTGCAGTTCCCCGGCCCCGGAGCCGGCCGTTGTGCCTCGGGGATGAGCACGGCAGGCCGGGACGTCCGCCCGCCCCGACGCTCACGCACTGAGCATCGGCGGTAGTCAGGGATTCAGAGCTTGAGCTGCTGCGGGATGGAAGGTTGGGAGCGGCCTCCACGCCCGTCAGCTCAGCTTCCAAAGGACGCGTAGGGGTCCGCCCCGAAGGAAGGCCCTCACAGGGGCAGAGTTCGCGCATTCTCTCCCAGTACGTGCTGCCAGATACGCTGCAAGGAAAGAACTCCAGGATTTAGAATTCTGGAACTCAGGGATCCTAGAGTCCGTTGGAAAAGTCAAAGACGGAGACAAAGACACCTTAATTCAGAGGGTCTCTCAAACTGATCTGACTTCACAGGTCCCTAGATTTAAAATCTCGGAAAAAGGGATCCCTGCGTGGCTCAGCGGGTGAGCGTCTGCCTGCGGCCCAGGGCCTGACCCCAGGGTCCCTGCACGGAGCCTGCTTCTCCCTCTGCCTGTGTCTCTGCCTCTCTCTCTCTGTGTCTCTCCTGAATAAATACATAAAATCTCTAAAAAAAAAAAAAAAAAAAAAAACTTGGAAAAAGATGGGTGCTGAGAGATCGGACAGTTTGCACATCGTACACTTGGAGAAATTTCCATGTTGAGGTCTCAGATTGAGAAAGGCTTCGCAGACCTATGAGAATTACATGGCCGAAGACCCATGGCAGAGACAGACACCTGGGCTAGATGAGCTGCTTTATAAAGCTGCTTCGTGTCTCCTCGTGGTGTCTAGTGTAATAGAATGATGGAGAATGCAGGTTCTGAAGCCACATTGTCTGCCCGGAATTCTGGCCACTCAGATCTGTGATCTTTGATAAATTACTCACATCCTTCTTCATCTGTAATATAGGGATGATAATAGTACCTACCTCACTGGGCTGTTGTGAGAATTAAATGGGTTAATACATGAAAAGGCCTTGCACCAAGTACTTGGCATAAAGTGAGAGTTGCATGTATATTAGCCCCAGTATTAATTACCTAGGGGAACTTCAGCTGGATTTGGAGTTTGGGCATCCAACTGGAAAGGCTGCTTAGGAGTGTCTTGTGAATGTGATTTGCATAACAGTTGTGGCCCTGCTGACGTCAAGGGGTCACGGCAGCTCCAGGTCAGATCAGTCCTGGAAGTAGTTCCCGCCACAGAACAGTCCCACAATCACCCCACCAACCTTGCTTCCTACCCAAATCTCTGAAGCACCAGGAAGTGAAACAAAGCAGCAGAGCCCCGTGCCTACAACTCACCCTAGTCTCTGTCATCCCATCCCCCAGGAGTCTACTTCCTCCTCCTCCTTTTACCTTTCATCTCCTGTCCCTTAGGCCTCCCAGAATGGGGCCACAGGAGATACTAAACACAGTAAGGTGAGCTCCTCTCCTCCCCCCTACAATCCCCGTTTCCTTATTCCATTTGTGTCTACATAGGTAGACAGAGGCAAACCATTTCCCACTCACACTGAGATTATCTCTCTTGATGCTGGAAATGTTTTATCCAAAGGAAAGTTACCACAGAGTCATAACATTTGAATCAAAGGTTTCATTGGGCAGTTTTGAATAGTTCTAAGGGAAGGGAGACCTCTATCAAGGGTAAGTTACTCAGAGAAGGGTCAACCTCTTGGGGAGGCCTTAAGGACCATCTCTGTGGTCAGCCATGTCCTCATTCTGACGTCCAAATTGTTCTGGGACCCTCCACCGGGGTTGGGGCAGTCCCAGATTTGGACCACCCCCCCACTCCCACGCCCAACTTCACATTCTCAGCTGTTTCACTGGATGTTGCATCAGGGAGGGTGATGAAATCAGTGTCAGCGGATTTTACCCATGGATGCAACAGGCTGAAGGACTGGCCAGGGTCACTGACATAGCGCACCTCAACTCCCTAGACCTCCTGGACTTCCTAGCTGTGGGACAGGGGTTAGGCGTTAGAATATCTAGCCCTTGCTTACCCTGGCATCCCAAAAGAACCACCGCCTGAACCCCACAGATCCTATGAAACATTGGGCCACTAAGGCTGAGGAGTCAGAAGGTTCTCAGCAACAATTCTCTCCCTCCAAGAGCCCCCAAGCCCTCCTAGTCTCCACAATGAGGCCTGAAGTGGGGACAGTAATATGTTTTATGGCATTATATGGCTTCCCAATTCACAAAGTACCATCGAGTCCATTCTCTTCCTTTGAAAATAGTTGTTCTCAAGGGAGAAAAAGAAGCCCCCCTGGTTCTTAGATAGAGGGCACCAGGTGGAAACCAAACTTCATTCCAAACAGCTTGCTATCCTATTGGGAAATAAATGAATGCTTCTGTTTTTTATTTTTCTCAGGCAGGAGGTAAGGAAATTAGGTGCTAGGGGGAAGTATATAGCTTTGAGAGGCAAAAAGATGAGGGAAAAGTTAAACAGGAAGGAACTTGAGACTAGATTCATTTAAATATTCGTTCCTCCTACCCCCACCTCCTCTACAGCCACTTCAATTCATGGAGAGCATTACACATATGCCCCATCCCAGGCCTCCAGCCACAGCAACCACACGTCTCATTTCCCTTGGAACTAAGGCTGCATACCTGGGCTCCCCACGGAGGGGGATGATGCAGGGAGGGGAATCCCACCTGCTGTGAGTCACCTGCTAGTATAAAGGGCGGGTCTTACAATGCAGGGACCTTAAAAAGAGACTCAGAGACAAGGGGAGAAAAACAGCAGGAAGCAGTTCAGAAACAGAACAGAAGGAACCAAACCAGAGACTCACAGAACGGAGAGCATCAGGCTCAGCACAGGGAAGTGGGCAGAGATTCCACAAGGACCAGTGCAAGGCCCAGAGCCAGCCAGATTTGAGAAGCAGGCAGCGAGATGCTGGGAAGCAGGGTTGTGATGCTGCTGCTGCTGCTGCTGCTGCCCTGGACTGCTGAGCCCCGGGCCATGCCTGAGGGCAGTAGCCCTGCCTGGATTCAGGGCCAGCAGCTCTCACAGAAGCTCTGCACGCTGGTGTGGAGTGCACATCCTCCCATGGGACATGTGGTAAGTGGCAGGCTCGGGCACCAAACAGGAGCCTATCCAAGCTCTTCAAGGATGCAGTGGGAGACTCTCTAGCTTTGGAGGAAGCTGGAGGGTCGGAGGTCATCAGAGAGTAAGAGAGGACAGGGGAGTGAGGTTCTGGGGAGAGTCATGGGCCTAGTGGAGTTTGAAAACATTTCTCTTATCTCTTTAATCTTCCCATTCCCTCCTGCATTCCAGGACCTACCAAGAGAAGAGGGAGATGGCGAGACTACAAGTGATGTCCCCCGCATCCAGTGCGGGGATGGCTGTGATCCCCAAGGACTCAAAGACAACAGTCAGGTAGTAAGATGAGGGTAGACGACAAGGACGAGGGGACTGGTACATCATTGGGTATTGTGGTGAATTAGTAAAAGTTCGATCTGTCCTTGTCCGTTCAGCCTACTGTAACCAATATCACAGACTGGGTGGCTTATAAACATCCAAAATTTAGTTCTCACTGTTCTGGGGGCTGGAAGTCGGAGATCAGGGTGCTAGCATGGTCAGGTAAGGGCCTTCAAGACTGCAGGCTTCTGGGATCTTTTTCTTTCTTTCTTTCTTTTCTTTCTTTCTTCTCTCTTTCTTTTTTTAAGATTTTATTTATTTATTTATGACAGACACAGAGAGAGAAAGAGGCAGAGACACAGGCAGAGGGAGAAGCAGGCTCCATGCAGGGAGCCCGACATGGGACTCGATCCCTGGTCTCCAAGATCACACCCTGGGCTGAAGGCGACACTAAACCACTGGGCCACCAGGGCTGCCCAGACTTCTAGGATCTTCATACAGCAGAGGGCCTTGGGAGTTCCATGGGTCTCTTTTAGAAGAGTACTAATTGAGTTCCAGAGGCCTCCACCCTCATGACATCATCGCTTTGTGAAGGCCTTTCCTCCTAATACCATTATGCTAGGGGATTAGAATTCAACATCTGAATTTTGTGGGGACACAAACATCCAGACCATAGTGGTGTCTAAGAACAAAGCACTGGGTGGGTCTTTGGTGAATGGAGTAGGAAGAAGGGATGTTTTCTTTCACTGCTTTCTTTCCTCCCACCAGTTCTGCTTACAAAGGATCCACCAGGGCCTGGTTTTTTATGAGAAGCTGCTGGGCTCAGACATTTTCACAGGGGAGCCTGATGGCCCTGTGGGCCAGCTTCACGCCAACCTCCTGGGCCTTAGGCAACTCTTGCAGGTATGAACTAGGGGCCTGGAGAATGGGGGCTTGCAGGTATCAGACACAGGGACTGGACGGTGAAGGATCTAGAGTTCTGATTGTGTACTGTATCCTTTCAGCCAGAGGGTCACCACTGGGAGACTGAGCAAACTCCAAGCCCCAGTCCCAGCCAGCCATGGCAGCGCCTCCTCCTCCGCCTCAAGATCCTTCGCAGCCTCCAGGCCTTTGTGGCTGTAGCTGCCCGGGTCTTTGCCCACGGAGCAGCAACCCTGAGCCAGTAAAGCCAATGGCTTAAGGATGGTACCCAGATCTCCATGGCTCAGCAGTGCTAAATGAATCAGCCCGGGCACCTGTGAGCCAATAAGTTATCAGTCCATTAACTCTAATGAGACTTGCATATGTTGCATACTGACTAACTTATGATGCTGACCTAGGACAAAGTTGAATATTTATTCAATAGGAAGGGAAAACTTAAGATTATTTATCCTCATGGCAGCAGCTTGGGGAGGATTATTTATTATATTTATATTGAATTATGTACTTTTTTCAATAAAGACTTATTTATGTGGATATCTGAGTGTGATTTCTAGGCTTGGTTGGGAAAAGGAAAAAGAGGGCCAAAGGACTACTGTATGCATCCTTCTACTCTGCAGGGCTCCAGTGGACAGGGATATGTTTTCCTGACCTACCGGTATATACATAGAGTATCAAGGATCTTTTAGGTCTAGATCCTGGCATAGCTAAGCAAGCTGAATCGGATTACAAAGGGTTAAGATAAGGAAGCTGGGCCCCTGAATGTGACTCCTTTTGCCACCTGACCCTGTGCCTCCTTACTTTCTTGGCCAAGAGTGTATTTGGCCAAAGACAGGAGTCCCGATCACTGCAGGATCAAAAGTCAGAGCTGTTTGAGCAGAAAGGGTATTCCAGGAAGATGGTGGTAAATTCCCCAAATTAATGGGATTCTCCCTTAAGGACATCTGTGAGCCCCATCGGAGGGCCTGACTACCCAAGGGGAGGTAAACTATCTTTGAAGCAAAGAGAAGGGGGAGGCTACTGTGATCATTTCCCTTCCTTTTCTCCATAGTCACAACATTAAAAAAGCACAGGCTTTGAAGTCAAACAGAACCAGGCTTGTATCTTGGCTTTGTCACTAAACGGCCAAGTGACAATGGGCTAGTTCAAAACTGCCCATTCTAGAACTGTACCCACCCCCCCAACTTATATATGGCTCACAGACTTCTGGAAGAATCTAAGGGACAGGAAAGGCTGTTCTAAACAAGGGAGTAAGAAAAAAATTACAAAGGAGTGCCTACTGGGGTGAGTGGAATATGGGTCCTGATTTGCTGACCTTGATCTTACATGGCCTGCTAGTGTCTCCAAGGACATTAGTCTTTGTGAGCAGAGAAGTAAAGAAGTTCAGAGAGGAAACACTTCTAGGTCAGCACGAAGTTTATTAGCCATATCTGCTCAGAAGGGCCTCTTTCTGAACAGGACTATTCCTCTAACATACCAGCCAGAAAACAGCGCCATGTGCAGGGCCTCACTTCTGTTACGCCTCAAGTCATACTAGAAACATATTTTAGAACAAAGGCAGTTGTCCTGGGGTTCCCTGGGAATGACTAATGTGTGAGATTGTCTGGAGCCCCATGAAAAACATTCAAGGTTCTAAGTTCCAGGAACCTGGTTTTTGCCCAGGTCCACACCCAAGGAACAGAAACTCTTTCAGAAAAACAATATATTGCACAAAAGAATGAATGATATCTTAACAGAGAAATAACTAAGACGCAGAGCAAGATCTTGTTCTGTAAAAATATCAAATTCTACCTATACTATAAAAAGCGATTCCTAAATGCCCAGCAACTCCACCATCCTTGACCTCCAAGAGTAACAGCTGGTCTCCTAAGCAGTGAGGAAGTGAAGACTAGACAGAGAGAATTATTGTGCAAAGCTTCACAGGCATATTAGATTGGCAGGATCATTTTTTAAAAATTTTTTAAAAATTTATTTATGATAGTCACAGAGAGAGAGAGAGAGAGAGAGGCAGAGACACAGGCAGAGGGAGAAGCAGGCTCCATGTACCAGGAGCCCGATGTGGGACTCGATCCTGGGCCTCGATCCTGGGCCTCCAGGATCGCGCCCTGGGCCAAAGGCAGGCGCCAAACTGCTGCGCCACCCAGGGATCCCTGGCAGGATCATTTTAGGGGAAGGAATGGGTGTGGCCAGCTTGGGAGGCAGGGGAGGAGACTGTTAAGCAGAGGAGGTTTATCTCCTATTCCCTTCTTTTGAGGGGAGCTTCACATGATAGGCTGAAGCAGAAAGCTCTCAATTTCTGCAGGAAACAAAGGAATTTAGGACTTGAATCAGGAGTAAGAAGAAGAAGGAAGGAAAAGATTATTCTAGACATGAGGGAACCAGAAGAGAGAAATGCAATCCCATCACATGTCTGTTCCCTACCAATGGCCAATGCTGTGGGCACCACCACATTAGCCTTACCAACTATTTGAATGTTGACGTTCCTCCCACACTGGAAAGAAGCCACTCCGAGTGCCTGAGCCTTCTAAGTACCTCCTAACTGTCCTGGCCTACCCTCAGAACTCCTGTACCTCCCAAAACAGGCCTAAAATACTAGTTAGAGCCATCGATAACATCTATTCTGATTCATTGGTGCCTCTTTCGTACCCGTAGTATGGTTTTACTTTCCACTCCAAAACCCAGAGTTAACTTAACCAGCTTAGAATGGGTTTTCCATTCTTAGAGAGCAACATCATGATGTAGGGGGTAGCAGGGACAAAAGATACAGGAAGAACAGGAAATGCAGTTCCTAGTAGTCAGAAGGAATCAAAGGTCCATCCGTGTAGAAATGGCTGGAGTGGAAGACGTAAGCCTCATCCATGATGTTCTGGCCAGCCAACAGTGGGTCACCATTTGGCATGATTTCCTCAATCTTCATACTGTTTCTGAAAACTAGACAGTCCAGAAAAAGAAATCAGTCCCCAATCTTTGGTAAGAAGTTCCCAATCCCGCAGGAAAAATGAAGGAGGATGGCAGTAGAGGCCTGGACAAGGTGTGAGGGGGCACTTAGGTCAGGGAAGGAGAAGGCATGTACATTTCATAATAAAAGGGATCACAAAGAAATGAGCCTCCCTCCAATGAGGAGCTTAGAGTTTAGCCTTTTCTATAATGGGAAAGGGAGGGCAGGTGGTAAAGGGAATGTGTCCCCACTTCCCCAGGCCCATCTCACCACTTACTTTCCATTTCCTCAGTGTTCAAGTGTCTCAGATCATGGGGCAGATCTGGCTCTGGCACTGCCTGTGATGCAAGGTCTGGGAGAGGCTCCAGCCTCAGCTCTGGTCCCAAGTCTGGCTCTGACACTCCCTGGGGTACCATGTCTAGTGTAGGCTCCAGCATGGGCTCCAGTGGTGGCCCCAGATCCAGCCCAGCCGCTAGCAGTGGCTCTAACTCCAGGCATGGCTCTTGCTGTGGCAACGGGGCTAGTCCTGTCTCCAGCTCCAAGGACTCTGCTTCTGGCTCCGGCTTAAGCTCCAGCGGTTGTTGCAGCTCATCCACCTGTCTGGATGCGGTAATACACACAAAAGGGCAGGGCTTAGTTGTTTAGGTGAACTGGAGAATGGCGGAGCAAGCAGAGACTATCTCTCTCGACTGAGAAGGCAAGAGAGCAAGGGCACCTGGGTGACTCCGTTGGTTAAGCATCTGACTCTTGATTTCTGCTCAGGTCATGATCTCAGGGTGGTGAGATTGAGCCCTGCGTCAGGCTCCATGCTCAGAGCGGAGTCTGCTTGAGATTCTCTCTGCTTGTCCCTCTACTCCTACCCCGGCCCTACTCGTGCATTCTCTCTCTCTCTCTTTAAGTAAATAAATAATTTTTTTTTTTTTTTTTTTTTAAAGGCGGCAACAGGGCAATACAGCAGACGGTTTAAGAGCACAGGCTTTGGAGTTAGGCTTGCCAGAGTTTGAATCCTATCATTTATTAGATAGGTGATCTTCAGCTTTCTGTGCCTCTGATTTATCATCGATAAAATGGAACCATCACCACCTAATAACGCTTCAGAGAGTATGATGGTTAAAAGCAGGACTTTGGAATCTGACAGACCTGGATCATTTACTAGCCATGTACCTTAGGCATGCCATTTCACCACACTAAACCTCAGGTTCTTCAGCTGAAATACCCATGTCTGCCTCACAGGACTATTATGGAGATTCAATAAATAAGAAACTAAATGCAAAATATTTAGTCCAGTACCTGCCACATAATAAACTTTCTTAAATGTGGCTGTTATCACCTAATTGGATGGGTTCTCAGAATTCAATAAAATAAAAAGAAACCTGTTTCTAAAAAAAAAAAAAAAAAAAAAAAAAAATCTAGTACTATGCTTCAAGTAGATGCCCATTAACGTCAGTGATTATGACTCTTATTAGCAGGGAAGCCCTGTGGAAACAACCTAAGGATAGCAGCAGAGCACTAGGGAAGAAAGAGGCTAGCAGAATGAGGGAAAAAACCTAGAGGTTGGAGACTACGGGCCCGTAGGAGAGAAGGCCAGAGAGGCAAACTGAGCGGGTCTGGGTCACCACATCAGCCAGCAAAGGCCAGGGAGGATGGGCAAGAAATGCATCTCTCACCTGTTAGAGACCACAATGAGCCTATGTTTCAGGTATTTCCTCCGTTCTTCGAGATTAACTGTGGGGGACATATGCAGGAGGACAGGGAGGTCAGTAGACTGGACACCTGGCCCAAGGACCCCTCGCGTAAACGGTCTTGATAATTGTATTTCCCTACTAACTAGCGTGTCCCAGGGACAAATCCTTTCGTTTCTCTGGCTACCAGTTTTTCCATGTCTGGAAGAAAGGAGCTGGATCTGTAGATGCCTGAGAGTCCCTGCAATCTTCAGTGACATACATCAACGATCCTTACCTTTCTCCTGGTAGTAGCACCCAAAAGCCTCATCCCGGGGAATTCGTGGGTAGAGGAAGCACAGTGGGTTCTCAGGTATGTTCTCTTCGGTAAGCAGCTGGTAGTGGCGAATGATTTTGGTCAGTGGGAGAGACTGTAGCACTTCTTTGGTGAAGGGTTGCAAAGAGTTGATGAGCACCTTATCTGCAGAATGGATGTGGGAAGAGGCAGGCCTGAAACAAACAGTTGGGTCTGGGAGTCCCCCACCCTGGCCATCTAAGCCCCAACCTGCTGAGGGATTCAAGACAGAACCAGGGAAGCCAAGGGCTGGCAGAGGGACAGAAAGGACAGGCTGTGGGAACATGGGGGCGAAGCAGCTGACCATCATCCTGGTGTTCCACCCAGGAGCAGGTGATGCCCCCTTCTGATGTTTCACTGAAGCGCAGGAGAAAGGTGCCAGAGATGGTCTTCTTCAGCAGCCTGCGTTCCTTGCTCCGGCTCACAAAGCCCATGATGCGTCTGAAACAGAAAGCTGCTGTGAGGCCCTCATGCCTCCCTGCTGTCCTGCTGTCCTGCTCTCCTTGTACAGGGAGGCAGTGCCAGGGTTTGGCCCTTGCTCTTGGCCAAGTCACTTCCTCTTACTGATGGTATCCACCTTCCAGGACTGGAAGAGGTTTGAGGATTCAGTGTGGTCACAGATGAAAAAGCACCTTGGAAAGGCAAATGAGCAGGTGGTGTGACGGGAGGAGCACAGGCTTGCAGTCAGATGAGGCCTGGGTTTGAGTCCCAAGCAGGCCCATTGAGTGAATTCTTTTTTTTTTTCATTGAGTGAAATTTTTTTCTTTTTTGAGTGGAATTCTTTAACTTCTCTTTGACTCCACACGGTTGTAAGGATTACACGAGAGAGTTCATAAGGAGCATCCAGCAGGTTCTGGAGCACAACAGATGCTAGGACTATTCTGAGCGAAAAAGGCGCGTGACCTTGCACCAGCATTTGCTTGCTCTCTCCCTTTCTGCCACATGAGGGCGCACAGAGTCCACTCGAGCCCAGAAAGGGGGAAAGCTGGGGTGGGGTGAGGGAGGCTGACCAAGGCCTTACCCATCATTCCAGAGATCCTTCAAGTGGTCATGTACCAGCTCCAGAATTTTGTCTAACCACGTCCAGAATGGTAGCTTGCCAGGAGGGCTCTCTCGCTGCAGGAGGAATGGAAAGGCAGGAAGAGACATGATTAGTTGCCCCCAGTGAGCAGATGGGAGTAAGGAGGGCAAGGACTAGTGTTTGCACAGGGGCTAGACGTAGTCGCACAGGATGCAGGGAGTTACCTTAGTGAAGTCGGCCCACGATAACAATGCGCCCTCAGTCCTAGAGTTCTGACCTGTGAACAGACAGACAGTTCAGGTAATCGACGCAGGCAAGGCCAGGGTCCTTGGAATAGAAAGGGTGGAGGGCTGGGGAGACTACGGCTGGGGAAAGGCTGGGAGAAAAGGAGGTTTGTACCAAAGAGCTTGTTCCTCAGCATGCTCAGCTGGTCTGGGTCAAGGCCTCGGCCAACATAGGAGGAGAACTGCCAGCTGAGAGCAGGGCCCAGCAAGCTCCAGGGTGCCATGGGAGGGCTGGAGAAGAACTGCTGATTCTGCAAGAGTGGGAAGAGGGCAGGATGGCTCAGAAGGAGCACCCTCAGGCCAAGCGTCCACACCCTTCCTTGCCACCCTGCACCATCAGCACCATCTCCTACCTGGGGGTTTGAGCTAAGCAGATTGAACCAAAGAACCGAGGCCCAGGCAATGGAAACTTGGTTCATATTGGAAATAATCACCACAGGGAGGGTGTCCGTCTGAAGAGAAAACAAGAGTCAGAGAGAGGGATGGGATGTTTCTAGCTTTGACAGAGGCAAAGGAGAACTTCCCGCCGGAGAGGCTTCCTTTAACCCCTCCTGAATGCCTTCCGCCAGATCTGCTTCATCTCTCCCTGCCCTCCATTTCCACTTACCTTCAGCTCCTCCTTCAGACCCTGGTAGGTGTATTTGACTGTAATGCTGATAATGTGCAGTTCCTCTGTCACACCCAGCATGCCCTAGGACAGCCGAAGACACAGCGGTCAGTGGGCCCTGTGGCAAGCTCCTCCCATCCCCCCGCTGCTCTGGCCAGGCCTCACCTTATTGCAGCCCTTTCCTGGGCCACCTGAACGTTGTTCTACCAGAGTCTGTGAGTTGAGAGGAAATAAAATAAATGCCAGAGTGAGGACTCCAGGGTCCCTGGAACCCCTATTTCGCCTCAAGACTTCCCAAGGCCTGGGAACTTCCCTCAGCCCGTTGCACCGGACCAGAACCTTAGGCTGCTAGCCCTTCTTACCAGGTAACCGAAGTCCCAAATTAAGCCCTGACTCTGCCCCTTCTCAGGGGTCAGGGTTTTCTGGTTTGAGGTTAGAATGTTGAACTTCCGGAAGCTATTCCAGGAGGAAGAAGATATATGGAGAAGAGGAGAAGAGTTATTCTAAATACTCAGCAGGAAAACAACAAAAGTCCTACTTCATTCCAGACCTCCCCTCCTCCCTTTGTCCAACCCCCAACCAAGTCAACCTCCTTCTTGTCTGAGCCCCCATGTGGTTATTATGCAGGTTGTGCAGTGCACCCAAGTCGGCAGCATCCTTATCAGACACCTACCCTTGTGATTGAGGATTCCTGAAAAAAAAAAAAAAAAAATCACTGAGAACCAAAACAGTGCAGAAGTTAGGAATTTAGTCTTTAGAGTCAGACAGACCTGGACTCAAACCCAAATCTGTGCTCACGAGTCTTATGGCCTCTCTGGGCTTGTCTCTCCATCTGAACTGGGTGCTGCTAATACCTAACTCACAGGGTTCCTGGGACAAATGAGGACTGGACAAGCCGCATGTCACATAGTGCTCAACAAGAGCGAGGAGGCGGGGTAGGAACACAGCCCCAGGGCCCTCGGGTGAAGAGTGGGTCTCCTCTGCCCCAGCAGCCCATGTCCCTGCCACCCTGTGGCCCCACGTGCCCCAACTTACTTGTCAATGGAGACTTCTGCAGTCAGTGACTCGTTGCCTTCCTGGAGTCTCACCAGGAGCCTAAGTGGAAGAGGGGAAAGTGGTCAGGTTCAATCTCCTGGAGAGATCAAATGTTGGGAAAAGATAAGGTAAGAGATTAGAAGAGGTAGGTGGGAAAAAGAAAAAGAAAGAAACAAGGTAGGTGGATTAAAGAGAAAAGGGAGAAGACAAGAGTGGAAAGATCTAAGGCCAGAAAGCAAACAGTAGTACGAGGGCTGAAAAAAGGAAGCAGGAATGAGTCCTGAAATGCCAACCTTGTTCGGATAGTGAACTTGCTCCCAGTCTTGAGGATGAGGGGTCGGTGGGGAGTTTGGGGCATGCAGGGCTGGGTTTCTACCACGAAGGCTCTGGGGAGAGAGGTGGCCGAGAGAATATAGAGTTCAGTCTCTGCAGGAATAGCTCCTCTTGTTCTTTCCTTCTGCCCTCCCTGGAGGTCCCTCCCCGGCCTCTAGACCTGTGGAGCAGGCGCTGTAGCAACTCCAGGACCTGGGCCTTCCGCAGGTCGACCCCTGCGGTCAGAGGGTCATCCTGATAGCTAACCAGGTGACTTAATCCCTTCAGCTCCTCCAACAGCTGGCGCAGGTGGAACAACAGCTTGGCTCCAGCTGTGAACCTGGGTGATAGGATTCCAGAGACAGAGCAAAATGATGAGTTTCCTGGTCTTCCCCAGACAGGCTCCAGAAGCTTCCCTTTTACTATGTGGAGAGGCAGAAAGTGATTGGGATAAAAAAAGAACCCAGGAAGCCTAGGAAAGATTATGCAACATGATTCATAATCCAAGAAATAAAAATCAAAGCCACTTCCACATATAAAACTGGTAAAAGGGACGCCTGGGTGGCTCAGCGGTTGAGCATCAGCCTTTAGCCCAGGGCGTGATCCCAGAGTCCAAGATCGAGCCCAGCATTGGGCTCCCTGCATGGAGCCTGCTTCTTCATCTGCCTATGTCTCTGCCTCTCTCTCGTGTCTCTCATGAATAAATAAAATCAAATCTTAAAAAAAAAATGGTGTGATCCCTGGGTGGCACAGCGGTTTAGCACCTGCCTTTGGCCCAGGGCACGATCCTGGAGACCTGGGATCGAATCCCACGTCGGGCTCCCGGTGCATGGAGCCTGCTTCTCCCTCTGCCTGTGTCTCTGCCTCTCTCTCTCTCTCTGTGACTATCATAAATAATAAAATTTAAAAAAAAATTTAAAAAAAATGGTGAAAGATTTATTTCTGTAATGAAGCTACTTTTCATATGACCCTTCAGGGCAGCCTGGTGGCTCAGCGGTTTAGCGCCGCCTTCAGCCCAGGGTGTGATCCTGGGGTCCTGGGATCAAGTCCCACGTCGGGCTCCCTGCATGGAGCCTGCTTCTCCCTCTGCCTGGGTCTCTGCCTCTTTCTGTATGTGTCTCATGAATAAATAAATAAAATCTTTAAAAAAAATCATATGACCCTTCATATGTACTATTATTCTAAGTGCTTACTGTATTTAATCCTTATAACAACCCTATGAGACAGCTATTATTATTATCCTCATT
The DNA here is from genome assembly GCF_048418805.1 of Vulpes vulpes. NCBI lineage: Eukaryota > Metazoa > Chordata > Mammalia > Carnivora > Canidae > Vulpes > Vulpes vulpes. The sequence goes on from NW_027325812.1 coordinate 29,721, forward strand.
TTATAGATAATTAAACTCTAGAGAAAGGTTAAGTGACTTGCCTGAGGTCACAGAACTAGTATGGAGTAAGCTGTATATGATCCGGGCATTCTGGCTGCACAGTCCATACTTTTTTAAGTAGGCTCCACACCCAGCATGGGGCTCAAACTCATGACCCCCAGATCAGGACTCACATGCCCTACTGACTGAGCCAGCCATAACATTTTTAATTTATTTTATTTTTTTTTATTTCTGGGACACCTGGGTGGCTCAGCAATTGGGCATCTGCCTTTGGCTCAGGGTGTGATCCTGAGGTCCCGGAATCGAGTCCTGCATACGGCTCCCTGCATGGAGCCTCCTTCTCCCTCTGCCTGTGTCTCTGCCTCTCTCTCTCTCTGTCTCTCATGAACAGATAAATAAAATCTTTAAAAAAATAAACAAAATTTTATTTCAATTGAATTAACATATAATGCTATAATACATATGCAAGCTCAGGCACTTGGGTGGTTCAGTGGTTGAGCTCTGCCTTTGACTCAGGTCATGATCCCAGGGTCCTGGGATCGAGTCCCACATTCGGCTCCCCATGGGGAGCCTGTTTCTCCTTCTGCCTATGTTTCTGCCTCTTTCTCTATGTCTCTCATGAATAAATTTAAAAAATCTTAAAAAAAAAAATGCTCCACAAACTGAGCCAGCCAGGTGGCTCAAATTTTTTTTTTAATTTTTATTTATTTATGATAGTCACACACAGAGAGAGAGAGAGGCAGAGACACAGGCAGAGGGAGAAGCAGGCTCCATGTACCGGGAGCCCGACGTAGGATTCAATCCCTGGTCTCCAGGATCGTGCCCTGGGCCAAAAGCAGGCGCCAAACCGCTGCACCACCCAGGGATCCTTTTTTTTTTTTTTTTAAGGATTTTATTTATTTATTCATAGAGATGCAGAGAGAGAGAGAGAGGCAGAGACACAGGCAGAGGGAGAAGCAGGCTCCATGCAGGGAGCCTGACGTGGGACTTGATCCGGGGTCTCCAGGATCACGTCCTGGGCTGCAGGCGGCGCTAAACCGCTGCACCACCGGGGCTGCCCCCAGGCTCAAATTTTTAACATGGGAAAATATCTAAAAATATTAAATTTTTTAAAACCACAAGATAAAAAAAATAAAATAAAAACCACAAGATAGTACATTTATTTTTTTTTTTAAATTTTTTTAAATTTTTATTTATTTATGATAGTTACAGAGAGAGAGAGGCAGAGACACAGGCAGAGGGAGAAGCAGGCTCCATGCATCGGGAGCCCGACATGGGATTCAATCCTGGGTCTCCAGGACTGCGCCCTGGGCCAAAGGCAGGCGCCAAACCGCTGCGCCACCCAGGGATCCCAAGATAGTACATTTATGATATGACCTGTTCTCGTTTATTTTTTTTCAATGATTTTATTTATTTATTCATGAGAGACAGAGAGAGAGAGAGGCAGAGATAGAGGCAGAGGGAGAAGCAGGCTCCATGCAGGAAGCCTGACATGGGACTCGATCCTGGGTATCCAGGATGATGCCTTGGACTGAAGGTGGTGCTAAACTGCTGAGCCACCAGGGCTGCCCTGCCCTCTTTTAAAATAAATGTATATTTGGGGGATCCCTGGGTGGCTCAGCGGTTTGGCGCCTGCCTTTGGCCCAGGGCGTGATCCTGGAGTCCCGGGATAGAGTCCAACATTGGGCTCCCGGCATGGAGCCTGCTTCTCCCTTCTCCTGTGTCTCTGTCTCTGTCTCTCTCTCTCTCTCTCTGTCTATCATAAATAAATAAATAAATCTTAAAAATAAAAAAATAAAAAATAAATAAATGTATATTTGGTGCACCCAACTGGCTCAGTCACTGGAACATGTGACTCTTGATCTTGGGGTTGTAAATTCAAACCTCATGTTAGATGTAGAGATTACTTAAATATAAAACCTTTGGTAGGTGGGCGCCTGGGTGGCTCAGCCAGTTGAGCCTTTGGCTTGGGTCATGATTTCCTGGGACTGAGCCCTGCATCGGGCTCCCTGCTTAGCGGGAAGGCTGCTTCTCCCTCTCCCTTTGCTGTTCCCCCTGCTTGTGCTTGCTTTCTCTTTCTCCTTGTCAAAAAGATAAATCTTAAAAAAATTTAAAACCTTTAAAATAGATGGATTGTATATTTATGTATATACATAGGGAAAATCTGCAAAAAATGTATTCAAAAGCCCTAACACTGAGTACCTCTGCATGATCAGGTTATGCAGATAGGCAGTTTTTACTTTCTTTTAAGTTGTCTGAATTGTTTTTTCCAATTGAGACACATTATATTTATAATAAAAAAAATCAATAAAGCTCTTTCTTTCTTCTTTTTCTGAAATTTTATTTATTTGAGAGAGAGAGAGAGAGAGAGAGAACATGAGCAGGGAGAGGGGCAGAGAGAAGCAGACTCTCCACTAGGCAGGGAGCCTGATGCAGGGCTTGATCCCAGGACCCTGGGATCATGACCCAAGCTGAAGGCAGACACAACTGACTGAATCATTCAAGCGCCCCCCAACTTTTTTTAAGAATTTCTTTATTTAGGGTAGCCCCGGTGGCGCAGTGGTTTAGCGCTGCCTGCAGCCCAGGGCGTGATCCTGGAGACCCTGGATCGAGTCCCACGTCAGGCTCTCTGCATGGAGTCTGCTTCTCCCTCTGCCTGTGTCTCTGCCTCTCTCCCTCTGTCTCTATGAGTAAATAAATAAAATCTTTAAAAAAAAAAAAAGAATTTCTTTATTTATTCATAAGAGACAGAGGGAGAGGCACAGACATAGGCAGAGAGAGAAGCAGGCTCCATGTAGGGAGCCTGATGTGGGATTAGATCCCAGGACCTTGGGATCATGCCCTGAGCCTAAGGCAGACGCTCAATCACTGAGCCACCCAGGTGTCCACCCCTTCTCCCTTTTAAAAAGATTTCATTTATTTATTCATGAGAAACACAGAGAGAGAGAGACAGAAACATAGGCAGAGGGAGAAGCAGGCTCCATGCAGGGAGCCTGACATGGGACTCGATCCCAGAACTCTGGGATCACACCCTGAGCCAAAGGCAGATGCTCAACCACTGAGCCACCCAGGCGTCCCCCCCCCTACCTTTTTAAAATATGTTATCTATTTTATTTATTTGAGAGAGAAAGAGAGTGAGGGAGAGTGGAGGCACAGAAGAGCAGAAGGGGAGGGAGAGGGAGGGGGAAAGAATCTCAAGCAGACTCTGTGTTGAGGGGGAGCTCCACATGGGGCTCAGTCCCACAACCCCAAGACTATGATCTGCCTGAACAAAGAGTTGGATGCTTAACCGACTGATTTAGGCTCTGGTCATGATCTCAGGGTCCTGGGATCAAGGCCCACATTGGGCTCCACACTCAGTGGGGAGTCTGCTTCTTGCCCTCTCCCTCTGCCCCTCCCCCTTACTCATACTATCTCTTAAATAAATAAAATCTTTAAAAACAAAACAAATAACAAAAGAAAGGATCAACATAACACCACCAAAAAGGAAAGCTATATACTTTAACCCAGGAATACCACTTCTAGGAATTTATATTACAGAAATAATTAGGGATGTAAATAAAGATGTAGTTATGAGGATTTTTACTCCAACAGTATAAAATAGCAAGAAATCCGGTTGCTCAGCTGGCTTAGTGGGAAGAGCACATAACTCTTGATCTCAGGGTTGTGAGTCTGAGCCCCCCACTGGGTGCAGAGATTGTTTAAGTAAGTTAAATAAACTTAAAAAAAGAATCCTTTCCCATCTTGCAAGATGGTGGGTGAAAAGATAAGAAGCCGATACTAAGGAGAAGAAACCTGGAGCCAAGAAGGCTGATGCTTGTGGCAAGATTAAAAAGGGTGACCTCAAGGTTAAAATGCCAAAGAAGGGGACACCCCATTGCAGCCAAAAGTGTCCTAGTCAGAGGAAACTGGCACATACTTCCCATTGGCTATGTATTCCAGAAAAGCCATGTACAACAGGAAGCATTCAGTAGCTAAATCCAGAGTTGAAAAGAAAAAGGAGAAGGTTCTTGCTATGGTCACAAAACCATTTGGTGGTAACAAGAATGGCAGTACCTGAATGATTAAACTTCACAAAATGCCTAGGTATTATCCTGTCGCTATGCCTCAAAAGCTCTTGAGCCAGAGTAAAAAAAAAAAACAAAACCCATTCAGTCAGCATGGAGAATTCTGAAAGCTAGCATCACTCCTGGCACCATTATTTTTAAAAAGATTTTATTTATTTATTTATTTGAGAGAGAGAGAAAAAAAAGTGAGAACATGAGCTGGGGGAGGGGCAGAGAGAGTGAGGAAGAAGGAGACACAGATTCTCCACTGAGCAGGGAACCCCATGCAGGGTTTGATCCCGGGGCCCAGAGATCATGATCTGAACTGAAGGCAGATGCTTAACCCACTGAGCCACCAAGGTCCCCTCCTGGCACCATTCTGATCATCCTCACTGGGCTCCACAGAGGCAAGAAGGTGGTTTTCCTGAAGCATTTGAGCAGTGGGGGTTGCTACCTGTGACTGGACCTCGGGCTCTCAATTGAATTCCTCTACATAGAACACACCAGAAATTTGTTATTGCCACCTCCACCAAAATTGGTATCAGCAGTGTGAAAATTTTCAAACATTTCACTGATGTTTACTTCCAAAAGAAGCTGCATAAACCCAGATACCAGGAAGGAGAGATCTTTGACAGCAAGAAAGAGGAAATGTGAGACTACAGCACAGCACTAGGTTGATCAGCATGCTGTGGATTCGAAAATTCTGTCAAAAAACCTGTTCTTCACCTTTAGGGCTACCTCCACTCTGTTTTCTCCCACAAATGGAGTTTGCCCTCACAAATCAGTGTTCTACATTTCTTTTTTTTTTCTTTTTTTTATTTTTTTATTTATGATAGTCACAGAGAGAGAGAGAGAGAGGCAGAGACACAGGCGGAGGGAGAAGCAGGCTTCATGCACCGGGAGCCTGATGTGGGATTCGATCCCGGGTCTCCAGGATCGCGCCCTGGGCCAAAGGCAGGCGCCAAACCGCTGCGCCACCCAGGGATCCCAGTGTTCTACATTTCTTACAAAGAACCTAATACTGACCCATTTCCACAAAAACAACAACTTGGGGGGAAAAACCCAAAATATTTGTTGAATATATACAATGGAATATTATTCATAATAAAAAATAAAGTCTTGGGACACCTGGGTGGCTTAAGCGTCTGCCTTCAGCTTAGGGCATGATCCTGGAGTCCAGAGATCGAGTCCCACATCGGGCTCCCTACATGGAGCCTGCTTCTCCCTCTGCCTGTGTCTCTGCCTCTCTCTCTCTCTGTCTCTCATGAATAAATAAATAAAATCTCTAAAAAAAGGTAAAAAAAAAAAAAAGAATAAAGTCTTGCCATTTGCAATGATGTGAATGGAGCTAAGAAAGAATTATGCTAAGTGAAATAAGTCAGAGAAAGACAAATACCGTAAGATTTCACTCATACATAGAATTTAACAAAACAGGTAATAATTATTTAAATTAAAAGACAACTCAAATGTCCAAAATAGGAGTTCATTAATTAAATTATGTTACCTCCATATAGGGAACTATGAGGCAATCGTCAAAAATAACATGGGTGGGTGCCTGCGCGGCTCAGTCAGTTAAGTGTATGTCTTTGGCTTGGGTCATGGTCCTGGGGTCCTGGGATCGAGTCCAGCATCGGGCTCTCTGCTCAGTGAGGAGTCTGCTTCTCTTTCTCCCTCTGCCCCTCCCTACTGTTCATGCTGTCTCTCTCTCAAATAAATAAAATCTTTAAAAATAATAATAATAGTAATAACATGGGCATGAGGTGCCTAGATAGCTCAGTCAGTTAAGCGTCTGACCCTTGCTCTCAGCTCAGGTATTGAGCTCAGGGTTGTAAGTTCAGGCCTCCTGTTGGGTTCTATGCTGGCAAGGAGTCTACTTGAAACAAAACTAAAAACATGGGTAGGGGTGCCTCACTAGCTCATTTGGTAGAGCATGCAACTCAATCTTGGGGTGGTAAGTTCGAGCCCCCAGCTGGGTGTAGAGTACTTAATAAATAAAAATAAATTAAATTAAAAAAGAAACATCAGCCTGTCTCATTTAAAAAAATAAATAACATGGGTAAGTACCACAATATACAGCTAAGTTAAAAAACAAAAACCACAGTTCTCAAAATAGTTCTTAATTTTTGTATATTATAGTAGCTACACATGGACAGTAAGATAACAGGTAATTGTCTTTTTTTTTTTTTTTACATTATAGTGATTACAATTAAAAAAAAAAAAAGTAGAGGGGTGCCTGGGTGGCTCAGCTGGTTAAGCGGTGGCTAGCTCTTGATTTCAGCCCAGGTCATGATCTCAGGGTTCTGGGATTGAGGAGTCTGCTTGAGAATTCTCTCTCTCCCTCTTCCTCCCTCCCTCTCCCCACACCTCATGTTCTCTCTCTCTCTAAAATAAATAAGTAAATCCTAAAAAAATAAAGTAAAAAATATATTTCTTGGGTAGTTAAAAAGGAAGGAGAAACCAGCTTGGAGATTAATCCATTCCTTTTACCAAAGCAAAGACTAGGTTCTGGATTATCTGAATGGTAAGAATAAAGAGAGGGTCACTGTGGTCAGACAAGGGAGCTGGGATCATTTCGGGGAGCAGAGACTAAGGACAATGATGGCTCTTGCCTAGATAAGCAATTCATTACATGAATAAGAAAATTCATTACAATTCACAATTTACAATTTACAAAGCACAGCGCGGTGGCTGGGACAAGGGCTGGGTAGGAGCTGCCTCTTACCACTTCTCCAGCTGTTCCAATCCTCCTTCCTGAGGGGCTCCAATGCAGGCTTTCTGCTGCTGGGCTTTCCATTCCTCCAACTTGGGCAGCAGTAGCTCAATAAGGGTAGTTAATCGGCCTAGCAATGCTTTGGTGGCATCCAGTACCTCCTAAGAAAGATAAAGTGAGTGATGAGCACTTCTCACCATCATCTTCCACCACCCAACCAGGGAGGAAGAGACAAAGAAGCCAAGGCTAAGAGGGCAGGGCTCCCACATCCCTCATTTTCCCCAGTTCCCCGTTGCCCACTCCCTCTGTCTGCCTCCCACCTTTCTCCTTCTGTCCAGTTCATTGAGAGTTTCCTGCAGAAGCTGGTGCTGTCTCATCTGATGGGGGTCTAAGGAGAATTTCTTCACTGGATGGCGGGAGCAGGAGTGAGACAAATGCTCAGACCCAGGGCTCCTTCCCCCCTACATCCTGATCAGGACCTCAGTCAGTCGGGCGGAGGGAATTTTGAAGGGAGAAGAAGAGGAACCAAGCAAAGCAGAGGCACCTCTGGGCCCTCAGGCAAGTTGTGAATTGAACCAAAAGCCCACTTAATCTGCTAAGGCAGTTTTCCACGCACCTCCCCCAACATACACCAGCCATCCCTCAGCCACACCTCCAGCCCAACCTCCATAACATACGCTGGCACTTTTAGCTTTGCATGGCAGCAGGGCTATAGCCACTACGGCTGGCTGTAGTAGCCAGAGGAGAGTATCGCTTACTGGAGCTTTTCCCTTCTCCTCTCTTCCACCCCGGCCTCCCAGCATGTACCTGTCTTTCTCCCACACTTCGGTGTGCTTCCTACCTTGGGCCTGGATCTTATATCGGAAGCAGAAGACATCCTGCTGGTCTTTCAGTTGGGAGATGGATTTCACCAGCCTCTGTAGAGGGGATAAGACCCAGATGGGGCTGTTTCTGTGGGAGGAGGCAGGCTGACCCCTACCCACCCTGACTCCTGCCACATCTACTAACCTCCATCATAGCCTTTAATTCCAGGATCCGGGATTCAATCTCATCCTGCTGGCTTTCTACAGGTGTTTTGAGGGCTGGATCTCCTTGCTCCTGAAATAAGAGACTCTGAGCACATTTCAATTCTGACCTTTCATCCCTGAAACCTCTGCCTGCAGTTATATCACAGCATGGGGGGCTGGGGATCTTGTTCTTTTTTTTTTTTTTTTTTTTTTTTTTGGAGTTCAATTTGTCAACATATAGCATAACACCCAGTGCTCATCCCACCAAGTGCCCCCCTCAGTGCCCATCACCTAGTCACCCCAACCCCCCACCCACTTCCCCTTCCACTACCTCTTGTTCATTTCCCAGAGTTAGGAGCCTCTCATGTTTTGTCATCCTCACTGATATTTTCACTCATTTTCTCTCCTTTCACTTTATTCCCTCTCACTAATTTTTATATTCCCCAAATGAATGAGATCATATAATGTTTGTCCTTCTCTGATTGACACATTTCACTCAGCATAATACCCTCCAGTTCCATCCACGTTGAAGCAAATGGTGGGTATTTGTCATTTCTAATGGCTGAGGAATGTTCCATTGTATACATAAACCACATCTTCTTTATCCATTCATCTTTCGATGGACACCGAGGCTCCTTCCACAGTTTGGCTATTGTGGCCATTGCTGCTAGAAACATCGGGGTGCAGGTGGGGGATCTTGTTCTTGTTCTGAGACAAATATCCCGAGTCCCTTCCACAGTCACTCTCTACTCTAGGAGCTTTCAAAATCACTAAAAATTGTTCTTACCAACTGAGCCCTCTGAGCCTGGGTCAGAATTCTTTTTTCTTCCAGAAGGAGATTGAAGATCATCTCAGCCAACTGGGTAGGGCCCTGGGGAAGGGCCTATAGTAGGAAGAGAAAGAACTGATCGAAGCATCTTCAATGATCTAGCATTCCAGACCTTCCCTACCAGTGGCCCCAGTACTTCCCCCTCCTTCAGGGTCTCTAGCCCCTCCCCTCTTCACCAACGGTACCCTAAAACCTAGCCTTTTCCCAACAGGATCACCTAGACTCTGCCTTTCTCTCTGACAGTGACCCTCCAAGTCCAGATCTGCCCTGGACTTGTCCCTCTTTTCCCCAGATCTGCCCCCATCCCTTTACATCTCCAGGTCCTGTTTCATACCCTAAACCATACTCCTCTACATTCAGTTTCCTTTATATTCAGCTTTTTGGCCATTCCTGGCTCCTCCAAGTACCTGAATGTCCCGATAGAATTTTCGCAAGTTGTGCTGTAATAAAAAGCACTCAGGGTCCTGGCTGCAGCGGCCACACTCATACTTCAGTTGGTCCAAGAAGTGGAAGAACAGCATGTTCACCTTGGAATCATCATTGCCCAGGGCAGCCTCCTGCCTGGGGACCAGGAATGACAAGGATTAGTATCCCAGCAGCGTTCCTACTGTCTTTTGTGGCCTCCTAACCCCTTCTAGACAACTTTGGTGTCTCCAGGATCCTGGGGGCTCAGAAGAAACTACTTTCCACACCCCGCTTCCTGAGGAACTCACCAGTTCTGATCTTCAATCCAGACAGCCAAGTGCTGTCGAATGTCCACTGGCAGGAGGCTATCTGAGTAGAGCTGATGCAGCTGATCCTGAAATGGGTTGTCGAGATTCTGTAGCATCTCCCACTGCGCCATTTGGGGTCTGAGTCTGAAGGATGCACGTTCCCAACTGGAAATTTTGCTGGACTAAATAATCCACAGTCTCATGATTGCTTATCACTATAATAAAAAAAATTAATTATAAAGGTAAGAAAAAAAAACTGGAGCTACATTGATCCCACTCCTAATGTTGGTCTCTTCCTCTTCTCTCCACAGGTAACCAATATTATCAGTTTAGTTCATATTCTTTCAGACAATACTATTTAGGAGCTGCAATATGTGGGCCTTTTTGTTTTAATGATCAGTTCTTTTTTTTTTTAAAGCCTTTATTTATTTATTTATTTATTTATTTATTTATTTATTTATTTATTTATTCATTCATTCATTCATTCATGAGAGACACAGAGAGAGAGGCAGAGACACAGGCAGAAGGAGAAGCAGGCTCCCTGCAGGGAGCCCGAAGTGGGACTCAATCTCGGGCCTCCAGGATCACGCCGTGAGCCCAAGGCAGACACCCAACTGCGGAGCCACCCAGGTGTCCCTTAATGACGATTTTCAAACACACACCGAAGTAGAGTGAATAGTACAAGAATTATCCATTTACCCATCATTCAACTTTACTAAACATTAATATTTCCATCATCTTAATTTCATCTATCTCCCCCAGTGAATTTATTTTAAATTTGTATTCGTGTTTACTTATGCTGGAACATTTCAAGATCATAAATGGGTTATAAATATTTATTTCAGCATGATTCCTGATGGTCCCAAAGCTTTATCAAGGACTGAAACCTTAACAATCTGCTCTCCATGTAGGAAGGAGAGAGTGCCTTCCAAATATTTATTTTTTTTCCAAATATTTAAATACTTTAAAAAAACACAAATATTTAAATACTCTACAAGGAGGTCATTCAATCTCTAAGACTGTGATACTTTTAAGACCTCTATCAACCTCTGACTCTTCATGTATATTATCAACTTTGTGAGAGACCCAGAAATTCCCCCCCACCCATAGAGGCAGGGTTGGGCAAAGAAAGCAGAGGCTTTTTTTTTTTTTCAAGCAGAGGCTTTTGTTTGTTTTTTCACCATGAAACTTCACTCAAAACTGGTATTTGAAAACAAACAAACAAACAAACAAACAAACCTGGTATTTGCCTGCTACCAAGTAGGCTGGGCTAAGAATCTTTCTTCCTCTCTTTCCCCGCCCCCTGCCAACTGCCTGCTTAGGAAATCAAAACCTATTCTTGTTGCAGATTAAACCTAACAGAAAAGAGTATTTACATACATCCGTGGTCCAAAAAAGGTGACATGATCTTATTACCAATGAAAGAAAAATGTCTGGGGTGGGAGAGATTGTGTTCCGATAGTATGAATAATCGTGAGATGCTTTTCTACCTCTTTGAAGTAGAAACGGGGAGGAAAGGATTGGTCTGGGATTCCTATTTTTCATTTTAATGCTTTTACTAGTGCTTGGCTTTGAAATCTATGCACCTGTACTGCTTTAAAAAAAACAAATGGAGAGTCTCCACTTCTTAAGGAAGGAATCTCGACTGTTATGAAAAGAGCAAGGTGGCAAGTTAACTGTAAGGTTTAAATATGAGAAAACAAAACAAAAAACCATGGTCTTCCCAAAATAGACCGCAAACACGAGGCCTAAAGGCTGTAACGCTTTTCCCCCAGCTATCCCTCACTCTCTTGGGCATACATTTTTTGCTCAATGAGCTTTTTGGAAAAGAACTGCATTTTGTATGTGACCTTAGGCAAATTGTTTCACCTTTCTGTCCCTTACGCTTTTTTTTTTTTTTTTAAAGATTTTATTGGTTCATGAGAGACACCCAGAGAGGCCGAGACGCAGGCAGAGGGAGAAGCAGGCTCCATGCAGGGAGCCGACGCGGGGCTCGGCCCGGACCCGGGGTCACGCCCTGGGCCCAAGCGCCGCTGAACCGCTGAGCCACCGGGCTGCGCTGCCCCTTACACTTCGTAAGATAACAGTGAAGGAAGTGAAATCGTATCTACCTTCAGACATTCTTTTTTCTTTTTTTGGCGAGAATCAAACCTAACACAGCCCGGAGGGTCAAAGCGCTGGCTAAGGGATTCGGAGGCTGCCGGGGGGGTTTGGGGAGCGGGGTGTCAGCGCCGGCGGCCGGGCTGGATGGGAGACTCGCTCACGTAGCAGGGCACAGCTATTTCAACTTAGAGACGAAGGCTCACGACGAGCGGGCGCACCCCAGGGCCTGCCGCCTTCCCCGGGGAGCGACGCGCGCCCGCACCCCGGCCCCGCGCGGCCCCCTGGGCCCGTACCTGCCGAGAGGCTCAGGTTCCCCTCCGTCCAGCGGCTCCGGGAAAGGCTTCCGGCCGGGGAGGGAGCTCGGGGCCCCGCGCGCGCCCCGCCCGGCCCCGCCCGGCCCCGCCCCCGGCACCTCGGCCCCGCCCCCGCCCTTCGGCCCCGCCCCCTCGGAGCCCGCGGGCTGGAACGCGCGGCTGAACCCGGGAGCTCGCCGTGCGCAGCCTGACAACCGCGACGCTGGCGGCCGTTCAGCCAATGCCCTCCGCCCGTTGGCGTCGCCACAACTCCTCCCTCGCGGGGCGGGACCAGCGGCGCCGAAACCACACCTCCCGCCCCACGATTGGTGGGATCGCTCAAGGACGCCCCGCCCCCGTCCCCGGAGGGAGGAGTCCCATTGACGGAACAGCCGCGCGGCGCCGCAGCTGGTTTCCGAGAATCCCCGCGGCGGGAGCGAAACCGAGACCGGCACGGGGCGCTGCAGGCTCCCAGCGCCCCCGGAGGGGCCCGGAATGTCGATTCTTTGGGATGGGAAGCGACGAGCTGTGCCAATAAATAACCGTTTACTGATGGTACCTTGCTAAGCACTGACGTTCCTTGTATCATTTTTAATTTCCACAAAACCCATCCAGGGAAAATGATTATCACTACTTTAGACGTTTTGTTTCTTTTTAAAGATTTTTATTTATTTATTCATGAGAGACACAGAGACCTAGGCAGAGGGAGAAGCAGGCTCGCCATGCGGAGCCCAATGCAGGTCTCCAGGACCACGACCTGAGCCACCAGGCGTCCCACGTCTCTACTTTAGATGTTTTATTTTATTTTATTTTTTTAAGTACATATTTTATTTATCTACTTTAGATGTTTTAAAAACTGAGTGTGGAGAAGAATTGTAATTGAGGCTCCTACAGGTGAAGCCTGGATTCAAATCCAAATCTTCGGACTCCAAACCCCAGACTTTAAAATCCCTGCATTTTAGAGCATTGCCTTCTTCCCTGATAACCAGGGATTTGGATTTTGAACACATATACATTACAGCTTGTCAAAATATTAGATTTATTCATTCTGTGATCACCACCTTTTATATCCCAAGACTACCATTCCCAGCATCTAAGTCAGAGTCATTAAATAAACCCTAAACTAATAAGAGAGCTGAACTAATGCCAAAGCGCTGTGGTAGTTGTTTCTTCCAGGTCACCCACATCTGAGGTACCCCCCAAGGCCTTCCTGCTGATCACTGGCAGAGCCGTGTTGGCCTCTTGCTCATAGTAATACTGGATCAACTGTTGAATCCCAGCCTTCACTGCAGGTTTAAGTGCGGAGCTGATTAGTACTCCTGTGGGTCCCCCAGACCATCCAGCAAGGGTCATCAGAAGGTCATAACCCATGTCTACGAGCCCATCTTGGCCTCGTTCCTTGGCCTTGTCTGAACAGCTCTGAGCAGCGTAGTACAAAGCTGTGCCCAGATTGTAGTAGGTTCCCACTACTGGAAACAACCGGACTACATTATGCACATTTTCCTCCTGCTCCTGCTCACAGTCATTGATAGGAAGGGAGCGTCGAGCCCTTTCTGGGCCTGGTTGCTCCCTGGCCAACAGCTGTAGAGCAGAGGCCAGGGCATCCATGGAAACTGCCCTTCCCGTGCTTCTCCTTTTCTGGAGCTCTTGAAGATGTTGGATGAGGATCTGTGTAGCTTTTACACCCCCCAGACGGTACAGCTGAAGTTGCAGGGGCCAGACATCAGCCTGGCAACCAGCTTTCTCCAGGGCAATCACCAGTGGCAAGCCCACCAGGAACTTGGGCAGAGGGGCCATGTAGGTGAAGCCAGGCAGGGACTTTGGGAGCAGAGTCTGGCAGGACAAGATGTCTGAGGAAGGTGGCCAGGATCTCAAGGATGAGGGAATGTTTGTCCAGTTTCCATGTGAAATGACATCCACAGGGTGCAGCAGGAGGTAGCAAAAAAACAGTTCAACTTGTATCATGATGAATCTGAGGCCACACATGTCTGAAACAGAGTACACTGGAGAGGAGATAAACCAGAAACACAAAAACCATTTCCCTGAGGGCTGTGGTCTGAAAGGAGCCCATGACTCAGGGCACACTTCATCCATCATCTCCAAACTTCTGCAGGAAATGCAGCCCAGATGCAGTCACCAGAAACTTCCTCTGCTCTATTTCCACCCATTTATAAGGGGCCCCAAAATACCACACTGTTCAGGTGAGAAATGAGACTGTCCTGATAGATTTGGTTGCTCCTCGATCCAGGTCTGCCCACTCCTCTGCCACGTGAAGAAAGGAGATACTTGCTCTCCCCCATAATCAGAAAGAGAGGTAATCTCTGCAAATATTTGTCCATTTGTATTGTCTGTTCAAACCTTGTCCCCTTGTCACACATTGACCTTGACACCTAAAACCCTGTTCTTTGGCATTTCCTATGTACCTGTCACTTTTCCACTCTAGCTCATGATATGAACTGGGAGACCCAGAGTCAGGAGAGATTAGGTACTATGATTCTCTATTGTATCTCTCTTTTCAGTTTATGAGTTAAATTAGTGAGCTACAGCATTGGGGATTTAGTACAGGGTGGATGAATGAGAAAAAGGTTAAATTACCTGTCATGCTTAGTACATGTTACATGCACTGTATATGATGGCTGAAAGAAAAGGGGGGGAATGCAAAATGGAATAAGAATTAGGGGCTGGGAAGTCTTAAGTAGAAAGGGGCAAAGCAAACACCAGTCACATGTTCAGCAGCATGAAATAAAGAACATACATCTGTCCTGAGTGCTCTTCTACATTTCTAACTACTTACTATGTCCCATCCTTGAACACAGTCCTGCGAGAAGAGACTTATTCCCTAGATGGCATTGAATATCTGAAATAAACCTTGACAAATCCCTGAATGCACCTCCCTGAATCCCATAAAGCACCTCCGAGTAACTGTGGAACATTTGCTAAGTTACATTGTCATCATCCATAGACACTGAGAGGTTCTTAACTTAGAGGTTTCTTCAGCTTTTTGCCTAATTTTTTAAAAAGATTTTATTTATTCATGAGAGACACACAGAGAGAGGCAGAGACACAGGCAGAGGGAGAAGCAGGCTCCCTCGGGGAGCCTGATGCAGGACTCAATCCTGGGACTCCAGGATCACGCCAACCGCTGAGCCACCCAGGTGTCCTGCTTTTTGCCTAATTCTTCCTCACGCTCCCAAACCTCATTCCTGCAGCTCTAGGGCATATTGACAGCAAAATCTTTGAACTATGTCACCAGCAGTATGGCAGGTGGCTGGTGGATCTATCACGCCAGCGGGTGTATCTGCCACAATCAATAAATTCCACAGGTAAGTAGCTGACTGTTGGATTCATTCAAGCTTCCCCGCAGGTCCCCCTAGATCCCTCAGTGACCTTAGAATTGCCGATGCTTTCCTCATTGTGCTTTTTACTCTCATGGAGGAGAGGTTCAGTTCACTTTCCTCCCATCCTAATAGGCTGAAGCTGCAGAATGTGGGCCTCAGTCGGGCAAGTAGCCTCCTCCAGGGCCACCCCCAGAGCTAAGTTGAGTAGGTATTCAGGCAGAGGGGCTAAGGAGGGAGCAGTGTGCCAGAGATCCTGGCAGGTCTCGGGATCTGGCTGGAAAGTGTGTTCAGAGGATGGCCTGTTTTTCGTGAAAGATGTCTGGAAGGTCAGGGCCCCTTTCTGGCCATTTCTTGGAAAGACAGTCAATGGGGACAGCAAGACACAACAAAGGGGCGCCTGGCTGGCTCAGTCGTTAGAACACGAGACTCTTGATCTCGGGGTCGTTAGGTTCGAGCCCTATGTTGAGTGTAGACATCTCTTAAAAATGAAATCTTAGGGATCCCTGGATTGCTCAGTGGTTTGGTGCCTGCCTTCGGCCCAGGCCGGGGTCCTGGAGTCCCGGGATCGAGTCCCACGTCGGGCTCACTGCATGGAGCCCGCTTCTCCCTCTGCCTGTGTCTCTGCCTCTCTCTGTGTGTCTCTCATGAATAAATAAAATCTTTTTAAAAATAAATAAATAAATAAAAATAAAATCTTAAAAAAAAAAAAAAAAAGGGCATCCCGGGTGGCTCAGCAGTTTAGCGCCACCTTCAACCCAGGGCGTGATCCTGGAGACCCGGGATCGAGTCCCACGTCGGGCTCCCTGCATGGAGCCTGCTTCTCCCTCTGCCTCTCTCTCTCTCTCTCTCTGTCTCTGTCTCTCATGAATAAATAAGTAAAATCTTAAAAAAAAAAAATGGCAAAGGAACAGCACAGTCTAGATCATGGGGGGTCAGCAGGAATAGCCCACAGGAAACATGAAAGTAGTGCTTGGGGTGGGAAATGGGGAAAGGATTGGGGCAGAGACACCAAGACTAGTCAGAGTTAGGAAGTGGCTCTGTCTTGGAAACTTCGATAACCCTGGACATAGCTTTGCCCCCACCCTTACAAGCTGTGGGTGGTCCTCACCTGCTCCAGAAAGAAACAAGCCAGAGGAACAAGATGGTCCAAACCCGTGCTTTCCTCAGTGCTTCTCTAATCTGAGTGACAGCTTCCTAAAGTTCACCTTCTCTACACCCCAGCCAAAAAAAATTTGGCCTTTCTGAAAACAGTGAAGGACATATGTTCAAAAATATTTATCCACCTGTTCCTGGCACAGACTTTCCCCCCTCACCTTTGCCCCGTGCTGACAAATGGGCCATCGCCCTTTCTAGCTACTGCTTTTCCTGCCTCATATCCCTGTCATCTAAGGATTTCTCTAGACCCAAACCCAGATCAGGAAAAATTCCCCAGTCTCCTCTGGGGAAGCAGGGAGGCAAAAGGCAGGGATGTCAATGATTCTGAGTGGAGCCCCCAAAATAGTGTTGTTTTCTTAAATATTTTATTTGAGACAGAGAGTGAGCACAAGAGGGAGGAGTGTTAGAGGGAATAGTAGACTTTCCTCTGAGGGAGGAGCCTGATGCAGGGCTCAATCCTGGGACTTTGGGATCATGAGCCAAAGGCAGATGCTTAACCCAGTGAGCCACCCAGGTGCTCCCACTGCCAACAGTTCTTATTCAATGGACTTACCAGGTAGAAAAATGTGAAAATAGAACCTATTGGCATGTCAGACCAAAACCAGAGCAACTTTTGTTTTTGTCTTGTTATTACAGCGCAATACAACTAACCACATTCATTACCCTGACAGTGCCTCTTTGTAAGCCTTTGTTAGAACTATAGGAATTGATCTTCGTTTCTCATTTCTAGGAGTCTATATGAGAAATCATAATCTGGAAAATAGGGAATGTTGGCATATGGTACCTTCTGAAAACTGATACAAAAAGCCCATCATTGGGTGTTATTCTGTATGTTGGTAAATTGAACACCAATAAAAATTAATTTATTAAAAAAAAAAAAAGCCCATCATTTTAGGCAGCCCGGGTGGCTCAGTGGTTTAGCGTCGCCTTCCTGTGATCCTGGAGACCTGGGATTGAGTCCCACGTCGGGCTCCCTGCATGGAGTCTGCTTCTCCCTCCGCCTGTGTGTCTCTCATGAATAAATAAATACTTAAAAAAAAAAAATCCCACATTTTGCCATACAGTTTCCTCTCAGGTGCTCTAGCCTATTTCTGGCAGACAGCCAAAGGCATTAGGCCAGTGAACAAATCCAAGGTTCCTTCTTACTCCTCTCAGTCCCAGAAGGGGCCCCTAATGAGCATAAAGAAATTGGGGCAGGGAGGAAGGGGAAGTTCTCTAGAACAAAAGGAGTAAGTCTTCAGGGATTGCCTGGGACACAATCCTAAAACTGGAAAAAGGAAGAACTGGATTTAGAGGCATTCATTACTGTTGCCTGAAATTTCTGGACCCTAAATCCATGGAGCACAAGACTCCGCTGCTTCTGTATAGCTTAGAGAAGTTTCTGGATCCTGTCAGAGTCTTCCATTTCTGATTTGAAATGGGGCCTACCTCCACGTCCATCTATGATGGGGCCTATCTCCACGTCCATTTTGACAGCGTCACCATCTTCCTCAATATGAAAATGGCTTTTTGTTGAAGTTTCTTGAATTTCCAACTCTAGTGCCTTGAGAGTGACAGAGTGAACGAATGTGGAAATATGGTAGGAGGAGGAAAAGTGGGGATGAGTTTGCAGAACCAAGGAGATAAATGACAGAAGGATGAAGACAAAAGTAGATCCCCTCAATCAGACTCCCTACCTTTGCTCCTGTCCTTGTCTTCCACCTGTTCTTTGTCAATTCCTGTGAGTTGTCAGCTGAATTTTTTTGGCTGTTGTTTTAATTAGTAGAGGTTTTTTTTTTCCTTAGTAGTTTATTTTTTATTATTTTATTTTATTTCATTAGTTTTTTAAGATTTTATTTATTTATTCACAAGAAACACACACAGAGAGAGAGGCAGAGACACAGGCAGAGGGAGAAGCAGTCTCCATGCAGGGAGCCCGACGTGGGACTTGATCCCAGGTCTCCAGGATCATGCCCTGGGCTGAAGGCAGCACTAAACCACTGAGCCACCCAGGCTGCCCAGTAGTTTATTTTTTAGAGTAGTTTTAGGTTTACAGAACAATTGAGCATGAGCAATCCCCAAATATTAAAATATTGACATCGTACATTGTGTGGTACATTCAGTACAATTCTATTATTTTTAAAGATATTCATTTTGGGATCCCTGGGTGGCGCAGCGGTTTGGCGCCTGCCTTTGGCCCAGGGCAGGATCCTGGAGACCCGGGATCGAATCCCACGTCGGGCTCCCGGTGCATGGAGCCTGCTTCTCCCTCTGCCTATGTCTCTGCCTCTCTCTCTGTGTGTGTGTGACTATCATAAATAAAAATTTAAAAAAAGGGATCCCTGGGTGGCGCAGCGGTTTGGCGCCTGCCTTTGGCCCAGGGCGCGATCCTGGAGACCCGGGATCGAGTCCCACGTCGGGCTCCCGGTGCATGGAGCCTGCTTCTCCCTCTGCCTCTCTCTCTCTCTCTGTGTGACTATAAAAAAAAAAAAAAAAAAAAAAAAAAAAAATTTAAAAAAAAAATTAAAAAAAAAAATAAAGATATTCACTTTATCTTACTATGTACTGTTATTACCTAAGTTCATAGTTTGCATTAGGGTTTAATTCACATCATATAGTTCTATGGGTTTTAGGAAATACATAGTCATACATCTGCCTTTACACGGCCATACAGAATACTTTTCACTGCCCTAAAAATCTTGGCTGCTGTATTAGCTGCCATTCCCTATCAGCCTGGTCTCCCATTGAAATAGGAGGCATCAAAGTTAACTCCATCCACCCCCTAGACCAATGTGGCTGGTACTAAGTACTCAGCAGACAGCAGTCCTATCATCCCTGCTATTATCCCATGGGGACACCAGGGCTGGTTTACAGGGGGGCACCCAGGGTTTGTGCTTAGCACTCCTCATCCAGCCCTTGCTCTCCAGAGACTTCAGGTTCTAGTTCCGGCTGAAGCTTTCCTGAGTGACTTAAAGAATCATCTAACTTTGGTGCCTGACTGCCTCAATTGGTCAAGCATGTGACTTATTTTTACTTTTCAAAAGATTCTATTTGTTCACGAGAGACACAGAGAGAGGCAGAGACATAGGCATTGGGAGAAGCAGGCTCCCTGCAGGGAGCCTCAGGTGGGACTCGATCCTGGACTGGGGATCACACCCTGGGCCTCAGGAAGAGGCTCTACCACTGAACCACCCAGGCGTCCCAGGGCATTTGACTTTTGACCTCAAGGTTGTAAGTTCAAGCCCCACGTTGAGTGTAGATTACCTAAAAATAAAATCTTGGGGCACCCGGGTGGTTCAGTGGTTGAGCACCTGCCTTTGGCTCAGGTCATGATCCTGGGGTCCTGAGATCAAGTCCCACATCAGGTTCCTTGCAGGGAGCCTGCTTCTCCCTCTCCGTCTCTGCCTCTCTCATGAATAAATAAATAAAATCTTAAAAAAAAAACAACTCTTAATCATAAGAAACAAAACTGAGGTTCGCTGGAGGGGAGGGAGGTGGGGGGATGAGGTAACTGGGTGATGGACATTAAGGAGGGCACATGATGTAATGAGCACTGGTATTGAATCACTGACCTCTACCTCTGAAACCAGTAATACACTGTATGTTAATTAATTGAATTTAAATTTTAAAAAGATTGGCACTTTATCAGGGGAATGAATAAATCCCAGCTGGAAAAGTGATTGCCTGTGATTTGAGATTCAAAGAGTGACAAAGACTGTGTCACAAAAGAAAGCACACTTGAGCTGATTCTAGAAGGATGAGATGGGAGTTGGATAGAGCAAACCAGCAGAGGGATTGTCGTAATCAACAGTTTGGTGGCAGGAAAAGGCCTGCTCTGTGAGGGCGATTCAGAATAGCGTGAGGGGCTGGGGCACTTGGCTCAGTCAGTGGAGCATGCAACTCTTAATTTGAGGGTTGTAAGTTCGAGCCCCATGTTGGATGCAGAGATTATTTATTTATTAATATTTTATTTATTCATGACAGACACACACACACACACACACACACACACACACACACACACACAGAGAGGCAGAGACACAGGCAGAGGGAGAAGCAGGCTCCATGCAGGGAGCCCGACGTGGGACTCGATGCTGGGTCCCCAGGATCACACCCCGGGCTGAAGGCGGCGCTAAACCGGTGAGCCACCGGGGCTGCCCACAGAGATTACTTTAAAAAATTAAAGTAAAGGCGGGGGGGGGGGGGGAGGGGGGGAGGACAGTGTAAAATATGGGCATGACATAAAATAAGGTGGTTGAGGCTATAAAGACTTGCTGAGATCAAATCATGCTATTCCAAATCCAGACTCTGTCCCGAAAGAAATGGGAGACCATTTCTCCCATTCAGAACCACATTTTAAAAGGAATTCTGCCGGTAGAATGGAACAAGAATGAAAGGGAAGAGGAAACTGGGACGAGGGTCATACTGTAGGAGTCAAGGTCAGAAATGAGGAAGTGTGTACTCTGGGGGTCAAACCAATGTAATATGTGACTCATTCTCTTAAGCTCCTTTGGCCACAGCTGCAGTTCAACCTTTATCTGCCCTATGAACCTGGGTGGGAGAATTTAAGGGAGAGAGAATCTGTTTCCTAGAGCCCCAATCACAGTCTCAAGAGCCCTCTTAGCTATCAGTAGCTGGACGGGGTGGGTGGGCGGGTGGAACAGACCAAAAATAAAAACCCAAGAAATGAAAGATTTTTTAAAAAAAAGATTTTATGGGCAGCCTGGATGGCTCAGCGGTCTAGTGCCGCCTTCAGCCCAGGGCCTGATCCTGGAAACCTGGGATCGAGTCCCACGTCAGGCTCCCCATAGGGAGCCTGCTTCTCCCTCTGCCTGTGTGTCTGCCTCTCTCTCTCTCTGTCTCTCATGAATAAATAAAATCTTAAAAAAAATACAAAACTTTGATTAGCTATAACTTCTTAAAAAAATAAAAAAGATTTTATGTGAGGGAGAGAGCAAGAGCAAGGGGCGGAGGGAGTAGACTCCCCACTGAGAAGGGAGCTCCACATAGGGCTCAATCCTAGAATCTAGGTATCATGACCTGAGCTGAAGGCAGATGCTGAACCGACTGAACCACCCAGGTACCTTGTGATTATTTAACATAATGAGCATGTGGTCTCTTTTTTGGGTGATGAAAATGTTCTAGAATTAGACAGTGATGATGAATACAAAACACCTTGTATATAACAAAAGCCAATGAACTGTACACCTTAAAATGTTTTTTATTTTTTAAAAGATTTTATTTATTCATGAGAGACACACAGAAAGAGAGAGGCAGAGACACAGGCAGAGGGAGAAGCAGGCTCCATGCAGGGAACCTGATGTGGGACTCCATCCTGGGACTCAATCCTGGGACTCTAGGATCACGCCCTGGGCCGAAGGCAGACACTCAACCGCTGAGCCACCCAGGGATCCCATCCTTAAAATGTTTAAAATGCTGAATTGTTATTTGAATTTTACCTTAAAAATGCATTCAAAATCTCAAAGAATTCATCACCAGCAGATCTGTACCTGTACTAACTATAAGCAAGGCCCTAAATCTCTTCAGTTCTGTAAAGGCTAAGTAAGAGGTGAGGAAGCTGTAGAAGAAAAGCTGGAAGCTAGCAGAGGTTGGTTCATAACGTTTAAGGAAAGCCATCTCCATAACATAAAAGAACAAGGTGAAGCAGGAAGTATGATATAGAAGCTGCAGCAAGTTATCCACATCTAGGGGCACCTAGATCTTAAACATACAACTCTTGATTTTGGCTCAGGTTGTGATCTCAGGGTTCTGAGATCCAGCCCCGTGTCAGGCTCTAGGCTCAGCACCGAGTCTGCTTCTTTCCCTCCCTCTGCCACCGGCCCCTTGCACTCTCTCTTCTTCAAAAAAGAAATAAATCTTAAATAAAAAATTTCATGATTCGTGGGAAGAGGCCAAAATATCAACATGAACAAGAGTTTGGAAGAAGTTGATTTGAACCCTCATGGATGACTTCGAGGGGTTCTAGACTTCAGTGGAGGAAGTCACCGCAGATGTGGAAATAGCAAGAGAACTAGAATAAGAAGTGGAACCTAAAGATGTGGTACAATTGCTGCAATCTTACGATAAAACTTTCTCAGATGAGTAGCTGCAAAGAAAGTGTTTTCTTGAGATGGAATCTACTTCTGGTGAAGATGCTGTGAAGACTGTTGAAATGAGAGCAAAGAATTTAGAATGTTACATCAACTTAGTTGATAAAGCAGGAACAGGGTTTGAGAGGATTGACTCCAATGTGAAGGCAGTTCTACTGCAGGTAAGATGCTATTGAGCAGCATCACATGCTACAGAGAAATCATTCATGAAAGGAAGAGTTGATCAATACACAAACTTTATTGTCTTATTTTAAGAAATTGCCACAATGGGGGCGCCTGGGTGGCTCAGTCAGTTGAGGGTCTGACTCTTGGTTTTGGCTCATGTCACAATTTCAGGGTCATGGGATTAAGCCCTGGGATGGGCTCTATGCTCAGTGTAGCCTCTGCTTGAGATTCTCTCCCTCTCCCTCCCACTCTGCCTTTCCCCTAGCTTATGCATCTCTCTCCCTCCCTTTCTCAATTAATTAACAAAAAATATTTTACTTTTTATTCATGAGAGACACAGAGAGAGAGGCAGAGGCATAGGCAGAGGGAGAAGCAGACTCCATGCAGGGAGCCGGATGGGGGACTCATCTTAGGACCCCAGGATCTAATAGGCCTGGCACTGGGGAAGCCCTGGAGCAAACTGACTACCAAGCTGAAGCCTGGACCTGCAGCTTTAGCTCTGCAGGCTGGGATGTGTGAAAGTACATACAGCCATACCCACCAGCTCCAAGGACTCTGGAATGGCCGTGCATAGGCAGCAGATACCATGTGGTACCTTGGCCTCTGCACTGCAGGTGTTGGATTCAGGGAAAGCCACATGTGTCTCTCCGCTGAGCACCAGGAGCGGGAGCAGCCAAGCACAAGCACAGTGAAGTCCAGTCGTTGTCAGGAGTAGGCCCCTGACCGCTGAGCCACCCGGGCCGCCCCATCTCTTGCATTTCTAATTCCACCTAGGCCTCTTCTTCCCGAAGAACCTGAACTGCATATGTACTGACTAGAGCTGGTCCAGTTCTCAGACACTCCCCAGTAGCCTCAGATTTCTTTCTTTTAGCAATATCCACCTCTCCCTGCCACATTCCAACTCTAGTTCAACACAGATATCCAGGGAGGCCTAGAGTGAGAAATCTAGTGGCTGGGACTCAAATATGTAAAAAGATAGCTTTTTATTCCTCTTTTCATTTAAAAAATAATTTCAAAATATGGGGTAAATAAATGGAAAAGGACAGCAATACTTCTGTACCCAACCACAGTAAGCAGTCTATACTTGATAAGACAAATTGGTAGAAGAAATTGGGGCTGGAAGTTCTAAAGAAGACTGGCAGGTCAGGGCCCCTTTCAGGGTATTTCTTGGAAAGACAGTCAGTCGGCACCACCAGACACAGCAAAGGAGCAACAAGCCTGCTGAAAAGAAGCAATGCTCAGATTGGGAAGTAGGGAAAGGCTTGGCATAAAGATATACCAAGACCAGTCTGAGCTGGGAAATGTCTCAGCCCTTGGAAACCTCAATTACCCTGGGGATCACTTCACTCCCTACCTTTAGAGGTTGTGGGAGGAAAAAACAAACAAACAAAAAAACCAAAACAAGTCAGAGGAACAAGACAGTCCAAACACATCCTTTACCTAGGGGTCTCCCTGACCTGAATCTCACCTTGGCCCTACCTTAACCATAAACACAGGGAGCCAGAAAGCTGACGGTTTCCAAGAACAGGGAAGGACATGACATTTGTAATATTTATCCATCTCTTTCTTGCCTAGACTTTATCTTTCTACTCTGCCCCAAGCTGGCAAACTGGTTTTTGCTCCTTTTGTGGCTTCTGCTTCTTCCTGCTCCATACACTTGTCACCTGAAGATTTATCCAAGATAAAGGATCTTGAGGTGAGAATGTTTTCGTGTCTTCTGTAGGGGAGGCGGGAGAAAAGGAGTGGGTGGTGGTCTCTTTTAACCCTAAGACTTAAAAGTTCTTCTTCCAAGAACACAGGCAGAAGGCTGCGGTACTTGGACAGATTGATGTCAGATTAACCTTTTGCAACTTTTAATTTTACACATTTAATACCAAACACAAACCAAATACATTCACCATCTAGAGGGTACTGCACTCTAACCCTACCTCAACTGCAGGAATTAGGTTCAATCTGATGTCTAGGGGGGATCACAGGAAAGAAACAAGGACAGGATCATTTGGCGCCTTTTTAAAATGGTGCAACACCTCCACCCACCATGTCACAGAGCTCCCCATCTGGTGCTGTGACCCACCTCTAGCAGAAAGCCAAAAGGGGTCCAAAGTGCCTTCTATATGTCACTTATTTCTCCCATTTGCTAAAGGGTGCTACTAACCCAAAGAAACAGATCCTAGAAGAGGAGGAAGTCTCCAGAGAGCTACTGAGGCATACTCCTAAAACCGGGAGAAGCAAGGAGTGACTGCAGAGAGGTCCAACGCTGTTGCCTGAACTTCCTAAATCCCAGATCCATGGGGAAGCCCAGGACTCTATTGCTTCTGTCTGGTAAAAGGAGTTTCTGGGTCCTCTGTGACCCTCTGAACTCTGACTTAAATTCGCCACCTAAAAATGGTCTACTCCCACTCCGAAGCTTCTGGTTCTTCAGTTGCTGTCATCTTCATGCTCAATCTGAAACCGTTTCTTCTTTTGGATTTTTGGAGTTCTCGACTCTGGTGCTAGAGGAATGACAGGGATGAGAAGAGAGAGTATCTAAACATGTTAAGGGGGAAGGAGAGGAGTAGCGTTGATCTTCAGGATTGAGGAGAAGAGTGCTAGAGGTCAGAAGAAAAAAGCAGATCCCAGTAAGACTCCCTACCTCGGCTCCTACCCTCAGCTTCCTCCTGTTCCTCATCGCTGTCTAGTAGTTGTCGCTTCCTGGATGCCATTTTCAGCTGTTCTTTCTCACCAGCAGCCCCTTCCCCTGAAGTGACCATAAGAGGCATGGAATTAGGGAACTGAGGCCTCATGTTCTCAAAATACCCTATCAGCCCTCTCGATCAACATGGCTGGCCCATAGTAAGTACCCAACAGGTAACTGGTCTTACCCCCTGTGGACACCAGGCTGGCTTTCTTTTTTCGGGCTAATAAGAGCGCCCTCAGGACTTGTGCCTGGTGCTCCTTTTGGTGCTCCTTTTGGTGCTCCTCTTCAGGGCTGTGCTCCCTGGGGACTCTAGGTTCTAGTCCTGGCTGAAGTTCTCCCTCCTCCTTTGGCTGACTCAAAGAAGCTGCTACCCTCCGGAGCTGGGTAGGACTCAGCTTGGCTGGAATTCTCCAGAAAGTTTCCTATAGGAGCAAAGAAATTGAAAATGGAAAAAAAAAAAAAATCAAAAACAAAAACAAAAAAATTAACATGGAAGTAAGACTCTAGTTCATCAGATCTTGATATTATTCATTGAAAAAATATGATCCCACATTGGTAAAGATCCATGAAGGTGATAAATTCTACTTATTGCTTATTTATCCAATATATGCACAATGTATAGCCCAGTGCCTGATACATCAGAAGGTTCCCAGTAAATTTAGTTGTTAACTAAATAAATCAACGAGCGGATATTGTGGATCTAAAGGTGAATCAGATATGATCCCTGCTTTCAAGGAACCCACAATCTAAAGGGAGAAAGGACCAGCATACTGTAACATCACAGGACTGGGGCTACATCAAGGGAATGAGCAAATCCCCACTACCAAAGGCCAGGCACACTACTCAGAGACTGTGGACTCTGTCCCGCCAACGGTGGGGAGTCACCCAGTGCTCTGGACAGGAAGTGAGATAATAAAAACTCTACTCTAGAAAGGTAACTGGGAGGGTAGCATGGAAGGCAGAGACGGGGATGGGGAGGTGACAGAAGATGAACAGGACGGCTGCCGCTCAGAGCTGACTGGAAGTGAGGTCAGAGATGGCAACTGCAACGAGGAGGAAGAGACATATTTTAAAATAGCAGCAACACCCCGTGGCTGATACTGGAACCAGTGTATTTACCTGCCCAGAGGCAGGAGGCCGAACCCCTAGCTTGCACAACAGCTGCTGAAACTGCTCATTTTCCATGGCTTCCTCGGTTTCTTCCGTCAGTGGCACCAAAGGGACTGCCTGGGAGCAGCCTAGGACAGGGTCGATAGTCATGTGGTGAAGACAGGAAGCCAGAACTGGTCGTCCATCCCACCACGACCAGGACTCTAGCAGCTTCCAGCACCCCAGCCCTGGAAACTGTCGTTTATCCACTCACCATCCTCTTCTCGATCGTCTGCTACTCGAATCAGGCAGTTCTGGAGCCACAGAAGGGAAGCAGAAAAGCCTAAGGGAAGGAGGGAAGCCTATGGGCTCATGCTGCCAACCCCTCCACCTGAGACATCTCTCCTAGCCCAAGTCCTCACCTTCCTGATACAGGCTCTGCCCAAGGGTTTCAGTTGAAAGGCCTGAGCTACCCTGGGCTTGCTCTGCTTCCGAGTTCTCATCTTTCTCTGCATCCTCATCACTCTCTCCCTCTGGCGGGTTTTCTTCTTCTTCTACCAGATCTTCCTGGCCAAAATCTTGCGGGGACTCCTCCCCAGGAGGCTAAAATTCAGTGGGGTGGGAAATGAAAAAAGGGGTCAGGATGAGGAAACGAGTGGAGTCCTCTGGTTCTTAGTATATGTGCTGCCGAAGCGAGCACAAGTCCTCTGTTCTTGACCACCTGTGGAAACTGGGGGGACCTGACCAGAAAATGCTAAGGCAGGAGCAATGTGAGGGGCACTTCAGCAGAGCCAGGGAAAGACCATTACCGAGCCTGAGGGCATGGACTTCCTCCGCCGTTTCTTATATAGCTCCCGCCGCTCAGCCACCAGTCCCAGAGCCAGCAGCTTATCCACTATTCGCGCCCGTGAGCGTTTGGCTGTGATATTCTTCATGATATGACCTAGCACATCTACAAAGAGGGAAAGTGTAAACACTAGAGGAACGGGGAAAGGGAGTAGTGATGGCAAGCAAGGCCTTTGGAAAGAGGCTAATTCAATTCACTCACAACCCCCCCCCCCCCCAATACGGTAAATGGAGAGAAGGGATGGGATAAGCCTCCCTCAGGAAGAGGAAGCAGGGGAAAGAAATGGGTGGCTCGGCTCCCGTCTCAGGGCCTCGGAAGCCCCTGTCACTTACCATCTGAATCCTGGAACTCCTCAAAAAGCCGCTGCAGCTCTAGCTCCTGATCTTCTGTCCACAGTACAATTTGGGTTCCTTTCCTGCTTAAGAAGGCGTCAGTGGAAGAGGGCGCTTGAGGAGAAAACAGAGGACTCCCGACCTCAAAGCCCTCCAGAGCATGCGCCTCTACCTCGGGAAGTCCTTGACACTGTCAGCCAGGCCCAGCCGTACCAGATGGTGGGTGACCTGCTTGCGTGTTCGAGGGGTTTTCAGGTGTGCCAAGATGATGTCTATCACATCCTGACCTAAAGTGGAGGAGCAGTGAGGCTGTCAAGAGGCGTCCTGGAGCTCAGGCTCATGAATCTTCAGATCTCAAGGACCCGGGGATCCCTGGGTGGCGCAGCGGTTTGGCGCCTGCCTTTGGCCCAGGGCGCGATCCTGGAGACCCGGGATCGAATCCCACATCGGGCTCTCGGTGCATGGAGCCCACTTCTCCCTCTGCCTGTGTCTCTGCCTCTCTCTCTCTCTCTGTGACTATCATAAATAAATAAAAATTAGGGATCCCTGGGTGGCGCAGCGGTTTGGCGCCTGCCTTTGGCTCAGGGCGCGATCCTGGAGACCCGGGATCGAATCCCACATCGGGCTCCCAGTGCATGGAGCCTGCTTCTCCCTCCGCCTGTGTCTCTGCCTCTCTCTCTCTCTCTCTGTGACTATCATAAATAAATAAAAAAATTTAAAAATAAAAAAAAAATAAATAAAAATTAAAAAAAAAAAAAAAAAAAAAAAGATCTCAAGGACCCATACCTTCCACATCCCTATGGGCAAGGTACAATTCCTGAAGCTGGGCCTCCTCTTCTGGGCTCCACGTAGGGGGTTTGCGACTGGAAGATCTAAATGAGGAAAGGAGAGTGGTGCCTGGGTGGCTCAGTGGGCTGAGCATCTGCCTTTAGCTCAGTCATGATCCAGGGTCCTAGGGCCGAGCCCTGCATCGGACTCCTTGGTCAGTGGAGACTCTGCTTCTCCCTCTGCCTCTGCCCTTCCCCTTGCTCTCTCTCTCTCTCAAATGAGTAAATAAAATCTTTATAAATAAATAAATAAATAAGAAAAGGAGAAAAGGAACATGTAGGATGTTGGCTTCAAAAGAGGAGACCAAAGGCCCTCTCTGGTCAACTCTAAAAGGAACAGGAAGGTAAAAAAAATTTTAAAAATAAAATAAAATAAAAATAAAAGGAACAGGAAGGGGAACACAGGTAACTCAGAGGCCTAAGGTGTGCTTCCTTTCCCTCATTCTCCTTCCATTTAAGAATCTAAAAGTCAAGCTAAGAGACTTTTCGGGTTGGGCCTATGGAGGCTGACACTACAGTGTCAGAGTGGATTATGGGAAAAGGAAGACGTATGAAAGAAGAAGAGCAGAGCTACAGGGAAAGAGGGCAAACATTTCCATGAATCCTCATAGTTTCCCAGCACATTTCAGGACAGGGCACATACAGACTCTCTCCAAGGGGAGAGACTGACCACCCCCATGAAGGCTGCTGGAGGAAGGAAAAGAGAGTAGACAGGACACCTAGGATCCAGTTCCATTTCCTCTCTTGGGTGATTTTGGGGAAAACATTTCACTTTAGGGGCTTGTTTTCTCACCTACAAAAGGGGAAGAAAGACTACCTGACTTGCAAGCTCTTCTAGCTTTGACACCCTGATTGTGTCACCCACTGTTGCCCATCCTTCCCCAACTTCAAGCTCACCCGCCATCCAGAGAGCCATAGCCCTCAGCCATCTCTCGAACCACAGCTGTGTTCTTCCAAAACAGTAGCTCCACAAAGGCTTTTGGATTGACTGCAGCCAATGCAAAGAACTTGCCCAGGATGTACCTGGCAAAAGTCACCAGCTCCTGTGGGAAGGGGAGGCTGCTTTGAAACCTCTGGCCTAAATGTACCCATAAACCCGGCCTGCTAGGTACTTTTTCTCTACCTGTTCCCAGCTGCCCCTCCTCACTCAGACTCTCTCCTAGTTTCCCCATCTGGCTCCCTCAACTTGCCTGCCCGCTTCCTCACTGGTCCATCATCTCTCAGCCCCTGACATCACTCAGCACCCTTTATCTCAAGACCATCCTTTGTGACCCTAGGGCTCCCCTACGCCTCTTGATCCTCATTCCTCGGTGTGTCCTCACTTTGTAGGCCCCGGCAGCCGGGTCACTAAGCAGACGGTTGAAGAGGCAGAAGAGTGAAAGCTGGAAAAGGAGGGCTTCCATCTTGAGGTCATGGGCCAATCGGTGCAGCATCTTGACAACGCAGTGGTTAGTGTGGGCACTGTTCTGTCGGTAGCTCCGCAGCAGCACCACATAGGCTCGCACAACAGTTGAGCTTGCAAAACTGCATGAAGACAGGGAGGGAGAGAGGGTGTCAGCCTAAGAAGGATGCTGCCCACCCTCCCAGCTCCACAATCTCCACCCTGGGACCAACTCAGTCCGTTCGGCCCGCACCGTTTCAGGTAGTCCAGAAAGTTAAATTCTTTCTCCGACACCTGGACCTCTTGCAACTCTTCCTCCTCCTCCTCCTCCTCCCCCTCTTCTTCCTCTTCTTCTTCTGCCCTTCGTTCCTCTGGCCCCTGCTGCCCTATAGAAAAAGGGAGGATTGTGGGTCTCTGTGATGCTGGTTCTAGAGAAGAGCTGGGAGGAGAGAGGTGTGAAGGAAACAGAGACTCACGGGGAAGTGGGGCACTGATGATTTGTTTCAGGAGCTGGATCTCTTCCTCTACAGAAATGTCTTGTGAGCCAAACACATCTCCTTCTGGCCATACCTCCCTGGAGCACAGAGAAAAAAAAAAAGACTTTAACCAGGGGAGATTTGAGTCATAATTTGAAGTAGGCAAAGGAATTTAGACTCATCTCTCATTTGGTAGCCAGAAAGAGAATGCAAACTGTTACCTCAAAGAGTATACAAAGACTCTAGGGAAATTTTCCCTCAAAAGCCACAGTGCAATGAACACATAAGAACAAAATGCAAACAACCTAAATGTCTGACATTTGGTTAGACAAATGTACATTTGACATTGCTGTTAACAATTATGGCAATATATCTCATGAGAAACAATGTTCATGATATACTGAGAAGAAAATATGAAACAGTATGTCAATATTGTTTTTATAAAAAAAAGCTGAGTATCTGTATAGATAACCCAGAGGGAAAAGAATCAGAAAGATTACTCATCAAATTGTGAAAGATGATTATCTTCAGCCAGTAGAATTATCTACATTTTTTCCTATCTACACACACATTTTTCCCCCCAATTAACTGTGCTTTCTGGTATTTCTCAAAAATAAAATAGAAGGGATCCCTGGGTGGCTCAGCGGTTAAATGCCTGCCTTCGGCCCAGGGCATGATCCTGGAGACCCAGGATCAAGTCCCACATCAGGCTCTCTGCATGGAGCCTGCTTCTCTCTCTCTGCCTGTGTCTCTGCCTCTCTCTTTTTCTCTGTGTCTCTCATGAATAAATAAATAAAATCTTAAAAAAAAAAATAGAAACAGGGACACCTGGGTGGCTCAGTGGCTGAGCATCTGCCTTCGGCTCAGGGCGTGATCTTGGGATCTGGGGATTGAGTCTCATATCAGGCTCCCTGAGAGGAGCCTGCTTCTCCCTCTGCCTGTGTCTCTGCCTCTCTCTATGTGTCTCTCATGAAAAACTAAATAAAAATCTTTTAAAAAGAAATAAATAATAATAAAAAAAAAATTAAAAAAAAAAAGCAAAACCCCCGATAAGCCAATCAAAACTCCCCAGGACTCTGTGCTCCGTATAGAGCCCCTGTGTTGCTGATGGGACTTCTCTCTTTCAAAGACAAAGAACCTTGTACCACAGTGAAAGCCTCCCTCTGCTCCCAAAAGTCCAGGAGCTGGATCCAGGAGGATGGATGGGCAGGGTGCTTACCGGGCAGACCTAAGGAGGGTCAGGGCCTGTGAGGCCTGGCCAGCCAGGAGACAGTCCTGGATCCGCACCATGGCTTCTGCCCGCTGCTCTTCTACTGGCACTTCTGAGGCCGCATCAAAGGGCACCACAGAGTCCAAGCTGAGGTCGGGATCCTAGAACAGGATTAGGGCTATGGGAACAGGGGAGGGAAACCCAGATGTCCTATTAGTGCACTACCCATGGGAAAGGTAGGGTTTCTCCTACTACCTACCTGGGCACAGCATTGTAGCTGCTCAGCCAGGGATGGCCACACAGCCTCTAGTTCACCTGCATTATAGGGGACGTGATCAGAAGCAACAGGCTGACCTACGGCCTTCTTTTTCTTCTTTCTCTTCTTTTGTTTGTTCTACAGAGAAAGAACTATTGTCATGATGGCAGGAAAGCTAAGAGGACATTTTCCCATCAATGTCTTCTCTATTAATTAATTCATTAGGGATCCCTGGGTGGCGCAGCGGTTTGGCGCCTGCCTTTGGCCCAGGGCGCGATCCTGGAGACCCGGGATCGAATCCCACGTTGGGCTCCCAGTGCATGGAGCCTGCTTCTCCCTCTGCCTATGTCTCTGCCTCTCTCTCTCTCTCTCTGTGACTATCACAAATAAATTAAAAAAAAAAAATTAATTCATTAAAGGTCTAAATTCAATAGTCACAGAGTGAACACTGTGTGCTATTCATAAGCAGTAAGAAAGCAACAGTGAGAGTGAGTGGTATATTTCCTTGCCCTTGAGGAACACACAGTCCAGTGGAGGAGACAGGTGAGTAGATAAGTAAAGTATATTACAGTATGGATAAACTTAGAATATGGCTGGGCATAAAATGCCACGGCGAGGGACACCTGGGTGGCTCAGGAGTTGAGTGTCTGCTGCCTTCAGTTCAGGGCATGATCCTAGAGTCTCCGGATCGAGTCCCACATCGGGCTCCCTGCATGGAGCCTGCTTCTCCCTCTCCCTCTGCCTATGTCTCTCTCTTTCTGTGTGTCTCTTGTGAATAAATAAATAAAATCTTAAAAAAAAAAAAAAAAAGCCACAGCAAAACAAAGGAAAAGTACTTGACTTATTTCTGGGGGTCAGAGATTTCCCAAAAGCAGTGATATCTTTTTTTTTTTTTTTAAAGCAGTGATATCTTAAGCAGAAATTTATAGAATGAACAGGTTTGTTATGAAGATACAAAAGACTGTGAAAAGGCTTTGTAAAATGCATAGCACTACGTAAACATAATCTGTACTGTTTTTCTCCTGAAAAGCAGGAAAATGAGAGTCAACACCCCACCCTTGTCCCCTAGATCATGACTGAACCAGTTATGGGTACAAATAGGATGGACTAGGAGGCCCTTGAGGTTCATGCTCTATTCAAGAAACTCAGAATTTAACACATCAAAGGTTAGGAGCATGAGCTTGGGAATCCAACAGATCTGGATTTAAGTA
Organism: Vulpes vulpes; assembly: GCF_048418805.1. NCBI lineage: Eukaryota > Metazoa > Chordata > Mammalia > Carnivora > Canidae > Vulpes > Vulpes vulpes. The sequence continues at coordinate 62,475 of NW_027325812.1, forward strand.
CTGACTCTTCCACTAGCAAGACCTCAAACAGGCTGCTTCAGCACTCTGTGATGTGTCCTAGTCCTACTGTGAGGATTACACGAAAGCCTTATTAGCACAGCATCTGACACAGTCAACACTCAATAAACAACAGCACCTCTTATTTCTGATAATAGAGTCCTGAATTAAAAATATCTTTTAGTAAGGTCTCAGTGGTACTACTGTCTCTTTTAACTGCTGTTCTCACTAAATTTTGAGCCACAGCATATAGAATACAGGAAGATTTTTTTTTTTCTTTTTTTTTTTTTTAAGATTTTATTTATTTATGATAGACATAGAGAGAGAGAAGCAGAGACACAGGCAGAGGGAGAAGCAGGCTCCATGCACCGGGAGCCTGATGTGGGATTCGATCCTGGGTCTCCAGGATCGCGCCCTGGGCCAAAGGCAGACGCCAAACCACTGCGCCACCCAGGGATCCCATAGAATACAGGAAGATTTTTATAAAGCAGAGTGTCTGTCTGTAGGATACAAATTCATTGAGATTTTCTTCTTGTCTTAGACTTTAATATTTTATTTTATTTTTTATTTATTTATTTATTTTTTTATAACATTTTATTTTTTTTCATCACTGTGAAGTGTACTCTTTAATCCCCATCCTCCCACCACCCTCCTCTGGTATCAATCAGTTTGTTCTTTAGTAGTTAAGAGTCTGATTCTTGGTCTGTCTTTTTCCTTTGCTCATTTGTTTTGTTTCTTAAATTACACATGAGTGAAATCATATGGTATTTGTCTTTCTCTGCTGACTTATTTCACTTGGCATTACTATCTCTAGCTTCAACCATGTTGTAAATGACAAGATTTCATTCGTTTTCATGGCTGAATAATATTCCATTACACACACACACACACACACACACACACACACACACTATTCATTCATCTATCAATAGATACTTTGGCTGCTTCCATAGTGTGGCTATTACAAATAATGCTGCAATAAATAAAGAGGTGCAGGTTTTTCTTTGAATCAGTGTTTTCTTTTTTTTTTTTTTTTAATTTATGACAGTCACACAGAGAGAGAGAGAGAGAGAGAGGCAGAGACACAGGCAGAGGGAGAAGCAGGCTCCATGCACCAGGAGCCCGATGTGGGATTCGATCCCGGGTCTCCAGGATCGCGCCCTGGGCCAAAGGCAGGCGCCAAACCGCTGCGCCACCCAGGGATCCCTGAATCAGTGTTTTCTTATCTTAGACTTTTATTTATTTTTTAAAGGATTTTATTTTTAAGTACTTTCTACACCCAACGTGTAGCTCAAACTCACAACCCCGAGATCAAGAGTCACATGCTCCACTGACTGAGCCAGCCAGGTGCCATTGTCTACAACTTTTTATTTTTTATGCCATTTTAGGCTCATATTACAATCTCATCTTTAGGGATCTGGGGACTGATATGAGCAGCTTGAGTTATTCTAACAGTTACTAATATAGGATGAGATTCCAGACTTTCTGGCTTTTTATTTAGGGCGTTTGCCAGTTCACTATAATGCTACTGAAGTATAACCAAGAAGGATGACAGCATAATTACTAAGGTCTAAAATTACAAATCCACAGAGTTGGGCAGCCCGGGTGGCTCGGTGGTTTAGCGCCGCCTCCAGCCCAGGGTGTGATCCTGGATATCTGGGATCGAGTCCCATGTCGGGCTCCCTGCATGGAGCCTGCTTCTCCCTCTGCCTGTGTCTCTGCCTCTCTCTGTGTGTCTCTCATGAATAAATAAAATCTTTAATTAAAAAAAAAAAGATTTTATTTATTTATTCATGAGACAGAGAGAGAGAGAGAGAGAGAGAGGGAGACGCAGAGACATAGGCAGAGGGAGAAGTAGGCTCCATGCAGGGAGCCCGACGTGGGACTCTATCCCGGGTCTCCAGGATCACATCCTGGGCCGAAGGCAGGTGCTAAACTGCTGAGCCACCCAGGGATCCCCAAATAAATAAAATCTTAAAAAAAAAATGAAGATATTAAAAAACAAAAAAACAAATCCCCAGAGTTTATATGCTTTGTACATACTACATGTTTTGTAAATGTTTCCTGAGTGAATGAAGATATTTATGTTAAACTGGAGATTAATTTAATGAAAGAAGGAAACTACAGTAGACACACATCAGCAACACCAACAAACCTCTTGCCTTCCTTTGTTCAGAGTAGTTTTAACAGGTCAGCTTAAGCTGCAGAAACGTGAGGTGAGTTCCTTGGTCTCCACCCTTCCCTCACGGCTCTTCCCACATTCCAGGGCTGCCCAGTACCTGTACCACCAGGTTCCCACGGCTCCGACAGAACCGCTCCAACATCTTGAGGAAGAGGTGGGTGGTTTCTATCAGGTCACGAAGGAAAGAGCGCGGCTGGCATCTCTCATCAAACTTTCGAAAGAGAGCCAGGAACAGTTCTCGGTACTCCATCACATAGAAGATGTTGTCTAGGAATGGGGAAGAGAAAGGAATGGAAGGACTGGTCTGGAAACTTTGGAAAGGGGAGGGGAGACTGGAAAGAGTGAGATTGTGGTCAAGAGATGAGAAAAGCCAGAATTAGAGACAGGCCAGGGCCTCACTCTTGATGATGCGGCTGCTATCCCTCACAGCCTCATCTGGGGACATGTCCATCTCATTCACTGTGGCCAGCAGCTCCTGATAGGCCTTCAGGGCCAGGTGCATCCTGTAAGATGAGGCAAAGAGGAAAAATGGAGGACAATTTAGAAAACTGGCTCAGGGAAGCAGTACCCCTCTTCCCCCTTCCAAAAAGACAGTGCCATCAACACAATGACCCAGCTGGTCCTTGCTCCCCAGTCTGACCACCTTAATCCTGAAACAGGAAAGAAAGTACCACCCAGAATCCAGTCACTCAAGACTGCCCAAATGCACACTCTGACCCCAATTTTCGTCCCACTCACCGACGTGCCCAGGAGGCAGCTTCCTTGCGATCAGTCAGCATCATCTCATAGTAATTGGTGAGGTTCTGCTCAATGAAGTGGAAGGTACGGACACTGAGGGTCTCAGAAACCAGGCCTGGCCGGAAGGAGGCAGCTCGGTTGAAGGCCATGAAGAAAGCCAAGGCCCACATGTAGTAGGTCTCATCATGTTGCTGAGCCTTCTCCCGCAGCAGGTAATCCTAATGTCCAGAAAAAAAAGACCATCCCATGACCCCAGGGTTTCCAACTTTCTCCTTGTCCTATGATGACGGGATAGACCCTGGACACCATTACAGCAATATTCTAGGATTCAGAATGTCCAGCCCTCTCTTGTTCTCCCCAGGTCTCTCCCCTTCCTCTGGGGAATTTCTCCAAGCCATTTTTTTTTTTTTTAAGATTTTATTTATTTATCAATGAGACAGAGAGAGAGAGAGACAGAGGCAGAGACACAGGCAGAGGGAGAATCAGGCTCCATTCCATGCAGGGAACCTGACAAGAGTTCGATCCTGGGATCATGCCCCGGGCCAAAGGCAGGTGCCAAACCACTAAGCCACGCAGGGATCCCCTCTCCAAGCCTTTTTTAAATTGTCCCAGTGACCTACCCCCTCCCAACATCCTCATCATGTCTCAAGGGTGCCCTATACCCTGCCCAACTACTAGTCCACAGTCCAGGGTTAACCCCCCCCCAGACTCCTCCCCAGTTGCCCTTCTTCCACACCACTGGCCCCATCACCTCTCTCTTCCATCCTTCCCAAGTTCTCACCTTCACCGAGCCCATGAGCCGGTTATAACAATTCTCCAGGAACTCAGAGCAAAAGTCTCTGAGGAACAGTCTCACATTAAGGGCAGAGCGGCGCTGAATGGACAGCTCCCGGGCAGCTTGGCGACGTTTAGGCACCCTGCGAGGCTGCTTCCCCAAATCTGAACTGTAGTTTTGGAGCTGAGGGTGTGGGTCAGGGGATCAGAATTACTCCTCACCACCACCCTCCCCTTGCAGCTCTTTCCACATCCTTAGTGCTAGAATTTCCTCAGAAGAAACTCTTAGAAGGCTCCCTTCCTCTGGTACTAAGTGAAGATACAAGTAAAGACAATAATGTCGGAGGCTCTATTTCTCCTATTGTCTCCAACGTTCTAAGCCCCAGAACAAAGATGCTCTACTTCCAGAGATGATTGCTTACCTTTCTTTCTTTCTTTTTTTTCTTTTTTCTGATTTTATTTTTAAGTAATCTCTATACGCAATATGGGCCTGGAACTCACAACCCCGAGATCAAGAGTTGCACGCTCCACAGACTAAGGCACCCAGCATCAGGCGCCCCATCTGCTTACCCTCCTCCGGTACCCTCAACTCCACAATGCTCCCACCCCACATGGGGAGCATACTCACGTTGTGGAGACCTTTGTGAAAGATGAGGTCCCTCTCCCCAATGGATTTCAACCCCTGGACAATGTAGGAGCCCCCAAATCGAGAATGCCTGTAGTAAAAAAAAAAAAAGAAAAAGAAAAAGAAAAAGAAAAAGAAAAAGAAAAAGAAAAAGAAAAAAAAGCCCAGAGTGATTCCTCAAATCTCTGGAAGCTTTATCTCCGTTCTCTTTCATCAGCACATCAGCGTGTTATGACTACAGAACGTTACCCAGTCACTACTGTCCTAGCCTTTGGCCCAAGTCCTCAGTGGGAAGGTTCCATACTGGAGGGATGGGAACATGGCCAGGGCACCTCCCGGTCACGCACCTGTTGCCTCGCTGAAGGGCTCGAGTCTTCTTTTCCGCCATCTCTCGCTGGCGCAACATCTCCAGTTCTGCCACATCTGTGCTCCGCTCCTGCACTAGGCGTCCCTGTCCTACTCCTGCCAGCTGTTCAGGGTTCTAGATTTGGAACAAGGAGGAGAGAGTCAGAAGGACAGTCATTCCTTGTTCTAGGTTCAGTCCTTGGGGGAACAAAAAAGATGAAGGAACTAGGACTGCTGGAGGTGCCCCATACTCAGGACATGGCTACTCTGTCTGCCACCCACCTGCCCCAGATAATTCAGCCATTATTTCAAGAGTGATTGTGGCTACACGGCAGAGACGTTCATAGGTGAAGAGCCTAGGGAAAGAAGCCAGGTTCTCACCTGGTCACGAAACATAAGCGAGATGATCTCTAGCACATGCAGACTCCACTGCTGCTCCGCAGGCGAGCTGGCCAGAAAGAGAAGCAGGTCATCCAGGCCACTGAGGTGAACTGCCCAGAGAAGCTGGTCATGGACACTGGCATCATCATCAATCCTCTGAGCAGTGAGTGATGAGGAAAGGAAGAGAGGTCATTCAGTTCCACTGCCCTGCCCTGACGGACATTCTCTAATTCATTCCTTGACCAAGTTTCCCTCTCTTGTCGGAGGGCAGAAAAGCAAAAAAAAAAAAAAAAAAGAGGGGGGTGGGCGAGGGGGAGGTGGAGCACAACCTAACCAAGCATAAGAAAGCGGACAACCCAAGAACCTCTCACCTTCTCCTGATCAAGGTCGGTTGGAACATGGAGAATATTTCTGACCAGCAGCAGGATCCGTTCAATCAGTAAGTTGTCTTCCTCCTGCCGTTCCTCCCAGCCCTAGTCAGAAGGACAGTAAGAGGAAGAGACTCCTTGCAGAAGGCAGGCAGCATCTACTCTGGCTAGAGGACAGAGGCCCAGAGGAGAACCAGGATTAAGAAGGAAGAAAAGAGGAACACCTGGGTGACTCAGTGATTGAGCATCTGCCTTTGGCTCAGGGCATGACCCGGAGGTTCCAGGATCAAGCCCCACATTGGGCTCCCCGTGGGGAGCCTGCTTTTCCCTCTGCCAGTGTCTCTGCTTCTCTCTCTGTGTCTTTCGTGGATAAATAAATAAATAAAAATATTTTTATTTATTTATTTATTTATTTATTTATTTATTTATTTATTTATTTATTTATTTATTTATGATAGTCACACACAGAGAGAGGAGAGAGAGAGAGAGAGGCAGAGACATAGGCAGAGGGAGAAGCAGGCTCCATGCACCAGGAGCCTGACGTGGGATTTGATCCCGGGTCTCCAGGATCACGCCCTGGGCCAAAGGCAGGCGCTAAACCGTTACGCCACCCAGGGATCCCAATAAATAAAAATCTTAAAAAAAAAAAAAAGTAGGAAGAAAAGAGTTCAAGCAGTCCTGAGGCAGCCAGAGACAATGGATGGGACTCTGTATTGCAAGGACTGGGACCGTATCTCCAAACTCCACTGTCCTGACAATGACCAGCCTGGAGCCCTGCCCAAAGGAGGAACGAGACGCTAGCAATCCCCTGGGATCCTGGAAGGTGGACACCCACTCACCAGCTGCAGCAGCTCATACAAAGTTTCACTGAGGACTCCAAAAGCCTTCTCACTGGCAAAGGCCTATAACAGAGGGGAATGGAGCCTTAAGTGGCACCCACCCTCTCCATCCCTACTGCCCCCAGCTTCGGCCCCAGGGACCCTGAAGGAGAAACTCACCTCTTTGTAGGCCTGCAAGTAAGCTAACACCTGCAGAAAATGGTGCCGTAAGCTAGGCTCCTTGGGCACACTGCCGAAACAGAGCAAGGCTGGTTGTGTCAAGTTCACCATCAGCCTGGGGAGACAATGAAGGAGGGAGAAGTTGTTCAGTGTTACCAGGGTCAAACGCCAAAATCTATCAGCTCAAACACCAAGGGTTGGTGCATGGTAAAAGTTAAAAAGCTGGGGAACCAACCTGATAACAGCATCAAAAAGAGGCTTGTCCTGGCGGTGTTGGGTAAGGATGGGCAGAAGGTCGCTCTGCAGGATCTGGGCTGCCCCCAGCTGCTGCCGCACATCACGAGTGTCATCCTCATGCCTCAAGTAGCGGATCAAATCCTTCACGCTCTCTTCAGGGACAGAATAAACACTTACAAGGAGCCCTGGAAGGAGCTCCACTTCGGCCCACAGGCTATTCATACCCATGACTTGAGAAATTCTAGAGACTTTTTTCCCTGTTTCCTTAAAAAGGTACTCACCTAAGCAATCTGGTTCCTTGTGGTAAGTGTCTCCTTCTAAGTACCCAAGGGCACTACATGTGGCTAGAAGTTCACAATTCATCATGTTCAAGTCCATACACCAGTGGACCAGCCGAGAGAGACAGACATAAGGTAGGTGGAGACAGGACACAGAAATGATGAGGCCTGTAGAGACAGGGAAAGATAATAAAGGTAGGGTCTTCTCCATGAAAGGGAGAGGGGAACAGAACAGGACCCTAATGCTCAGAGTATTCTGAACAAGGTCCTCAAATGCTTCACTTTTGTCAAAACCAAATGTGCTAGGGACACCTGGGTGGCTCAGTGGTTAAGCGTCTGCCTTTGGCTCGGGTTGTGATCCCACAGTTCTGGGATCGAGTCCCGTGTGGGGCTCCCTGCATGGAGCCTGCTCTATGTCTCTGCGTCTCTCGCTGTGTCTCTCATGAATGAATAAATAAAATCTTTAAAAACAACAACAACAACAAACCAAAAGTGCTATTCCTAGTCCCAGGGAAAACTTAAATGCTTACATTAAGGCTTCTCCCTAATCAAAACCAAGGAAACTCCAAGCCTAAGAATTAAGCACCTGCTCCATACTCCAACTTGGATCTAAAACTATGGAAATGGTCTGTTTCAGAGTCAAGATAATGCATAGAAAAAAAGGGCGGCTAGAGAAAGGCATCAACTCTGAGACTTTTACCCTCAGGGGGCTCTGTAGCCTTTTGGAGGAAGGGGGGAAAATGATCCCCCGTCTCCCATCAGGCCTCTTGCCCCTTCCCCAGCCCTTACACACCCAGTTACAGCTCTAGGGCTAGGAAACCAGCATAGACCATTCAGTGCTTCTTCTTTTTTTTTTTTTTCCATTCAGTGCTTCTACTTAGAATCTGACACTCTTTGGAGTCCTGAGGCTTCTGAGGCACTGGGGATGCGGAGAGAAAATTCCTTCCCTCTCCTCCTCAAAGTTACTCTTAAATTTTGGGGATCTTAGTAGAAACTAGTGTCTAACGGAATGGGTGAGGAAAAGTATTAAATGGGAACCAGTTAAACTCCCTTCACTCTCCCCAGAAGAACCATCCTCCTTTTCTGAAACTTGTCCCTTTTTTTTTTTTTAAGATTTTATTTACTCAAAAAAAAAAAAAAAAGATTTTATTTACTCATCCAAGAGAGACAGAGAGAGAAAGAGGCAGAGATACAGACAGAGGGAGAAGCAGGCTCCATGCAGAGAGCCCGACGTGGGACTCGATCCCAGGACTCCAGGATTACACTCTAGGCCGAAGGTGGGCGCCAAACCGCTGAGCCACCAGGGATCCCCTGAAACTTGTCCCTTTTGATGAAGATCCCTAAACCTTCATCAGATAATCAAGTAGGTGGAGATCCAGAATCTTGGATGTTTCAGAACCTGACCCTAATAACGCAGATACACACACAAACACATTATATCCACTAACCTGTTCCTGTGAAAAACTGGGAACATCTGTCAGTCTCGTCCTCTTAGCATATTCAGCGATACTGCTCTCAGCCCTCGGCGGCTTCCTCTATAAAGACCTTTCCCTGCTCCTCTAGGCCCTACCTCTAGCCCCTGACTCCACTCTGTTCCCCAAGAGTAAATGAGTTGTGTCCAAAGGACCAGGGTTTAATGTCTGATGTTATCTCCTTGCATTTATGTAATTGGTCTACTTCTCTAGGTTATCTGCTATCCTTCTACCCCCACCCAGTGCTACTCTACTTTCTGAATGCTCAGCCCAGCAAGAGAGAGCTGTAAAGCACCGAATGACCAAGAAGTCTGAAGGCAGACTTCTCTTCAATGCCCTCTCTCATGGGACCTCTAGACCCTCAGACCTGGACTCCATGTGGTAGGGGGATCTCTGATTCTCCCCTTAGACGTAACCATCTTTTTCAGCTGGATCACTGGTGTGTTTACATATGTGCACACACACACACATGTGCACATACACACATATACACACAGAGTGAAGGGCTTCCCTGTATGCTCTCTCCAAGTGGTAGCAGGAAGCTAACAAAAGAAAACAGCAGAACTGTCAGTAAAGATGTTGAGTCGGCATATCCTCCTCAAAATAAGACACAGCATCACACTCTGGTACTAAAAATTGTGACATGATTAAGTCTTCTAATAATAGAGACAAAGCCACATCTGGGAGGCTCTAAGGCAGATGATCTCATACAGTCCTAGCTCCGCTTCCCCTCTATCTTTGTACTGTAGACCAAGCCTATGTAAAGAGTCAATATTTGTAAAATTGGCTCCAGGAGAGTACTCAGACATCTGCTTCCAACATATCACTTTACCTTAAAGGCAAAAATAGCGAGGTAGTAATGGCTACCTGTTTACCTGGCTACTGACCTAAGAGGGGGAGGCAAAAGGAGATGGGTAAGGAGGAGTCCTTGCAGACTTGAGAGGGAAGAGGTTAGGTAACACACCCAGGACTTCGGGTCCTAATCCTGTGCAGTTTTGACAAAAAAACAGAAAGCAACACGCAAAGCAGAGGAAGAAATGGGTCACAGGTCACGAAGCAAGCTGGCACTCTGGGGCCTACTTGTTAGAACTGGAATCAAAGAGTTCTCCCAGGTGTTCTGGCCGTTCCCGGTGGAAACACGCTCTTAGAGTCATCCAGGGGTGCTGGGTGGCTCAGTTAGTTGGGTGTCTGCCTTTGGCTGGGGTCGTGATCCCAGGGTCCTGGGATTGAGCTCCACATGAGGCATCCTGCTCAGCAAGGAGACTGCTTCTCCCTCTCCTTCTGCCTCTGCCTGCAGCTCCTCCTGCTTGCGCTCTTTGTCAAATAAATAAATAAAGTCTTTAAAAAATTTTTAATAATAGAAAAAATCATCCAGGGGACAGAAAACTTATAGTTCACTCTTCTCATTCATTTAATTGGAAGCTCCTCATTTTGTCTATCTGCTCTTATCTCTCCCAGACCGCTTACAATCTGATCGTCTTCTCCTCCTCTGCTAAGTGTTAGCTTACGCATTTCTGAACACACTGAACTTCTTTCATGTGAGAATCATTCAGGAAAAACTTAACACAAAGAACAACAGTACGACGGCCACACCATGGGGTCAGAGTCCTGGCTTCAATGTCTCCCTCTGTTTTTCACCAAGTCAGTCACAGAAAGGATGCTGTGGCGGCCATAGAGTTGCTCACTCAGATATTTCTCTTCAAGAAAGACCCTGTCGTTCAGCTGCAGAGAATGTGGCTTGCTGACAGACCTCCAGGATCCACCTCCACTCTGCTTCCAGGGAAGCCCCTTAGCTAATGATAAGCACAGGAGTCCTGGGGCCTAGCCATTTCTGTCCAACAAGGACTCCTCTACCAGGCAACCCTTGCTTCTGAGTTTCTCATTGGCTTGGCTGAGACTGGCAGAGCAGCCCGGGGGAGAGGCGGGGTGGGGGGGACAGGGAGGTTCTGGTTGCCCCCAAACTCACTCCCCCTTTGATCTATCTCCTGACTCCATCTTAGTGTCTGCTCCCCGCAGGATCCCACGTCCATTATATGGTTATTATACTGTGAGAATCCAGTGAGTTCTATCACAGCATGCTGTAAGCTCTGATGGATAATACAAAGTTAAAATAAAAATCAGCAGTTCCCATGCTTCATGATTTCATGTACCAGTATATATTTCCCCCAGACTGGAGAAGCCCCTTGACTGGTAAGCATATTAAAGACAGTGATATTAATAATAAAAACAAACACTTTTTAAAAACCCCACTAACATCTATTAACACCAATGTTTCATAAAAGAAATAGCTTAACACACACAAAAAAAGTAGATATGCTATGCCCTTTCCCTTTCTTTTAAAGTATATAAACAAGTCTTTATGAAAAACTCCCTATGTTGTCCTTCTGTTTCTCATTTGACTTCAGGTTGATAGAAACATTATTATAGACTACTACTGTTCCACTCACTGACACTTACGAATCATTGACTTTTTTTTTTTTTAATTTATGCATGAGAGACACACAGAGGGAGAGAGAGAGAGGCAGAGACACAGGCAGAGGGAGAAGCAGGGTCCATGCAGGGAGCCCGATGTGGGACTCGATCTCGGGACTCCAGGATCACGCCCTGAGCCAAAAGCAGGCACCAAACCACTAAGCCACCCAGGGATCCCCCGACTGACTTTTTTTTTTTTAAAGATTTTATTTATTTTTTCATGAGAGACACAGAGAGCGACAGGCAGAGACAAAAGCAGAGGGAGAAGTAGGCTCCACGCAGGGAGCCCAACGTGGGACTCGATCCCAGGACCCCAGGATCACACCCTGAGCCAAAGACAGACGCTTAACTGCTGAGCCACCCAGGCATCCCAGGAATCACTGACTTATATATTTATATACTATGTATATCATAAAAGTTGTCAACCAGCCCAACAAAAGGAAAGCTCCCTAAGGACAAGGTTTCATTTTACCGTTTATTGCTGCACTCCTTAATGCCTAGAACAGTTTGGCATATAATTAGCATGTAATACATATTTGCTGAATGAATGAATTTTGAATTAATGGATTATCCTGAGTCATAACTTCTGAACCAGTGAGCCCAATTTGGTGATTATAACCCAAGAAAACCATTCAAAAAAGACAGGAAATCACTTATGCAAAAACAAAAATAATACCTCTTCCTAGTACACTCTAAGTTTATAAAATGCTTTCATTTCATAGCTTTATTACACTTTTTTTTTTTAAATAATGTTACCGTATTTTTTAAAGATTTTATTTATTTATTCACGAGAGACACACACACACACACAGAGAGGCAGAGACACAGGCAGAGGGAGAAGCAGGCTCCATGCAAGGAGCCTGATGTGGGACTTGATCCTGGGACTCCAGGAGCACACCCTGGGCCAAAGGCAGGCGCTAAACCGCTGGGCCACCCAGGGATCCCTTGCTTTATTACACTTTGAACCTCACGACAGTTCTAAGTGATAGATACAATCATTTCCATTTTACAGACGAAGAAACAGAAGCTCAGAGAGAAGGAACACTTCAGTAAGATGTTTATAGATGAGTTACCTTTAAAGGTAAAGGCTTAGAAACAAGCCAGATATCCCAAGCTTGAGGAACAGCTAGGAAAACCTGGGAATATCAGTAAACAATATGTCATATAAAAACTCACTGCACGCTAAAATTCAAAAGCTTATATTAAAAAAGGGCACATGGGGTGCCTGGGTGAGTTGGTTAAGTGGCTGACTCTCTCAGCTCTGGTCTTGGGACCCTCTCTCAGGGTCCTGGGATGGAGCCCAGCATGGCTCTGCACTCAGCACGGAGTTTGCTTTGAGATTTTCTCTCCCTCTGCTCCTCCCCTTATACGCACTCTCTCTCTCAAATAAATTGTAATAAATAAATAAATAAATAAATAAATAAAGGCACATAAAATAGAATGTTCACAATAACAACCATATAAAAATGTGAACGATCTGAGGCAGAAGAGAGATCTTGGAAATTAATAATAAAGATGTATCTTACATTTCAAAATAAAGGTATTCAGGGGTGCCTGGGTGGCTGTCGGTTAAGCCTTGGGCTCATGTCATGATCTTGGGGTCCTGGAATTGAGCCTGTATGGAGCTCCCTGCTCAGGGGGGAGTCTGCTTCTCCCTCTCCCTCTGCTTCCCCTCCCCTTGCTTGCTCCTGCGTGCTCTAATAAATAAATAATATATATGTATATTTAAAGGTACTGTTTTCAATTCTTGGGATGACATGGTACTTTTCAGTAAAAACAGCAAGGTAGGGGCACGTGGGTAGCTCAGTGGTTGAGCATCTGCCTTCAGCTCATGTTGCAATCTGCATTGGGCTCCCTGCATGGAGCCTGCTTCTCCCTCTGCCTGTGTCTCTGCCTCTCTACAGTGTCTCTCATGAATAAATAAATAAAATCTTAAAAAAAATCCAGCAAAGGTAGTCACTGCTGTACTCGCAGGCTTTCCCTTCCACCCTGTATCTCCCAGCCCGAAGTCTCCTTCCAACCATCCTTCAGAAGGAATGAGGGCAGCTGGACTGGTAGACTGAGAGTCCTTGTCTGTTCACGGATTCAATTCACAGAGATGCAGGAACCTGACTCATCTCTTCTCCCAAAATTCCCTTTTGTCTCTTCCTGCAGCTCTTCATCTTTGTGTTTTTGTCTTATTATTTTTTATCTCACATGGTAAATGAGTTTTGAAACAGCTCAAATTCTTGTGTTTCTGTGAACATGAAAGGTTAATTCTGGGAGCATCTGCTTCAGCTCAGGTCATGATTCCAGTGTCCTGATAGCAAGCCCTGTGTTGGAGCTCCCTACCCAAGATTCTCCCTCTCTCTCTGCCCCTCTCCATACCCTCTCTCTCTTGTGTGCCCTCTCTCTCAAATAAATAAAATCTTTTTTTTTAATATATTTTTTTAAATTTTATTTATTTATGATAGTCATACAGAGAGAAAGAGAGAGAGGCAGAGACACAGGCAGAGGGAGAAGCAGGCTCCATGCGCCGGGAGCCTGATGTGGGATTCGATCCCGGGTCTCCAGGATCGCGCCCTGGGCCAAAGGCAGGCGCCAAACCGCTGCGCCACCCAGGGATCCCTTTTTTTTTAATATTATTTATTTATGATAGTCATACAGAGAGAGAGAGAGGCAGAGACAAGGCAGAGATACAGGCAGAGGGAGAAGCAGACTCCATGCACCGGGAGCCCGACGTGGGATTCGATCCCGGGTCTCCAGGATCGTGCCCTGGGCCAAAGGCAGGCGCCAAACCGCCGCGCCACCCAGGGATCCCCTCTCTCAAATAAATAAATAAAACCTTATGGGGAGCCCAGGTGGCTCAGCGGTTTAGTACAGCCTTCAGCCCAGGGTGTGATCCTGGGGTCCCAGAATTGAGTCCCATGTCAGGTTCCCTGCATGGAATGGAGCCTGCTTCTCCCTCTGCCTGTGTCTGTGCCTCTCTCTCTCTCTCTCTGTCTCATGAATAAATAAATTAAATCTAAAATAAATAAATTAATTAATTAAATCTTAAAAAAGACTTAAAAAAGAAAAGGCTAATTCTGATGCACAGACAAGAGAGTAGGGTCTCACTATAGTTAACTAAATCCTCTCCTCCAGCAAAGACGCAAAAGGAGAAACTACATGCACTATTTCCAGGCATGGGACAGAATAAATAAACACAAGTCTGTAATTTCTCTTTGTTCTAATCAGAGCACTTTATTACGCTTCCTGAATTTTCTGCTTTGAAAGCAATTCCCTCCATGCTGCCTCTTTCAGTCACAACACAGGCAAAACAGGAAAACCAGCCATTCAAGCTTGCCAAAGAACCGATAGAAAAGAAAGAAATTCTTTTTTTTTTTTTCATCAATAAACTCCTGGATAGGTTTTGGGTTTTTTTTGTTTTTTGTTTTTTGTTTTTTTTGATTTGTTTGTTTTGTGTAATGCTGTGGTTTCCAAACTTTTGGATTTCATAGATGGGTCTTTTTTTTTTTTTTTAATTTAAGGAGACTAATATAAGGTTGCCAACTTTAAATTTTGTAACTCAAGGACACTGACACACACATTCCTCATATATTGCTGACTATAAAACAGTTCAGCTGCTGTGGGAAATAGGCAATTCCTCAAAATATTAAACACAGAATTATCATAAGACCGAGCAATTCCACTCTTAGGTATTTATCTGAGAGAATTAAAAAGTATGTCCACACGAAAGCGTGTACATGAATGTTCACAGCAGCATTATTTATAGTAGTCACAATGTGGGGAAAAAAAATGTCCATCAACTGATGAATAAACAAAAAGTGGTATATCTATACAATGGAATACTTGACAATACAAAAGGAACAAAGTGCTGATACATGCTATGATATGGATGAAACATTATTTTCAGTGAAAGAAGCCAAACACAAAAGATTACATACTATATGATTCCATGTATGTATGAAATGTCCAGAATAGGCAAATCCATGGAGACACAAAGTAGATTAGTGGCTGCCAGAGCTGGGAGAAGGAGAGGTGGAACACAGCTAGTAGGTACATACAGGGTTTCTTTAGGGGGTGATGAAAAAAACTCCAGTGTTAGATAGTGCTAATGGTTATACAACTCTGCAGACTGAACACTTTAAATGGGTAAATTTTATGGTCTGTAAATTATATCTCAATAAAGCTGTTACAAAAACAATCCCATGCCATTACTATATATTCTATTTTCACTATTTAAACATAAAACAAAAACTAAGAACAAAATCTCAGGATAAAGTACAGTCCATTAAGTTTAATAAACTAGAATTTATGAAAAAACTAATTATATTTTACTTTCAAATTTCATCATGGACAGATGGGAACTTTGTTAAACACCTTAGACTCAGCAGACCTGGACATTTAAAGGGATGTTAGTTACTTCTCCCACTCCACTAAGTACCAAGTGGTTCAGACGAACCAATATTCCTCTGAAACTAATACTTGTAGGCCTCAAAATGCAAGAACCAACCAAACAAACAAAAATCCCCCAAAAATCCACAAAGGATAAAATATTAAATACACTTGCTATTGAAAATAGAAAACTAACTCACTTCTTGAAAACAAAACCAAACAAAAAACTCTTCCCCAAACCGACTCTAAGAACCAGCTTTGAGAATCACTAGTATGAAGAGAATGACATTTGGCATTTGGATTCCAGCTGTCTAGTACTAAATTGGTGATCTTGACTTTGTGGCTTAACCTAAACCTCAGTATACTGAGAAAATAATAAATAAGGAAGTTTAAATCACAACCTGGATGGAAAGCAGTGCTACTCAAAGCATGGTATGCTGACCACTGCGGGTCCACATGTTTGTCTGCATCAAATATGGACACAAAGCATAAGCATTTAGAACGTCTTATAGCAAGGTAAGAATTAATGTTTGTTGAATCTAATAAATTTTTTAAAGTTTATTTATTTATTTGAGAGAGAGAGAGAGAGAGCATGAGCAAGGATGAGAGGGAGAAGCAGGCTCCTGGCTCAGCAGGGCTTGATCCCAGGACCTCGGGATAATGACCTGAGCCGAAGGCAGATGTCCAACGAATTGAGCCACCCAGGTGCCCCTAATAATTTTTTTAAATATTTATTTATTTATTTGAGAGAGAGAGAGTAGGGAGGGGCAAAAGGAGAGAGAGTCCTAAGCAGACCCTGCTCTGAGCACAGAGCCCACCTCGGGACTCGATCACCACCCTGAGCTGAAACCGAGTCAATCGCTTAACCAACTGCGCCACCCAGGTGCCCCGTGAATCTAATAATTTTAAAGTCTACATTCTGTATGTTTTTTTCATGTTGTATTTTTAGTAATTTAATTTAGTTCAGGTCCTGAATATTTCTAGCTTAGATTACTCAACTGCTTCCTAACTTCTTTTCCTGTTTTAGTTCTCTTAAGTCTACCCTACTATGGTTACCAGATTTGACCATGTAACTACCCTACCTAAAACCCTTCAACAGATACATAAGAAACTTCAAAATGATTGTGTGCGGGGAGAATTGGCGGGGATGGGGGGAGGTATCACCTAGAGTAGGAGAAACATTTAGTACTATTTGAATTATCAGTAGTAATTAAATAGTTCCAGTGTTTTACAAAAGCATTTTTAGAAAAGTGCTTTATATATCAATTATAGCTCAGTAAAACCTGGGGGGGGGGGTACTGATTGGTAACACCTTCGGGGTGGGGGGGAAACCTACCTGGTCATTTACCTAGATAGTTTGAGAAGCACTGACTGATACCAGGCACCTTTCTGAATGCTGAGCACAAAGTAAGAATTCTTGGAATGTTAATTTCTTCTCTGCCTATTGGACTCTATCATCAGTCACTAAATGTTCATGATAAGCCCCCAAGGCGAAAAGAGAAATGTTGTGCAAGTGCTAAAGAAATCTAAATTTAGTTGAAGAAGTAAAACCCATCTAATATAAAAGAAACCATGTAAAAGACAAAGTCTGCACAAGTTCTAACTAAGTGATATTGAAAAAAATATTCTGAAAAAGTAGGGCTTTTTTCAGGTTCAAGTGGTCAAGGAGTTTGGTCAGAGGAAGTGTGGTGAGATCTGGGCCTCTGAAGGCTCCATAGTATTCAGGCAGCTGAGAGGAGGTGGGGCATTTAGGCAGAGAACTGACAGAGCTAGAGCAGAGAGGGAGCCACTTGGGGTAGATGAAACTAACAGGAAAGCAGTAGAAAGGAGGGGATGGAACTGACTTTATGGGACAATCTTGTCTTTGTCAATTCAAGTATTTAAACAAAAATCACACACACACACACACACACACACACACAAAAACACCAAAAAACAAAACAAAACAAAAAAAAACAAAAATCACAAAGTTGCTGAAGATTTTTGAGCTGAAAAACAAAATGATCAAATTGGGGTCACACAAGCAGCATCACATAACCTACTACTGTATCACTACTTATCACCCTCTGTGAGGTGTCAATTTTTTTCCTTTCACTGCATTCACCCTGCAAAAGATGCCAACCTCAGATCAATCCAGCCATCCACTTTCTAGTGGATAAACTTAAATCTTTTTTTTTTTTTTTAATTTATTCATGACAGACAGAGAGAGAGAGGCAGAGACACAGGCAGAGGGAGAAGCAGGCCCCATGCAGGGAGCCTGACGTGGGACTCGATCCCAGGTCTCCAGGATCACACCCCGGGCTGAAGACGGTGCTAAACTGCTGTGCCACAGGGGCTGCCCTGAACTTAAATCTTGACTCAGATTTGCTGAAGTAAACCAAACCCTGCAGAATGATACACAACTACTGTGTGGTCTCCAACCTGAGCAGGGCCCTCAGCCTGGCCCAGGAAATCGTTTTTAGTGTTCCTGGTTCACTTCCTCTTCTCTTTCCCCAGGAACAACTGTTCCTAGCTTTCACTGTTATCCTCAAGCCCCTCTGCTCCATTGCTTCCCAGAACTCTCAGCTCTTTTCCTCTTAGGAACTGAGGTCATCAGACAAGGAAGAATTCTTTCAACTTTCTCCATCCAAGCCTAAAACCATACATATTTCAAATGCTGACTTGGACTTTTTTGCTTCTAATCTAAGCCCTCTATTTGCAATTTATCAATCACTTCCTGGCCTTTAGCTGGTTGTTCATTTCTTTTTCTTTTTAAGATTCTATTTTATTTATTTATTTTTTTAAAGTAATCTCTGCACCCAATGTGGGACCTGAACTCACCACCCTGAGATCAAGAGTCGCATGCTCTATCAACTGAGCCAGCCAGGTGGCCCGGTTGTTCATTTCTCATTTGTTTCCAATCTTCTCTTTATGTTGGCCCATCCCCATGTCAGTGCTCAAAACTCTTCCATCTCAGGGAAGAAAAAAAACCCAACATAAAACAAAACCTTTCTTTGACCCCCTACTGGCTTTTCCGTCTTTCCTTCTTAAGCACAGATGTTCGCAAGCCTTCATCTTTAGTTTTCTTCCTGCCTTACTCTATCTACATAGCTTCCTTGGGCAAACTCCTCCATTCCCATGTCTTCAACTACCATCTCTGAGTCATCAGACTGTATGCTTGCCATACTGAGTTCTCATGGTGTCAAAATCTGTTTCACTAACAAATAGCATTCTCCATCTTTATGTCTCATTGGTGCTTCACATTAAATACGTCCAAAATAGAATATCTTTCTCCCAAAATTTGTCTCTACTTCTATTTTTTTTTCTACTCTATTTTGGATCTCTTTAGGTACTGACACTATCTACTTAGTCATTCACATAGGAAAGCTAGGCGTATGCTAGATAGCTCAAGTCATTAACTCAGGCTAATTCTACTTTCTTAAGCTCTCCTATCCAGCCCCTATAAAAGCCCCATTGCTACTGCCTTTGTTCAGACCCTGAATATCTTAGCTTAAATAAGTCAACCACTTCCTAATTTCCTTTCCAGTTTCCAGTCTTGTTCTGTTAAATCTATTCACAAACTGGTTACTAGATTTGGCCATATAACTACCGTGCTTAAAAACCTTCAATGTATACATATGAAACTTCATGGGGATTGTCTCTGGGGAGAAGAGGGGGGGAGCTATGATAGGAGAAATATTTCCCTTTCATTTTAGTACTATTGGAATTGTTTACCACAGCATGCACTACTGCAATACAAAACTAAAGCTGCATATGCCTACATGCAAGATCTTTCATAATCTCCCTGCTGGTTACGTTGAAGCTACTCTCTCAAGTTACTCTTTTCTCCTGAATGCCCTGGAGTTTTTCTTTTTATCTTTTAAGACTCTGACCAAATGGTTCTTCCTCCTGACTTTTCCATACAGAAGAGACCTCTCTCTCCTTTGTGTCTTACTTTGTGCCATAAATATACTTCCATCATGGCATTTACAGATGTTATATGTAATACAGATGGTTTGAAAGGCCTGTCTCCCTTAGCCTCAAATTCCCTGAGGGCATAAAGTATTTCTTATTCATTCATCTTTGAATTTTCAGAGTCTAGTTACTGAATCAAAATTTACAGTGGGTGGGGCTTGGGTGACAGTGTTTTGAAAATGCTCATCTGGTGATCCTAACTCAATCTCCTGTTAGCAACCGCTCTGAATTACTCCTTAAGATCAGGAATCTTTGTGACCAGCACAATGTAAATGATCAATGAAGGTTTTCTAAACTGGAACTGAAGTGGACAAGTTCTGAAATTGAGGGAGGAGAGGTTGGAGCTGGAGATTTGGAGGCATCAGAATACAAGAAGGTGTGTGAAATTGTGGCAGTAAATAAGCTTACTCCAGAGAGTACAAAGTGAGAGGAGTGAGGAAGTGAGGGCAGACTTGTCAACCAGTAACTGCGAAGGACTCATTTACATGTGTTCTTCCATCCAGAAGCTCAGGAACTCTGTCCTATTCATCTGTCCACCTGTCACTGAGCAGTGTACAGTACCTGTTTGGGCTCAGGGACCTTTTACTATCATCAGGGCCACTGAGCCGGAGGTACCATACACACTTCAAGAACACAAAGAAAGAAGTGTTTGGCCAGGGAGGGTGGGCAGTGGGGGGCCAGAAATAGAGGTTTTCAGAGGAACAAGTTGGCTCAGTCCTGAAAGAGAAGTTCATCTAGCAGGGAAGTGACCAGAACTTCAGGCAGAGGGCAGGGCAGTAGCACAGGCACCAAGGCACGAAAGAACACAACGCAGACACGGCTCTCCCACGAGGCTGGGCGTGGAGGGAACGACACAGGAAAAACGTCAGGGAGCCTTAGAAAAGGAGGCTGAGAGGATCGGGCTGTGAAGGGCCGCGGACGCCAGCAAGGATCTGGGTCTGTGAGCGGCCAAAGGGGAGTTGTAAATTTCATCTGAAATGACCAGATCGATGTTTTTTGTTTGTTTGTTTTACGGTAACTTGTGGCAGCACGAAGGGCAGAGCCAAAAACGGAGGCTCGAAGAAGGAGCTTAATAATTAGTAGCCGACGATCAGCGAAGAGACCCGAGCAAGCACTGTCCTTACGTTTCACACGCGAGACCGGAGGGAAGGGAATGAGCTCTTCGGTTAAAACCCAAGAATGAAGTAAGCGAATTCCGACTCCTGCCGACCACCGGGCGGCACTCGTGCCCCCGGGCGGAACTGGACGCGACGTCCCGAGGTGCTACTAACGCCCGGGAACCGTCCGTCCTACCTCAGGGGTCCGCACCCCTTCGCACCACAGCCCCCTGGCCCCGCGGGGGCCGAGGGCTCGGGGCGCAGAACTGCGCGTGCGCGCCCGGAGCGCAGCCCCGCCCCCGCCTCAAATCCCGGTGGCGGGAACCCGGCCTCGCCGCCTGTCGAGCGTCCCTGCGGCTCCGAAAGGACGTTTTCCGCCGGAGCGCTCTGTCCCACGCACTCACCCGCTGCCCGCCGGTCCTCAGGAGCTCCGCGGAGCCGACGGCCCTCACGCGCCCGCCCGGCCGCCGCCTTTCCCGCCACCCGACTGGGCGGCACCAGTCCCCGCCTGAGTGGGGGCGGGGCGGGGCGGCCTGGTCCACAGAACCCCAAGCGGGGGGGCGGTGAAGTAAGGAAAAGGGCACGAGTACGAGCACTGTGTATCGGAGTCGATCCGCTATGGTGAGCTAAGAACCACAGCGTTATGAGTTTTCTGCTGATTTAAGATAATAGGGATCAAAGTCCGATTAGAGGTAAATTTAGAGGTAAATTTACAGACATTCTTCCCCTTCTACTGAAGTGGGTTATTCCAAAGTCTCCGAGGGTAGTTAGAAAAAGTAGGCTTTATTTAGGAGGAAGTGGAGAGTTGAGCTACGCGTTAAAGTGGTCTTTTGCGGGCGTGGGTCTCTCATGCTAGAGATAGAGGTTTAAAGCTTGCGAAGCGTGCAGGCTCCTAAAAGGGAGAGAACAACAATAAATATTCATTGGTAAGTTGAGGATCTCCTCTGGACTCTGCTGAGATTAGTATATTTTGCCGATGACGAAAGAAGAGAGGGCTCAAACGAGTAATTATCTCCTGAATTGTTAAGCATTTGAATTGAAGGAATCGATTTCTGGGATATGAGGAGAGTTATAAGAGATTTGCTGAAGATGAAAGGACATGAGAGAAAAGTGAAAAGACGAACACAAAAAAGGAAAATAATATAAAACTAGAGGTAAAAACAGAAAGCTACCATTTGAAGAGTGTTTTGATCTGCTCTAACTAAATTAAAACTCTGAGGGTCAAAGTCTCTTCCTCCTATGGACCCCCCACCCCTACCTCTGCATTTGTCGCAGGCATCAGATTTCCAGTTTTGACTCCAGGGAGCTCTTTGGCTGAAGTACCAGCTGCCTGGAGGCCCCTCTGGGGATGTCTGGAAGAACAGCTAAACTACTTAATTTTTCTAGATTCTAGGCTCCCTTGTTTAGGTTGGGAGCTCACTGGCCCAGGGCTTCCGAAGAGATCCATCATACCAGAATGAACACAAAACCCAGCCAGTGGATGTAGACAAGTTTATGTGGCTTTACAGAACAATTCAAACCCCAATGTTCACTTTTCTCAGAGTTACTTCCCCACCCAAGTCCCTGGGGCAAGCATCCCTGAGATAAGTGGGCTACACTCTCCCATTAACTTCCCCAAAACCTTTTGGTACATTTGGAGCCTGATCTGGGGCCAATACCTCCATTTCCTCTCCCTGCCCCCAACCCCTTATCCCAACCCTTGGAATGCCTTGTCTCCATCTGCCTCCTGTGAGGAGTACTCCCTGCTTCCCTGCTTCCCTGCTCCTGCATAAAACTAGGGCCATAATAAACTTGACTGGCAGCAGGGTAAAGGCCAGAAGCTTAAAGGTCTTGGTTCCCTGTGTTCACCACACTGGGTTGGTAGAGGAAGATATGGGATGACACCTTTTTTCCCTTCCCAACCTCTCCTGCTGTGCCCCAAAACTCAAACACAGCCACGTTCACTCACATTCATACGCACAATCATGCACACACAGCGGCGAAGAGAGGTGGGATGGGGAGAAAGGGAAGTTTGCACAAACCAGCTCATGAATGCAACTTGAAAGATTTCACACAGCAAAAGGCAAAAAAAAAAAAAAAAAAAAAAAAAAAAAAAAAAAACACACACATAAATTAAAAAATAAAGAAGTACATGTCCCTCCCCCAGTCTCTTTCTTCATCCAGGGGCTGGCTCAGCCCTTCCAAGTAAACCCAGAAGCTTCCAACTCCTTCTAGCCAACTGGAGTTTTCACAGGGCCTGGGTCTTCAGTTCAACAGGCTCTCCAGTGCCCTCTGGTTGTCCATTGGAGTCACTGGGCCTGGCACCCTTGAGAATAGACAGTCTCTCAGAAACACTCTTGAGCCGGGGGAAGAGGAGAAAGTCGTAGAGGAGACTGCCTAGTCCCCCTCCAATGATTGGACCCACCCAGTATACCTGTAGGAAAAGGAGAGGAATAATGAGACTTAGGGAAGAGATCAAGAAAAAGGCTTTTTCCAACCCAATGGGCACAATTTAAACAGAAACCAGTGTGTGTTTGTTTTTAAATTCTAAATGTCTCTACTCCTTGTGCCTCAAAACTTACTGTTTCTTTTCTGGGTCACCAAATTATTCCTTTATCCCACATCTCATCATACATATATTCTGTTTATTGTTATCAGTTTGTACTAGTCTATAGATTGCTTTAAAAAATGTTTTAGGGGGGGTAGCCCGGGTGGCTCAGCGGTTTAGCACTGCCTTCGGCCCAGGGCCTGATCCTGGAGACCTGGGATCAAGTCCCACGTCAGGCTCCCTGCATGGAGCCTGCTTCTCCCTCTGCCTGTGTCTCTGCCTCTCTCTCTCTCTTTCTCTGTGTGTCTCTCGTGAATAAACGAATAAATAAATGAATAAAATCCTTAAAAAAAAATGTTTTAGGGGATCCCCGGGTGGCTCAGCGGTTTAGCGACTGCCTTCTGCCCAGGGCGCGACCCTGGAGTCCCGGGATCAAGTCCCGTGTCAGGCTCCCTGCATGAAGCCTGCTTCTCCCTCTGCCTGTGTCTCTGCCTCTCTCTGTGTGTGTGTGTGTATCTCTCATGAGTGAATAAATAAAATCTTTAAAAAAAAAAAAAGTTTTAACTGTGGTAAAACATATAACAGAAAATTCACCATCTTACCCATTTCTAAGTGTACAGTTCAGTACCGTTAAGTATACTGTATTGTTGTGCAACAAATCTCCAGAACTCCTTCATCCTGCAAACTTGAATCTCTGTACCCATTAAACGACAGCTCCCCATTGCCCCCTCTCCTGAACCCCCATCAACTACCCTTTGGTTTGTTTCAATGAATTTGACTACTGTAGATACTTCACATAAGTGGAGTTATACAGTATTTGTCATTTTGTGACTGGTGTATTTCATGGAGTGAAATGTCCTTGAGGTTCATCCATGTAGCATGTGCTGGGACTTCCTTCTTTTTTATTTATTTATTTATTTATTTATTTATTTATTTATTTATTTATTTATTTATTGACTTCCTTCTTTTTAAGGCTGAATACTATTCCAGTGCATGTAGATACTACATTTTGTTTATCTATTCACTTATGAGGGACACTTGAGCTGCTTCCACCTTAGCTGTTGTGAATAATACTGCCAGGAAAATGGGGATACAGCTTTGAAAAAATATTTTAATTCTGTATGTTTCACTGGCATATGGCCAAACAACACAAACATAGCCAATTTTTATTGAGGTCTTATCCCATGTCAGATTCTGTGCTAAATATTTCACACATATGGTTTTCACATTTACTTCTCATAATGGCCCATTTTATGGTAAGGAAACTGGGGTGCAAAATGAGGCATTTGCCATCATCACACACAAGGCCAATAATGTACTACAACTGGGAGAAGGCCCAGGCCCATCTATACTCCTACATCTCCTGAGCTCTGAGAGTAGAAGTTTTTGACTTCCTGTTCATTCAGTTGTCTACCTCACAGTGCTAGTTTTAGAATCCTGTGGATGCTTAGTAAAAATCCCTGACCAACTAGTGAAGGAATAATATGAGCAAGAGCCTCTCTTTCTAGCAAAATAGCGAATCCTGCTCACATGGGCATGCCAAACTCTGTGACAGCCCCTTTAGCTGAGTGCTGGTAAAACTGTGAACACACCCAGATGGAAAGCAGGCAACAAACATGGAACCTGCGGCCCACACCCATACAAGATGCCTTCAGGATCTTGCCCTTCTCCCCTCACTCACCCAGTGGTTGGTGAAGTTTCTGGTGAGAATGGCAGGAGCAAAGGAGCGGGCAGGGTTCATGCCTGCACCAGTATAATACATCTGCAAAAGACACAGTCATAATTGAGACACTTTCCCCTACTTCACCCCAGCTTCTCTCCCCACAACCCACATGTCCCTGAAGGCTGGGCACCTCACCCCCAGCCAGGAGCAAGTAGGGAAGGACAAACTGCATGGGGGGTCCACAATGGAGTAAAGGCACTGATGCCTTATCTGGGATCAGACAATGGATCCATAGACAAACCCTACATCTACCCATGATGATTCATTTCCACCCTGGGGTCAAGAAGGACCAGATACAGTGGTCACAGAAGAGAGGAACAGAACAGGGTTGATTCCTCTGTGCTGAATGATATAGAGTAAGGTGCATTATGTTCATGTTTGATAGTGAGGTGGGCAGAAGGAAACTTTAAAGTTGGGAAAGGTTTAGGGTCCCTAGAATCCTTAAACAAGAAGTTTCTCCCCTTTCCTGCTTACCCCAAAGAGGTGCCCCAGGGTGAGGGAGAAGCCAACAGCCAGGGCCACAGATCCTAGGCGGCCGTTCCGCCTCTCGTCGTATGTGGCAAAGATGCAGAGCACAAACTGGAGCGTCAGGAAGATCTCCACCGTGGTGGCCTGGCCCACACTCACCCCAGGGTGCAACTAGGCAAAGGAAGAAGAAAGGAGGCAGCTCATTAGGGTTGTCACAATGTTACCTCCTTAAGGCCTCCCACACAGGAACTGCCTTATGGCATCAGTTCCCTGGAGAGGAAGGATAACAAACCCCCATCACAGTAATTATATTTGTTTCTTAATTTCTCCTAATAATATTCTTTAAGGGTAGAAAGAATTGTATCCACTTATGCAGATAAGGAAGCTGAGGCCCCACCAGGTAAAATAAGTTTCCTCAAGAACCTGCAAGGAGTTGGAAGGAAAGCTGAAAACAGAACTCAGTTCTCTTGAGTCAGTCCAGAGCTTTATGCATTTCTTATTCCTTCCTCACTCCTCCAAACTACCTTACACACACACACACACACACACACACAATGTCCCAGACCCCTGAGGAACTGATCAGCCTCCACCATTCAGGGAGTCAGGGTACCAGGTTCCTCCAGCCCCACTTAGCTGATCATTACCGTATTAAGTGCTAGGTTTCCTCGGACGGCAGGCGGGGTGACACTATACAGCACGGCGGCCCCAGCCACGGCTCCCAGGAGTTGGGCTGCCATATAGCAGAAGGCACGGAGCAGAGACATCTGGGAACCCACAAGGAAGGCGAAAGTGACTGCAGGATTGACATGGGCTCCACTGATGTGGCCCACAGCCTGCACCAGCGTAGCCAGGGCCAGGCCAAAGGCCAGAGCCACCTGCAGGACATGCAGGGGTCCAGGGGTCCAACGCAGTGAGGCCCCCAGTCCGAAAAAGACATAGAAGAGGGTGGCAAAGAACTCAGCAAATATAGCCCTCCAGAAGGAGGCTGACCGCAGTTCCCACATGGCAGGGGGGATGGGCAAAGTGCCTGGGTCCCTGATACCCCCCTGGCCTGATCTGGGAGGACAGTCCCCTTTATAGAGGACTCTTAATCCCTGGGAGGGGCAGGCTGAAGTGGCTGGCCCAGCCTCTTAACCCCTTCACAGCTACAGAGGGCTGGGCCCACTCTTATGCATCTGTTAAAGCTGCTGGGTTTTCCCCTCCCTCTTCCATCGGGAGATGAGCAGAGCCATAGGTGTTAGGGTGGGGGTACAGTTGGGGCTGGAGAGGCTCTGAGAGGAGAGGACCAAGAACAGAGGGACTGTAAAAGTCTGTTTCTCTCTTTGTGTCAAAGTTGGGGTTCATGCTCCTGATTGACATCCGTATTAGAACATTCTTCAACTCTGCATTGGAAGATCAATCAAATGGAGTTCACTTCATGGGGCATAAGACTGTGCTCCTGGGGGCCTTCAGTGTCCTCTGAGTCGGCCAAGGGTAAGGGTGGGGGTGGGGGTCAGGAGTGGGGTCCAGCTGGTAAGTTGGATAACTGAAGAGAATTCTTTAGTTCTCTGGGATTAGAGGCCCTTTCCCCATTGGTTGGTTTGGTCTGGAATCTGTGGACCCTGCAGCTCTGGGACAGAATAGTTCTGCTGTGTCTGGTTTTCTCCAAGCCCAGGTTCCCTACCCCCAATCCATGCTAGCACTTCCCTTTCCAAAGCCTCAGCCCAGCCTTGTAAACCAAAGACAGGAGGAAGAACCTATCTTCCATGGATAGGCTGGGGGTGGGAGACTGGGGAGGGGAAAAAGGTGTTAGTTAAATTTCAGAATTGGCTTATACTTCATCTTTCCAAACTCACAAAGTCCTAGAAGGAAGTACTGAAAAGAAGGAAACTGAATCATGGCTATGGGGCAATGGAATGCCCTAGGCTGGGATCCCTGGGTGGCACAGAGGTTTAGAGCCTGCCTTTGGCCCAGGGCGCGATCCTGGAGACCCGGGATCGAATCCCATGTCAAATCCCATGTTGGGCTCCCGGTGCATGGAGCCTGCTTCTCCCTCTGCCTGTGTCTCTGCCTCTCTCTCTCTCTCTGTGACTATCATAAATAAATAAAATTTTTTTTTAAAAAAGGAAAGGCCTAGGCCTCCTAATATGGTCCCAATCAGGACCCTAGGGCCTTGAGTCTTGATCCCTAAGGAAAAGTCTGGGGGTAGGGGTGTGTGGAGAAGCAGGCTGGTCAAGGAGAAAGAAGAGGACAAAATGGGGTAGGAGAGCTTGGGGCAAGAGGTTCACTTGTGCTCAGGCTTGATGAGGGACTGGGGCCTAGAGGCGAGGCGGGGCTCTGTGGTGGTAGAGAAGGCAGGATGGGATACACTGGTAGGCTTTACCATCTCTATCTACACCATGGCAAGTCATACAAGCTGCAGGGTTTTCCCATGAAGCACCAGAGGAGAACAAAATTTTTAAAAGGTCTGCAGGGGCTCCTGGTGGCTCAGTTGGCTAAGTGTCTGCCTTTGATCCCAGTGTTCTAGGATCAAGCCCTGAGTCAGGCTCCTCGCTCAGTGGTGGGGCTGCTTCTCCCTCTCTCTGCCTGCTGTTCCTCTTGCTTGTGCTCTCTCTCTTTGTCAAACAAATGAATAATTTCTCTTTAAACAAGGCAGCAGTAAATGACTTAAAAAAAAAGAAGAAGAGATCTGTAATAATGGTCCCCAGCATTGGTCCCATCTAGTACACCTGTGGGTAGAGACGGGAGGAACACAGATTAGGGCCTATGCTCCTCTCTTCCTCCAACATCCAGCTTGGAGATGGATAGGAACAGTTAAGGCAAAGGCAGAGAGCCCCTCTAACCCACCCACATGTTGGAAGTTGCTGAGAACAGGTCAGAGGGCAGCCAAGGAGACTGGGGCTCCTGATTTGAAGGAAGAGGAACAACTCAAGAGATCCTCGGGAATCTCTTGGGTTTTAGAAGTCCCACCAATCTCTTGACTTCAGGCCCTGTAACCCCCATTGCATCTCAACCAAAGATGCTACTAGTTCCCCGTCCCCTCTGTTGGTCCCAGGGAGTATGCAGGGTGCATGCTGCTTCTGGGAAAGGAGCCTGGGATGGGACAGAGGGTGGTATGTCATGGTGTTAAAAGCAGAGATTCTAGCAACAGATATTTTGGTTGAGATGTGGATGAGAATACAAAGTGACATAACTAGTTATGACAGCTAGTGGGTGTATAAATTGGGATTATCACTTCAGAACACACTGTATAGCACCATTTCATAAAGATGAACAAAAATACCTTCTGACCCAGGAATTTCACTTCTCATTTATATACCCAAGAGAAACTTTCTTTTTTTTATTTAAGATTTATTTATTTATTTAGATAGACATAGAGAAAGAGGCAGAGACACAGGAGGAGGGAGAAGCAGGCTCCATGCAGGAAGCCCGACGTGGGACTCGATCCTGGGACTCCAGGATCGCGCCCTGGGCCAAAGGCAGACACTAAACCACTGAGCCACCCAGGGATCCCCTTCTTTCTTTTTCTTTCTTTTTTTCTTTTCTTTTTTCTTTCTTTCTTTCTTTCTTTCTTTCTTTCTTTCTTTCTTTCTTTCTTTTTTTTCTTTCCTTCCTTCCTTTCCTCTTTCTTTTTTTCTCTTTCTTTCTTTCTTTCTTTCTTTCTTTCTTTCTTTCTTTCTTTCTTTCTTTCTTTTCGAGAAGGAGAAAGTGTAGAGGGAGTGGCAAAGGGAGAGGGAGAGAAAGAATCTTAAGCAGGCTCCATGTCCAGTCAGATGCTTAACCACCTGAGCCACCCAGGCACCCCACAGGAGAAACTTTTCTAGGCCTACACCAAGAGATGTGTATAAGAATGTTGAGAGCAGGGAGACAGAATGAGGGGAAGCAACGGAGGCAGGCCGGAGCCGCTGCCGTCGCCATGACCCGCAATAACCAGCACGAGCTTGCCCGCCAGAAGAATATGAAAAAGCAGAGCGACTCGGTTAAGGAAAAGCGCCAAGATGACGGGCTTTCTGCTGCCGCCCGCAAGCAGAGGGACTCAGAGATCATGCAGCAGAAGCAGAAAAAGGCAAACGAGTAGAAGGAGGAACCCAAGTAGCTTTGTGGCTTCGTGTCCAACCCTCTTGCCCTTCGCCTGTGTGCCTGGAGCTAGTCCCACCACACTCGCGTTTTCTCCTGTAGTGCTCACAGGTCCCAGCACCGAAGGCATTCCCTTTCCCCTGAGTCTGCAGCGGGTCCCTTTTGTGCTTCCTTCCCCTCAGGTAGCCTCTCTCCCCCTGGGCCACGCCTGGGGTGAGGGGGTTACCACTTCCCAGTGTTTTTTATTCCTGTGGTGCTCACCCCCAAAGTATTAAAAGTAGCTTTGTAATTAAAAAAAAAAAAAAAGAAAAGAAAAGAAAAGAAGAAGAATGTTGAGAGCAGAGATGCCTGGGTGGCTCAGCGGTTGAGCATCTGCCTTTGGCTCAGGGCGTGATCCTGGAGTCCCAGGATCAAGTCCCGCATCGGGCTTCCTTTGTGGAGCCTGCTTCTCTCTCTGCTTGTCTCTGCCTCTCTCTGTGTGTGTGTGTCTCTCTCATGAATAAATATATAAAACATAAAAAAAAAATGTTGAAAGCAGGGACGCCTGGGTGGCTCAGGGGTTGAGCATGTGCTTTTGGCTCAGGGCGTGATCCCAGGGTCTGGGATCAAGTCCCCCATGGGGTTTCTTGCAGGAAACCTGCCTCTGCCTATGTTTCTGCCTCTCTCTCTCTCTGTCTCTCATGAATAAATAAATACAATCTAAAAAAAAATGGTGAGAGCAGCACTATACACAATAGCAAAAAACTAGAAGAAGCAACCCAAATGCCCATTGATAGGAGAATGGATGTATAGACAGTGATATATGTCTCATCTTTTTTTTTTTTAATTTTCATTTATTTATGACAGTCACACACACAGAGAGAGAGGCAGAGACACAGGCAGAGGGAGAAGCAGGCTCCATGCACCGGGAGCCGATGTGGGATTCAATCCTGGGTCTCCAGGATCGCACCCTGGGCCAAAGGCAGGTGCTAAATCGCTGTGCCACCCAGGGATCCCATATGTCTCATCTTTATATATAAATATATTTCACACAATGGAAAACTATTCAGCAGTCAAAATGAGTGAATCTGGGGTGGGTCAATCAATTAAGCATCTGCCTCTTGATCTCAGTTTAGGTATGGATCTCAGGGTTGTGAGTTCAACAACTGGGATGTGGAGCCTACTTAAAAAAAAAAAGAGTGAATCACCATAGTGATACTCAATAATAGGGAGGAATTTTAGCAATAAAATGCCAAGAAAAAAAAAGTCCCAGAAGATTACATATGGCATGATAACCATTTCATAAAGTTTAAAAAATTGGGGCACCTGGCTGGCTCAGTCAATAGAGCATGTGGCACTTCATCTTGGGGTTGTGAGTTTGAGTCCCATGTTGGGTGTAGAGATTACTTAAAAAAAATCTTAGAAAAATCTAAAATAAAAATATGTTTTTCAGAACATATGCAGATAAGATGAAACTACACAAAAAATAAAACAAAGAATGATGAATATAGGATTCAGGATGGTGTTTACCTCAAGTTGGGATGGCAAGGGGATGAAATAGAATATATAAATATATATTTGTAGATTTCTGTGGTTCTCAAGGTTCTAGTTTTTCTGTTACATGGTTGGTTTTTTTTTTTTTTAAGATTTTATTTATTTATTCATGAGATACAGAAAGAGAGAGAGAGGCAGAGACACAGGTAGAGGGAGAAGCAGGCCCCATGTAGGGAGTCCGCATGGGACTCGATCCCAGGTCTCCAGGATCAGGCCCTGGGCTGAAGGCAGCACTAAACCACTAAGCCACCTGGGCTGCCATGTTACATGGTTGGTTAATGATGATGCTTAATTGGGATGTCTAGGTGGCTTAGTTGGTGGAGCATATATGGCTCTTGATCTCCGGGTTGTGAGTTCAAGTGCTCCACTGGGCACAGAAATTACTTTTAAAAAATAATGATGCAGGGCACCTGAGTGGCTCAGTTGGTTAAGCCTCTGCCTTCTGCTTGGGTCCTGGGATTGAGCCCTGCATCACGCTCCTTGCTCCTCAGGGAGCCTGCTTCTCCTCCCTCTGCCTGCCACTCGCCTTTACTTATGCTCTCTCTCTGTGTCAAATAGATAAATAAAATCTTTTAAAAAATATAATGATGCTTAGCTTATTACTTAATAAAAAATGAATTAGGGATGCCTGGGTGGCTCAGTTGGTTAAGTGTTCAACCCTTGATTTTGGTTCACGTCATGATCTCAGGGTCTTGAGATCAAGTCCCATATTAGGGTCCAAGCTCAGTGTGGTCTGCTTGGGATTCTCTCTCCCAGCTCCCTCTGGCCCCTGCCCTCCAAATATGAGAGCTCTTTTTTTCTCTCTCTTTCTCTCAAATAAATAAATAAATCTTAAAAAAAAACCCACAACAAATTAGGGGAAGCTATATATAGGTCAATGAGAAGGGGATGTCGGGATCCCTGGGTGGCGCAGCGGTTTAGCGCCTGCCTTTGGCCCAGGGCGCGATCCTGGAGACCTGGGATCAAGTCCCACATCAGGCTCCCTGCATGGAGCCTGCTTCTCCCTCTGCCTGTGTCTCTGCCTCTCTCTCTCTCTCTATGTCTCTCATGAATAAATAAATAAATAAAATCTTAAAAAAAAAAAAAGAGAAGGGGATATCATAAACAAAGGAATAGTCCATGCATGGGAAATCCATAACAAGCCATAGCAACAACAAAAATCCTGGCTAAATATAAATTCCCCACTAGATATAAATTCCAGGAGGGCAGGGCAGGGATGTGTCCGATTTGTTCACCACTGTAAACCCCAAGCTTGACACACAGTAGACAGTAAACAAATTTTTGTTGAATAAATTAATGTAGGCTCTCCAAGCCTCAGTTTCCTCTGGATCAAATAACATAATGTACATAATGGCTTAATATACTGCCTAATACAGAATAAAGCACTTAATAAACAGGAGCCATTTGATGAGGGTTTTATTAACTACAAAAGCTTACCCCTAACCACCAACTCTACAAACGAAGGGCAGAAGGACAAAGTGCAGCCCTTGTAGACATCAAATAAAATGATTAAATTTCCTTATTTGAAGCTATCAGCTTTTTTTAACTTTTTTTTTTTTTTTTTTTAAGTAATCTGTATGCCTAGTGTTGGGTTCAAACTCACGACCCTGAGATCAAGAGTTGCACACTCCACCAGCTGAGCCAGCCAGGCCCCAAACTTCTCTTTATTCCTCATCAAACATTGATAAGAATCTCATGGAAAACTGAACCCCAGCCCATTTCTTTTCACATCAGCCACTTAGCTGAATGCCAAACCTTCAAACTCAATATAAGCTTTCAAAAACTCACTTGAATTTTTGTAGAGATTTACATATAACTAGAATATCCATTGTTTTCCACTAGTCTAGCCTCTTTTTAATTTATTTATTTTTTGCTTTAAAGAGTTTATTTATTTATTCATGAAAGACAGAGAGAGAGAAGCAGACACAGGCAGAGAGAGAAGCAGGCTCCTCACAGGGAGCCTGACGTGGGACTCGATCCTGGGACTCCAGGATCATGCCCTGAGCCAAAGGCAGATGCTCAACTGCTGAGCCACCCAGGTGTCCCTAGTCTAGCCTCTTTAAAGGAAAAAAAAAAAAAAGGCTGTTCTCCCTTGAGGAGTGGAACCCAGTTTTCCTCAACCCCCTGCTTGGTATGGTTTGGGTTTTTACCAATGCCAGTTCTCCGGCAGTCACTGAGAAACCCACTACCAGGATGCCTGGCCCACCTCCTTCCAGTCACTGCTGAGCCACAGCAAACATGGTGAGCACCTCCTGGATAGTAGAGAAAAACTCCATGCTCAGAGCTTGTCCTATGACTCTTCTTGCTCACCTGGATGAGGCTAGACATGCTAGGACTCGGGTGGGAGGACACAAACACCATCCCTTCACTGTACCCCAGGCCCCACCATCTACCTACCAAGGAAGCTTTAAACAAAGCATCTGCAGCAAGTCATCCAAAATTATTGAGTTGCTGAGCCTAATCCATTGGTCTATTTGCATCATACTGAAGGTAGCAGGGATGCCTCCTCTTTTGTTCATTCTTTAAAGTCCTATCAGCCATCTGCCCTCTTTACCTACCTAGTGTCACCCTACTCAGGAAGAGGGGAGCTGCTGCTTAGCTGGATGAGTAGCTGGGCTACAGCCACCTGGGGCAGTTATAGGTAGAAGAGGACCTAGGCCAGTATGACTTCTGTGCTCTGGTCAAGGACACAGGACACCTCCTGGAGGGGGTCAAGCCAGTGGGCACAGAGCAGGGGAGGGTTTGTCTGGGCCCCAATGACCCATCAAAACTCTGTGCCAGGCTCACCACCACCAGCTCTTCAAGCAAGAGTTGAGGGACTGTGCCTGGCACATGCACTGGGGCATGAGACCCTAAGAATAACTCCTACAAAGACCAGGGTGCCTAGGCCTTCAGCCAGCAGGTCTCTCCCAAATTGTTGGCTCTATAGGTCCTGGGGGACTAGAAGAGGAGGGGAAGGCAAGCTCAGGTTGGCTGTCTGGGCTGACAGTGTCTGCTCCACTCTTCTCCCCACTGATCTCCCACTCTCTCCTCTCTGTTCCCCTCCCCCCAACAAACTCTTCCAACCAGGTGTCACACTTTTCATCTGGCACTTACTGCCCACCAAGCACCTGTTATGAGAGGATGGGAGAAGGACTGAAGAACAGGACAGAATAAGGGAGAAGTCATAGAATAAGTCCCCACTTGCTTTGACTTTGACTTTGTAGAGAGAGGAAAAGTCTGTTTCAATAGGAGAAAGAGGGAGTCTATTGGAAAAGATGATGAATTCTCCTCTCTGCAGGAATCTCATCTCCCAGATCCCCATTTTGCCAGTTCGGTTCAGGTCTCTGTTAGGTGTCCTGGTCTGGTTTGCAGACTGCTTTTCTAGGTCTAAGGTGAGTGGGGTTGGGATGAGGAGCAAGTGTCAGGTGCTTTCTCTGGAGAAGGAGGCAGCCAGAGAGGTGAGAGTTCCACTCTTGTGATTAGAGAACATTTTGTGTTCTTCCTTCAGCCAATAGTGAGGAACCTCATTCCTCATCCTGCCATCTGCTACCCATTCAGTGCTCTCCCCAAGGGAGCCTTAGACTTTTATACTCACACCTAAACATCCGCTCTCCCCAACCTTGTCCATTCTCTCTTCTATCAAGCTCTTTCTCCCTCTTTAGCCCTCCAACCCAGACTCACCAAGGGAGGAGCAAGAGATCATAATGGCTTCTGTGGACCAGAGGTGCTCACAGTAAACATAGGGACTCATCCTTCCACTTCCTAATCATCTTTATAAACCTGGGTTTCAGGAGCCAGAGAGGTAAAGAGGAAAGTTAAAGTGAAGATCTGGAAGACAATGAGAATTCCAGGGAAGGGAAGGATATTTCCATTTCTCACCATAAAACAGAGCAAGCCAGTGAGAAGGTATCAATGCTGACTTGGCAACTAGGTCATTTGAATCTGCAAAGGAAAGTTCCTTTGAGGAATTGCCTAGGAGTGCAGGGGATTCCCTGGTTTGAACGCTCCTGGGATTTCCCAGGACATACCCCAATTCATTGTCATTTTCTTTTCTGTCTGGCTTGTTTACTTTTTTTTTTTCCTATCACTCTAATTCATTGTTGTACTTTGGGTTCTTTTCAGGGGTTGCCAAAATTTTTAAGTTCTAGATTCTCCCCCTTTCTCTCTTCTGGCCTTAAGTAAGCATACAAACATTTTTGATTTTTTTTTTCTACTAAGAAGTATGGAAGTAGAGAAAATGGTAAATAACAAACTTGGAGAAGTTACAAAGTTATTTTAAGTATTAGCTGCTGGTAGTGGTGATCATCCTGGAGTCTCACCTATCTCTACGCTAAAGTAAGTTATCACTTGATTAACTAACAATCAGCCTCTGACCTCTTTATATTCCTGGGGCTAGGGATCCTAAGTTTACTTCAATAAAGGAAGACTCCATTTCTGTCTCCAAGAGGTGCCATAGGAAGCATAATCCATAATATTAGGGAGCAAGTACATCTATAAATCTCAGGGAATCTGCAGGCAGAGCTACTTGTCTCGTTCCATTTCTCCACAGTGGGTCCCATGTGATTACCATAGCCATCTCTGAGGTTATCCAGGAGCAGCTTACGCCACAGCCAAAGCTCCAAAGCTACTCCACAGCCAGCCTGTATCAAGACCTAAACAATAACCTTGGTCTGAATTCCATGAAAATATCTAATTTGCTGATCTTACAGTATTATAGGAGGATCAAGTGAGATATACTCAGGGAGTTAAATTAGCTCCCTTCAAATGTAAATAAAGTGATTCATGAATTGAGATAGAAACATAATTTACAATTATCAAATATTGAACATCCTCTCTGGCAATTACAATGTGGGTGAATGGAGATACAGCCGTGAGGGGCTGGGTGAACATCCATCTCTGCATCCACCACGTGGAATCTCTATCTCAGCCCCATATTCAGAATGCCAGATCAGCATGTAACCCAGCTCTATTGTGTGGACAGTTTCATAGGACAAAGGCCCCAGCATAACACAAGCCAGCCAGCCCCTTTGGCTAGCTCCTGAGGGCCCCCCTTCTCTCTTTTTCTCTGGTTATGCTTTGCTGACTGCTGACTCCTGGCAAAGTCCAGAACAATCACCACGCTCTGAGTGCATCATCCCTCTCGCATCTATAGTTAAGGGCTCCAATTAGCACTTGGATCTGGTGAGAACCCCCACATGTTAGAAATGGCGTAGGTAATCTAAGAAACAGAGTGAAAATAGACTGACCCATCCTGTCCTTGCCTCCTCATCTCCTCTTCTTCCTAGAGTCAGATAGGACTCCAAGATAGACAGATCAATGCTCACTATGGTTA
Source organism: Vulpes vulpes (assembly GCF_048418805.1). Lineage (NCBI taxonomy): Eukaryota > Metazoa > Chordata > Mammalia > Carnivora > Canidae > Vulpes > Vulpes vulpes. The sequence goes on from NW_027325812.1 coordinate 98,391, forward strand.
GAACCTGTCCTAAGTACTTAACAGTATATGTGTTATTTCAGGTACTGGTTTTCCCTAGGATTGCATCTCAGTTTATTGACTGTGTACTCTAGTTAACATCCTCTCCTCGGATGACTTCACCTATTTATGTGACTTCACCTATTTCACTCTCCCTCAAAATTATATCAGAGAACATTTTTACCTGGGTGTTCTGTAGATCCCTCAAATACAGCCTGTCTGAAACAGAATGAATTATCTTCCCCCATTCAAACATGCTTTTCCTTTTGTATCCCTTCATTAAATCAGAAACCTATGAATCAGTTGGACTCCTTCCTTGAATCCTCTCACTCCCACCTACCCAGTCACCTAAACCGTACCAATTCTACCTCCTAGGTGGCTTAACCCTCATTATGTCTCACCTGAGAACTCTAGCGGCTTCGAGACCTCAGTTGACCCTGTTTCTGGTCTCATTCCCTCCAATTTATTCTCTATGTTGCTGCCAGTTTTATCTTTATAAAAGTACAGGGTGTCTGTGCGGCTCAGTTGGTTAAGCACCTGACTTCAGCTCAGGTCATGATCTCAAGGAGTCTGCTTCTCCCTCTCCTTCTGCCCCTCTCCTCAATTGTGTACACATGCTCTCTCAAATAAATAAATAAATAAATAAATAAATAAATAAATAAAATCTTCAGTGAAAGTACCTGTAATTTGTTATTTGCGTCCCTTCAACAGCTCACGAACGCTTGAAAGACATTCTTACTATGAACACACAACTCTTCATAATTCAGCCTCTACTCTTCCAACTGTTCTCCATATCTCCCCAGCATGAGGCCCTGGCAATTTTATGCTTCTTGTGGCTCCTCAAACACCTCATTCTATTTCATTATCCAGTGCTTTAGCAGAAGCTGTTCCCTATGCCTTGAATGTCTTTTCCCCTTTTGTCTGTCAAGGGAAACTATAACTTAATTATTATGCATGGAAATGTTAAGGATTAACTATTGTATATTAGCATCAAGGTAAGTAAATCACCTGAATGGTGAAAGTAAATTTATCAGATGGATGGTCAGTCTGTGAAAGCAGAATAATACAAAAGGCAAGAAGTTATTTTCCTGAGCAAGGAATAAAGTAATAGAGATATGTCTAAGTGACTGTGAGGAATGTGCAGTGATTGCTTCAGCTTTCACATCTACGATGGAACCTAAGGAGAAAAACTACAGGAACAGAATTTAAGAACTTTCCTCTAATTACCAGCAAAATGCAAAGTATTGATAGAGCAGGACTTTTCTGTAGGAAATCTGTCCTCCATGCCTTTGCTCCGAGGCTTAAGAGAAATAGAAACCTCTCTTCTCACACATTAGGCAGGATGTAAAGGCTGGACCAGGCTGACGCCTGGTGGAGAGAATGAGCCAGCCACCGCACTGCAATAACAGGGGCACAAAACTTACTCCCTTTATCCTCATTCATTTATTAATTAAAAAACAATAGTAAACTTTGTGCTAATACTGAGGCCCTAGAGCACAGAGAATAAAGGACTTAATCCCCACTCCTAAGAGTTCTTAAGAACCCATTCATAAGAACCTAACAGGTGAGGAGGGGTGCCTAGGTGGCTCAGACCGTTTTTTGTTTTTTTTTTTTCTTCTGCTTTTTAAAATATTTTATTTAGGGACGCCTGGGTGGCTCAGTGGTTGAGCAACTGCCTTTGGCTCAGGTCCTGATCCCGGAGTCTTGGGATCAAGTCCCACATCGGGCTCCCCTCGCAGAGAGCCTGCTTCTCTCTCTCCCTGTATCTCTACCTCCCTGTGTCTGTCATGAATAAATAAAATCTTTAAAAAAAGATTTTAGGGATCCCTGGGTGGCGCAGCGGTTTGGCGCCAGCCTTTGGCCCAGGGCGCGATCCTGGAGACCCCGGATCGAATCCCACATCAGGTTCCCGGTGCATGGAGCCTGCCTTCTCCCTCTGCCTGTGTCTCTGCCTCTCTCTCTCTCTCTCTCTCTCTCTCTCTCTCTGTGACTATCATAAATAAATAAAAATTAAAAAAAATAAAAAAATAAAAAAAGATTTTATTCGACAGAAAGAGAGAGAGAAGGCATGTGCACAAGCAAGGGAGTGGCAGGCAGAGGGAGTGAAAGAAGCAGGCTCCCTGCTGAGCAAGAAACCCATATGGGGCTCTATTCTGGGACCCTAGGATCATGACCTAAGCTGAAAGCAGATGCTTAACCAACTGAGCCACTCAGGTGCCCCTGGCTCCAACCTGTGTCTGCCTTCATCTCAGGTCCTGGGATTGAGCTTACATGGGGCTCCCTGCTCAGCAGGAGTCTGCTTCTCCCTCTATCCCTCTCTCCACTCAAGCTCTCTCACTCACTCTCTCAGGTAAATAAAATCTAAAAACAAAAACAAACCCAAAACACCTAACAGATAAGTAGCTGCCTCTTTGTAAATGTTACATCCTTGCAGCACCGGGGAGACTGGGGAGTCCAGTTAGAAGGCTAATGCAGTAGTCCAGGGGAAAAATAATGTGATTGGGGTTCAAGGATAATCAGGTTTTGGGATCCCCGGGTGGCTCAGCGGTTAAGCTCTGCCCTCAGCCCAGGGCTTGACCCTAGAGACCCAGGATCAAGTCCCACGTTGGGCTCCCTGCATGGAGCCTGCTTCTCCCTCTGTGTCTCTCATGAATAAATAATACCTTTTTTTTTTTTAATAAATAAAATCTTAAAAAAAAAAAAAGGATAATCAGATATGTGACGAGAGAGACAAGTCAAGGACTTCCAGGTTTCGGGCGTCGGCAGTGGGCTGGTTATGGGTTGCAGATCACAGAGGTCCGGGAACCAAGCGAAAGAGGAAGCTTGTGTAAATGTGAGAACAAAGTTTTAGACCTGTTAAATTTCAGGCTGGCTGGCGAGGGGTGGGGCGTATCCGGGTAGAAATGTCTAAAAGGTAGTTGGACATACAAGCCTGCAAGTCAGTCCTTCTGCAATAACCCTGAAAACACAAAACCAAGATTTATACTATTTACATATTACTATTTATCAAACCATTTAACCTAGTGGCTGCTGTCTGTCAAGTTGTATTCTAGGCTATTTTTTCTAATTTTTACCAAGGTCTAGAGAGTGGTTATTTTTGTTTTACAAAGTAAGACACTAAGTCTCGGGAGAAGTTAAGTGATTTGCCCCAAGTCACACAGCGGAGCTGCGTTCGAATCCTATTATTAATTCTAAAATCTATGCTCGGCACCCTGCTACGCTACCTTTTTAAAGGTCCTCCTTGCTAAAAGTGTGAGCATCAGTCCCCTCGAAAAAGCAAACAAACCGTGCCAAGCCCGGACGCACCCGCGCAGAACGCGCCAAGATGGCCGCCCCGTCCTGGGCGCGGGCCCCTCCGTCATCACGCCGCGCGGCGGCCTGTCGCGCACCACGTCGGAAGGTGGCAGGCGGGCAGATGGCGGCGTGTGCGGCCGGGGGCGTGCCCTGTTCAGCCCTGGCGCAAGATGGCGCTGCCCTTCGCACGTTCGTTGTGCCTGTGCCGCCGGGGAGCCGAACGCTTGGGGCTTGCTGCCGCCGAAGCCCGCAGAGGTAAGACTATCTCCTCTCACTCCTTTACCTCCCTAATGGTTTCCGCATTCCCGGGAGCCCTTTTGGGTCATTTCCCCTCCCGATCTGCGTTGGTCTTGAGAGTCCAAACATGGGACACGGTCTGTTTACCCCGAGGCTTCCCCGAGCCCCATATTAACATGCCCGGCTCTTGCCCGCTGACGTCCTGACGCTTTCCTGTGTACTCGTGAGGTCCCCGACCGCGGCCTCGGATCGTCCTATGCACGTATCCCTAGGCCTAGGGTTCTACCCCCGTCATCATCCAGTCTCTTTGCTCTGCTCGCAGGCATCAGTTTCAAACTGGAAGAAAAAACCGCCCACAGCAGCCTGGCCCTCTTCAAAGGTGACACGGGCGTCAAATACGGCATAGTGGGATTGGAGCCCACCAAGGTGGCCCTGAACGTGGAGCGCTTCCGGGAGTGGGCCGTGGTGCTGGCAGACACGGCGGTCACCAGTGGCAGACACTACTGGGAGGTGACGGTGAAACGCTCCCACCAGTTCCGGATAGGAGTGGCAGACGTGGACATGTCCCGGGATAGTTGCATCGGTGTTGATGAGCGTTCCTGGGTGTTCACTTATGCTCAGCGCAAGTGGCACACCATGTTGGCCAACGAAAAAGCCCCCATTGAGGGCATCGGGCAGCCAGAGAAGGTGGGGCTGCTCCTGGAGTATGAGGCCCAGAAGCTGAGCCTGGTGGACGTGAGTGGGGTCGCTGTGGTCCACACCATACAGACCGATTTCCGAGGTCCAGTGGTACCTGCCTTCGCCCTTTGGGATGGAGAGCTGCTGACCCACTCAGGGCTCGAGGTGCCTGAAGGCCTCTAGCATGTCCCTCACTGGAGTCCCTAATTATGCTCTTGGCCAATCTCCTCTGAAAGTGTCTGAAACCTTTTAATTTTGCCACCAAGCAATCTCTAACTCTCAAAATTCAGTGTTGGGTCCTCTGTGCAATATCCTAGTCTTCCTCTTCTCCCATACCCTGAGAAAGCTAGGCATACAGCCACCTTTCCCCTCCCCCAAGCCACTGCCAGTTTCCTAAGCTATCATGAGTGTACCTTGCCTGGCTGGCTTCCTTCAGTCCCTCTGCCTCCCTGTGCCCAGACTTGTCTCAGACTGCATTCAGTCCTGGGGTCTTAGCTTTCAACTTGTTTGAATGTATTCACCACTGTGATACCCTCTGCCTCCCTTTGCCCACATGTGATTTTTTTCCCCCCTTTTCCTTGGGGCTCTACAGGATCTCTCCAGAGTAAATCCTTTCTACCTCTGGCTGGAAGAGTGGTGCAGTCAGTGACTTGCCCCTTTACAGTGTATATGCAGTCTGGACTCTGCCTCCCTCATAAAGTGCTTTACGGTGGCTGAAACCGAGCCCTCCTTCCCCAGTACCTCAGTGCCAGACTCAGCCCCACACAGCTGCAGCTGTCACCATCCACAGTCCGTCTGCCTTAATCTGCACACCTCTGACATCTGGTATAATCACTGGGTCAGTTACAACCACGACCAAAGGAGACAAGGTACTTTTGCTGCAGTTGGAACTTCCAGAGGGAGGAGGGATGCCTGAGGTCTTGCACAATCCATTTTTGGGCCTGCTCAGTCCCAAACCTCCAAGCATCAGCCCACCCCTGCAACCTGATATCTCCGGCAGCAGAATACAGTTAGCCTACAGCAGTAGGTGGGGTTGAGGAAAACGTGGTGGGGTGAGTATCTATGTGAAATATGTATTGTTTGGGCTCTGTGGTTCCCTCTTACTCTACCTTTATGATAGTGATGCAGCTGGATGCCTCTAGGAGAGAGAGAAGGATGGGATTTAACAAAAATAATATGTGTAATTAAAGTTTATTTGAGCACAAAATACTTTCTCTGTCTATAAAATTAGCAGTAGCAGCAGTACTTCCCAGCCAAGGAGGGCAGACCTGTCCAGGCTCTTAAAGCCTGGAACATAGTTGTCCCACTTCTTCTGTGGATATACACCTGTGCATGGTAGCTAAGACCTCTTTACTGGAGTATTTCTGTGTCTCCCATGATGGTTTCTTTAGGGAGAGGGAGAGGGGACCTGGGTGAAGACCTGGGATGATTTTAAGTGGGCCCAACCATTAGGGTGTACCTGGAAGCAGCTCATAGTCTCCGTGGATTGCTCTACTGCATGTGTCCACCAAGGCACTTCTCTATGCTCTGTCAAGGGAATGGGGTATTTTCACTCTCACAGGAAGCAGTGGCCTAAGTTTTGGTCCCCACTGAAGCAAGGTGGCTCTCCATGGCATGTTTGGTGGTTATGGATTGAGGGTGTGGCCAGCTCGTTCTTTTTCTGAGCAAGGACTGTGTGCATGGCCCATGCTCACACCATGCTCTCTAAGTTCTCTTTGGACAGGGCCTCAGCCGCTGCCTCGGCCTGAGTCTCAGATGGTGTGTAGGAGTCCTGGTAATCCTGCAGCAGTTTCACAACCTCCAGGTGGTTGAACTGCACAGCATCATCCAAGGGAACGTTGCCCCACCTAAAAGGAACAAAGACCATGATCAGGCAAAGAAGACACCAACGGTGTTCTGGTTACATCTAAGACTATGGTGGCTGGAAGGCAGCGGTGGAGAAGTTGTTGCCCTGCCCCCCTTTTAGCTTAATCTTACTCACCTGTCCTTGACAAAAGGATTCACTTTGCAAGCTTCAATCAGGAATTTAACAACTTCGATGTGTCCTAGGAATATGGGCCAAAGGAAAATGAGATAGTGCAGATTCTCAACCTTTTGGTGTTAACATTAGTACAGACCTCAGCAGCTGGAGTCTAAACGAAGAGGGAAGGGGGAAAGGCCTCTTCATTTTGTTCCCTGCAGCACCCAATCATAGTTGGCCTGCAAACCGCAGGGCATCTGGACAAAACTAGTTGCTGCCCCTGTAACCTTAAGGGCATATATGATAGGGAGTACTCTTGGTAGAAAGGAAATGGTCTTGGGGGCACTTGGCTAGCATAGTAAGTAGAGCATGTGACTCTTGTGCACACAACTCAGGGTTGGGAGTTCAAACCCCACGTTGGGAGTAGAGTTTACTTAAAAAATAAAAATAAACTATTTAAAAAACAAAATAAAAAGTTAAGATCTGCTTCCCCTTTTATTTAACCTTCAGATACCTTCAGCCGCAGCAACATGCAGGGCTGTGCGGGAATCATAGTCTTTCTGTTCCATGTCCATGGCTGACAAGGCAAACCTGAGGGTAGTGGAAAGCATTTGGAGTTACCTAGATCAGCCTAGAATCACTACTGTCTTTTCTGAGGTGGGGATAGAATGGATGGGTTCCAGAAAAGTAAAACAGCTTGCTAAAATGTGTAGACCCTGCATAATCATGTTCTATACCCAGATGAGACTTCCAAATCAGACAGGGGTGGGATGCTTCCAGAAACATCACTGCCTATTCGTGGTAGGTGCCCAGTACGTGTTTGTTGATGTTGGTGATCTATTTGAAGCAGAGTCCTTACCTCCTAGGACTCTGCTCTTAACACCGAAGTTAATCATAACAGTGGCCGCCTGCCATCATTTAAATTCTTATCACATGGCAGTCACTGTACTTAAAATAATCTCATTTAAATGCAGTCTATCCAATCTATCTGGCTCTAAAGCTGAAGCACTTAACTATTTTGCTGTGTTGACTCATAATGAGATCTCTGACCAGGACTATTTCATTGTTTATTTGGTACCTTCGAAGAGCTGAGACATCTCCACTATAGGCAGCAAATAACAGGTTCACCACAGTCTTGTTCTAGAAGACAAATACCCACCTGAGATTAATTGTGACTCTGCGCTCACCCATGCCCAGCTTTGCCCTGTGACCCTTCTCCAAAGATGCTTAGCCAAGGGTATTGATAAAGCATTATGGAATGTTCTATTCTGAAATATTCTTACAAGCCATCCGGGGTTTTCCTTACCCGAATTTCTCCCCCTTCACGCCGTGGGTCTAACTTCCGAGCACAGTGCCTCAGGTTGTCGTAGTTGTGGAAATTGAAGAGAGATACCAGCTTCTAGAGTTGTAAGCCAAAGAGATTGTTTACTTACTCCCTGCACTTAGTAGGAGCTCAAAATTGTTTCATTTACTCATTCAAAAACATTAAGTCTTACATGCAAAGTAGCTCACCTGGCAGAAGCTGATGCCCCTGTGGCTGTTCCCTAGCTTGTCCAGTGGAGGTGACAGACACATCATTCCCATGACATTGGGTACCACTAGGAGGATGGCTCCTGACACAGCTGACTTGGCCGGCAGGCCCACCTTGGGGATGAAGTTGAAACTGAAGATGAGCTAGAGGTACCCTCAAGTTCTGGATTATTAAATTGGTCTATCCCAGATGACTGCATTCGTAAAGTCACATCCATCTCAACCTCTTGGCTTGTTAATTAGCTTCTTACTCCTCTCCTGCCCTATCCCCCTTAAATTCATGGCTTCAGTAAGGAAATACTTGAGTGTCTGTGCTATGCCTGATGCTGCTCTACAACTAGGACAGTCTCACTGGACTTCATTCTGGTGACAGAAGATAGATGACCAAAAGACAAAAAGAATCATGGCTTATGAGAAAACACAGGAAAAAAGAAGTAGGGTGCTCTGATGGAGGATGAAGTGGGAGGGGGGTCCTAGTAGGAGGCAGGATGGTCAGCAAAGTCACTGAGGAAGTGACATCTAAACAGACCTGGAGGAGAAGAGGCCAGGTACATGATGAGGGCAGAGAAGGGTTCAGAAGCTGCACCATTATGTATTCATGTGTTTGAGGGACTCAGGGTATTTGACAAACTCCCCTAAGGATTCTCAGCCTAATTTTTTTTTTAAAGATTTATTTATTCATTATAGACACAGAGATTGAAAGAGAGGCAGAGGGATCCCTGGGTGGCGCAGCGGTTTGGCGCCTGCCTTTGGCCCAGGGCGCAATCCTGGAGATCCGGGATCGAATCCCACGTCAGGCTCCCGGTGCATGGAGCCTGCTTCTCCCTCTGCCTGTGTCTCTGCCTCTCTCTCACTGTATTCCTATCATAAATAAATTAAAAATTTAAAAAAATCTTAAAAAAAAAAAAAAAAGAAAGAGAGGCAGAGACACAGGAGGAGGGAGAAGCAGGCTCCATGCCGGAGGCCCAAGGCGGGACTTGATCCTGGGACTCCAGGACTGCGCCCTGGGCCAAAGGCAGGTGCTAAACCGCTGAGCCACCCAGGGATCCCCGATTCTCAGCCTAATTGCCAGGCTAGAAGTTAGTGAAGGAGAGGTGGGAACAAGCTGCCAGCTTCCACCTTCAGGGACTCCATGTCCTCACTCCTTGGCTTGGAGCGGGTGGCAAATGGATGGCAGGGTCAGAGGCACTCACGTGGAAGGCAAACTGGCCCGAGAAGTCATACATGCCGCAGGAGTGCATGAGGCTGAGGGTGTTGCGCACTGCTTCAGCACTCAGGACACTCTCCCCCGTGATGGGGCAGATCCCACCGTTGGCCAGGGTGGCTGCCATGACGCTGCCCGACTCACAGGTCACCTCCACGGAGCACAGCTACAGGGACAAGGCGGAGGTGAGGATGCCATGTGGCTCTGAACGCTGTGTTCTTTTTTTTTTTTTTTTAAAGATTTATTTATTTATTTATGATAGGCATAGAGAGAAAGAGAGGCAGAGATTCAGGAGGAGGGAGAAGCAGGCTCCATGCCGGGAGCCCGACGCGGGACTCAATCCCGGGACTCCAGGATCGCGCCCTGGGCCAAAGGCAGGCGCCAAACCGCTGAGCCACCCAGGGATCCCCCCGAACGCTGTGTTCTTGCATGCAGAACAATGTTCTTGGCATCCTGATCTTTCAAAAGGCTCCCCTGGTGTTTCTGCAGGACACGAACCACTAGAGAGGAGTATCCCTCTTGTGGGTCAGAGCAAGGATGGCAGTGTGTCCGTTCCCCCGGCCCCGAGCAGGACAGCAGTGTTTGCTCACCTGGAAATAGAGATCAAGAGCAGCCATCATGTCTACCCCCTTAGGAAAGCACTGCAAGGAAGAAGAAGGGAGAGCATTTCTCTTTTGCCATCAGCATACCCTCGCACACTGCCAAGGTGTCCACCCGAGTCCACAACCCCATGTACCCTTCCACCAGCTGCAGAATTCCCAGGGACTTTCTCTACTGGCCTGTCCCAGTTACCTTCTTTTCCTTTAGATAATAGCCGATGGCATAATTCCGATCCCCTGTTTCCTTCTCTGACTGGAATCTGAAGCAAACACCCAATTTAGTACTTGACGTTTGAGGGGTGGGTTTAAGAAGGGGGAAAAAATACCTTCCCCGAGAGAGAGAACTAGATCACACATGTCAAACTGAATCCTGTATAAATCCTCACAGGAATACCAGAGGGAAATTCTGACCCTGAGCAAGCACTCGGCATAGCTTTATTGTAAAGTGTAAAAAAAGAAACCAACCCCCAAACTGTCTAGTCATCTAGACTGGGAAAAGTGATGAGGCTCTTGGCTTTGAGAGGCTTGGCAAGAAACGGCTGAGGAATAAACCCTCACACCGCCTCTCTAAGTACTAAGTAGAAATGGAACTAATTCTTTTGCAAAGTAAACAAATGTCAATGAATGGGCTCAGAGGAATCCAGGTGGCCAAAATTCCCCTGGATTTCTTCCTCTCCAGATCCCATCATCCCCCACCTCCATCGTACGTGCACACATCCCACAATGTAGTCAGCCAATTCTGTGAACAGGGCCTTACGTGGCATTGCTGAAACCTATGTATTCGTTCCCAGCCATTTTGTTCAGATACTGTAACACCTAAAAGAGAAAAAGGGAGGGACGCCTGGGTGGCTCAGTGGTTGAGGGTCTGCCTTCGGCTCAGGGCGTGATCCCATGGTCCTGGGATGGAGTCCCGCATCGGGCTCCCTGTGGGGAGCCTGCTTCTCCCTCTGCGTATGTCTCTGCCTCTCTCATGAATAAATAAATAAAATCTTAAAAAAAAAAAAAAAAGAAAAAGAGGCATGAAAGGCATCATGTGGGTGAGGATCCCTAGTAAACACATACTAGCCTGACTAACCCTCCTGAACTCCTAGGTTCTTATCGCAGCAGGAACTCTGGAGACTTTCCCCTCTGAGGCCACAGATTCCCACATCTCTGGAAATAAGACTTCCAACATGGCCTGGTGTACTATCAAAGTGGGGTTAGAGCCAGGCACTGGGGCAGCTGGAGGGGACAACATGCTATGGAGAAAAGCAGCCAGGGGCTGAGTAGCAAGGGAACTTACAAAATCAAACTTCTCTGCTTTGTTACAGTCCATCTGGAAAGAGGGAAAGAAAGAGATTGAGATCAGCATTCCAAGACTAAAATGATGACAGGGCAATGTCAGGAACACCTAGTGCAGCTTAATGTTTTACACTGGTTTTTGCTACTGGGAATATTTTACATTTACCGTATCTTTTTTTTTTAAACAACTGAGATTTTTTTTGTACACCTGCATATCTAGTGATCTTAGAAACCAAATCAGGGATGCCTAGGTGGCTCAGCAGTTGGGCAGTTGCTTTTGGCTCTGGTCGTAATCCTGAGGTCCTGGGACGTCACCCATGGGGCTCCCTGTGTGGAGCCTGCTTCTCCCTCTGCCTGTGTCTCTGCCTCTCTCTGTGTCTCTCATGAAATAAATAAATAAATCTTAAAAAAAAAAACAAATAATTTAGATTTTATTATCAGGTAATGAGTACAGATAACTTCACCCCATCCCTGAGTCTCACCCATCTGAGTCTCACTTCCAATTCCATTATCAATCCCAGCCCTCATCCCTGACTCTCACTTCCATTCTCCTGATTCCAGTCCTGTCCCAAAGCCCCACTCCTATTCCTGATCCCCATCTTCAACCCTTACAGCCCAGCCTGGAGCCATCCTCTATCCTATCCCTGACTCCCATAGCCATCTCCAACTGGAGTGACAGGAATGGGATGAGAGATGTGTTGCATATAATATTCAGGTATACTAATTATATTGATAACTGAGATAAAGCTGAAGATTTTAGCCGAGAGCTGGGTCCATTAAGGCCTGCTTAGATGGGAATGGAATGAGACAGGTGCTGGCTACAGAGTTGTAGATAGAGCTATCCCAGGGTAAGGGGAGAGCCTGAGCCTGGTCTCTCACCCCACCCCCACCACATCCCATTGCTTCCTGCACATGTCAACTATAGTGTCAACACCATAGGGACTCTGACACCTGAGTCCCTGAGGGGAGGGTTCCTAACACCACCTTCCTCAGGAGGGGTTGTGATTGGCTTTGGAGTGTTGCTGCCCACACTGTTCTCAGGTTCTTGCTCAAGCCCTGGGAGACCTACAGCTGACAGGCCAGCCTGATACCCTTGCTCAAGGCCAACTCACAGTTTCAGGTGACGTGAATACCTGCCCTGGCCTGGCCATTCACCCTTCTTTCTGCGTCCCTCACCCAGAAATAGCCAATCAGTGCCCAATAGTGCTGTCCTCCCCCTGTATCTGGCATTTGGCCCTTGGTCCTAGGCAGGGGTCAAGACCTGTTCACTTCTCTAAGGGCCAGGAAGCTCTGGGCTCCAGACTCATGAGTGGGGGCAGAGGTACAGTTCCTTTTACTAACATCTTCAACATATGTGGGTCCTTGGTGTGCCCTCACTGCCTCCTGAGGACAGAGGGATGAGGGATCAGAGCCCCAGTAATCTCCCTGGAGAGCTGGGCAGATAGGAGGAACATAGGAACAAGGGGGTTTAGAGAATAGTACCTTCCAGAAAGCTAGGATGGCACTGACCTTGATCAGGGAGCTCACGACAATGGCACCAGCATTGACCATGGGGTTATGGGGGATTCCTGGGGAAATAAAAACCACCCAGAGTCTTATTAGCTGCTGAGAAAGCCTCCTTTACAGCCTTCCCACTCTGCAGGCTAGACAAGAAAAATTTCTTTGCTGGGGAGGATGAAATGACAGAGCTAATCAGGAGAGTTAGAGAAACGAACAAGGCTTCAGGGATGGGTGGGAATAAGAAGGGGGGACATCTAGGAGTCTGGTCTGAGCCGTGGTAGTACTCACCTTCCTCATTGAGGGACAGCTTGTTGTAGCGTAGGCCACTGGGCTCCTTGCCCACAAACTTGTGCACGTACTCAGTCCCTAGGGTGCTTATGGAGATAGCATAGGTGAGGGGCTTCACACAGGACTGCAGGCAGAAGGGAATCTTTGTGTGGCCCACGGAGTGCCTGGAGGCAGACAGGGGCCATGAAAGGGGTCGAGCCTACATTCTGCACCTGTGCCCTACCTCCCCACTCCCTCTCACCCAGCACCTCACCGTTGACCATCCACAGTGCACAAGGAGACGCCCCAAAGGTCTGGATTGGACTTGGCCAGCTGAGGGATATAGGCCGCCACCTGGGCATGAGTGGGGAGAGAAAATAGAACAGAAATATGGATATAGAGAGGGGAAACAGAGCTGCTGAAGTTCAGGGTCAGGAGAATCTTCTAGATAAAAGTGAAAATTCTGTCTTCTTCAGGCCAAATGGGTTCCTTCCTGCCTGTTGTTCCCAGGGACACCCAAGTCTTAAGTCCAAGAAGGGCTTATCTTCCTGTAGCCCTATTCCTATAGAGATGGCAGTAAAGCCTATGGAAGGTAAAAACAGGAGAATTCTGGGGTCAGCTTCCCTTATTGGTTCTTAGGCTTAATTATTCTATAGGTCTTTTTCAAAGTTCTGTCGAATCCTTTATGCTAATTGTCCTCATAAATTGGGGTTGGATTCCCTCATCTGCTCTAGAAATCACATGTATAGAAATACATAAAGCCGTTGTCCCTATTTTTAAAGGTTCTGCTTCTCATCTCTCAACCATGGATTCCCAGCCCCAGGAAATTTCCAAGAAGCAAGGTATATCTGGCCCAGAGCCCTTGACCCTCCCTTAGTCCCCTGGCCCTCACTTTGCCTCCAGTGAGCTCTTTGGCATCCTCAAAGATGCGATCCACATGGCTCGTGAACTCCTCAAAATCAGGAATGACAAACTTCTTTCGGAATGCCTGGGTCAGGAGCACAATGTTGCTGCTCACACACCTGGATCCCAGACACGATTGGGTTAGGAGGCTGGAGAGATGCAGCTGTCACTCACTCTGGAGCCATGGAAGTTGGGAATAAGGAAGGTGTGAGTGGTCATTAGGTTTGGGACCAACCGCTGTATGACCTTTGGCATATCACTTTATCTTTCTGGGTCTTAGGTTTCTTTTGCTCCTAAAATGAGGGGTTGTAATGATGTGGAAAGATAGCCCAAGACACAGTGCCTTGGGATATGAGAAAAAAAAAAAACCCAAATAATATGTATAGCGGGTCACCTTTATATTTTAAAAATCCTAAATCATATATTTAAATATATTCTTTTTTTTAATTTAAATATATTCTTATTGGTACGTAAATGCATAGGACATCGTCTAGAAGATACCCACTAATTTGTTAACAATGTTTACTTCTGGGCAAGGGGACTGGGATTGGGGAGACAGGGAAAGGAGAACATGTATTTCCACATTGCTTGCATTTTTACAAGTATACAACATTCATATGTTACTTGTGTTATACACAAGTAATAAAATGAGGGATTGAACTATCCAATCCCCGAGAGCTCCCTGCTGTTACAGTCTATGTCCACAGAACAGTTTTGAGAATGGTGCTCTTGTTTCCGGGGCCCTCACTTTTGGAAAAGATCTCGGTCCAAGAGGCCACCACTGCTGGACTCTCGAACCATGCGGCGCATCTGGCTCATGCAGTCCCGGAGCCGGGGATCTGATGTCTGCAGTCCAGTGGCCTTCAGTGCCTTTAGGGGAAAGAAGCCTGGTAAGGTCAATTAGAAGGATAGTAATACAATCCTAATATTCTTTCCCAGTGGATCACAATTAGCTCAACCCCAATTACTACAACAGGTAGAACAAATGGATTTGCAGACTAATAAAGGAGGGACATGGTACAGCTTTGAAGGCTAATAAGGGTTTCCTGTCCTTTTCATCAAGGCAGTTGGTTTCTGAACCCCTTGGGTCAAAGTCTCAAACCAAGAATATGGTTTGAGTCAGAGGGTTTAATCTTCCCAGCCTGGAGGAGAGATGGGATTGCCTTATGATTCTAGGTATCTACTGCCATCTGTTATTTTTCACCCTCGTGAAGCAATGTATTAGCTGCATTAGCTGCCCTACATTTGTCCTACCCTCCTTTTCCCACTTTGCAGAGGTCCTGAGGGCTCAGAGGAACTTACAGTAGTGAACTTGTGGATAGGGATTCGTTCCTGTCCTTCAGCAATAGTGTAGAAGAGGAGATCACCCAGGCGGGATAGCATGCCACTCTCTGATGAATCACTGTTTGGGGGCAGAGATAGGGAAGGAGGATAGCGTGAGGACGGCTACCTGCTCCTCCTCCAAGAACGTGACCTTATAAATAGGTATGTGTCCTCACTCTATCTCACTCAGGCCTCCTGCCTGAACCATCTAATCTATCCCTATAATTCCAACTTTCTCATCTTTGCTGGGAAGTCTTAAATCTTATTCTCTCGCTTTCTTGTGTTCCTAACCTTCAGATCTTTATTTCTAGTAGCCTTCTAGACAGCTTTTCTAGACTTCCATTTCTAGATGTCCTATAGGCACCGCCTATTCAAAATGTCTTAACCTGAGGTTATCTCACCTCCGTCCCTCTGCTCTTCCTCCTGTGCTCCCCATTTGGGTTAATAGCAGTATCACTCACCCAGGTGCCAAGCTGGAAACGTGGAATCATTTGGAAAATTCCCATACCTTACATCCATGTTCAGTTGGTAACCCACATCATGGTAACCATGATAATGTTTCTGAAATCCACCCTCTTTTCTTCCCCTGTGCCAGCATGGTATAGTAGAAAGAACCAGAATTTGCCACTTAAAAGCTGTGTGACCTTAATATGGATAGTAAGTCAGGTTATTTAATATTGCTGAGTTTGCTTCCTCATCTGTAAAATAAGGGTAGTAATATCTATTTCACGTGGGTGAAGTAGGCTTAATTAATTTTGTGAAAAAGTCTTTCACAAAGTAAATGTTCGGTAAACCACGCTTCTTTAGCATCAGCTCCATAATGTCTGTTCCCTAACTGCTACTACACTCCCTTGACTTCCAACCCATCTTCCACAATGTACCAGTTCTTTCAAAAACTCAAATTTCTCTATTCAAAAACCTTTGAGGGCAGCCCGAGTGACTCAGCGGTTTACTGCCACCTTCGGATCCTGGAGATCGGGGATAGAGTCCTACATCGGGCTCCCCGCAGGGAGCTTGCTTCTCCCTCTGCCTGTGTCTGTGCCTCTGTCTCTCTCATGAATAAATAAATACAATCTTAAAACAAACAAACAAACAAACAACCTTTGATAGTTCTCCAGTACCTGCAAAATAAGTTCTTATTTCTTGGTATAGCATTCAAGGTTCTTTAAAACCTGCCAACAGGGGTGCCAGGGTGGTTCAGAAGGTTAAGCATCTGACTCTTGGTTTGGCTCAGGTCATGATCTCATGGGTTGTGGAATCCTCGGATAGAGCCTAAGTCAAGCTTTGAGTTGGGATCCGTGCTCAGCGGGGAGTCAGTTTGAAGTCTCTCCCTTAGCCCCTCCCTGCCCCACAGACACTCTCTCTTTCAAATAAATAAATAATAATAAAAAAATCTGCCAACGTCCCTTTCCTATTCTCCACAATGCCCCAATATTCCAGTTATGCCAGATAATAGGTAGGTGCCCAAATAGGCCAGGCATTGTCAGGCTTCCTGCCTTTGCCTATGCTGCAACTTCTGTACGGATGACCTTTTTTCTCCTTCACTTGGGACAGTCCTGCTCATCCTTCAAGGTCCAGATCAAATGTACTCATTCTGTAAAGGCTTCCTTAAACCTCCCAATATTGTTTATGCTGCTGGTATGACACAACCCACCATCTTACTGACTTACTGACAGAAGAATCTCTCTTGCTCCACTGTTAGGTCTTTGTGTTTTGTTTTGTTTTTTTCCAGAATCAACATTCATTATTTTTACTAAATTAGACGTACGTTGCAAAATTTAAACAGATATGATATTTTTGGGTTATTGATTAAATTCAGAATAAAAAGATGTAAAAATGTCTTTTTTAAAAGATTTTATTTTTGGAGTGCCTGTGTGGCTCACAGTTGGTTAAGAATCTGCCTTCAGCTCAGGTCATGATTCCAGAGTCCTGGGACTGAGCCCTGCACTGGGCTCCTTGCTCAGCAGAGAGCCCTGATGCTTCTTCTCCCTCTGCTTGCTGGTCTGCTTATTTGTGCTCTCGCTCTCTCTCTCTCTGTGTCAATCTTTAAAAAAAAAAAAAAAAAAAAGATTTTATTTTTAAGTAATCTCTACACCCAGTATGGGGCTCTAACTCACGATATGGAGATCAAGAATTGCATGCTCTCCAGCCGGCTGAGCCAGCCAGGTGTCCCAAGATGTAAAAATTTCTCTTTACTTTTCTTTTTCCCTTCCTTCCTTCCTTAAGCTATAAAGACTTCTAATTCTAATTCTTCTGATTTGAAATTAGAAAATTGACATTTTTAAAGGGTGTATCTCCCACTCTCCTTACCCATTTTGCCCATTCTCCCACTCCTTCCCTCTTGATATATCTTTAAAAAAATATTTTATTTAGGGACGCCTGGGTGGCTCAGTTGTTGAGTGCCTGCCTTTGGCCCAGGGTGGGATCCTGGAGTCCAAGGATCAAGTCCCACATCTGGCTCCCTGCAGGGAGCGTGCTTCTCTCTCTGCTAATGTCTCTGCCTCTGTCTGTGTGTCTCTTGTGAGTAAATAAAATCTTTAAAAAATGTATTTTATTTGACAGAAAGAAAGACAGGGAGCATGCACAGGCAGAGGGCGTGGCAGGCAGAGGGAGAGGGAGAAGCAGACTCCCTGCAGAGCAGGGAATCCGACATGGAGCTCTATCCCAGGACCCTGGGATCATGACCTGAGCTGAAGGCAGACACTTAGCTGCTTAACCAACTGAGCCACCCAGGCGCCCCTTTATGTATCTTTATATATCTATACCTTTATCTATAGCTATTCTCTCCCTCTATATATCTTGTCTTCATTACATTGAGCAAAGTCCCTAGCACACAGTGGGTTTTCAATAAAAAATTGCCAAGTCACATTTCTAGTAAGGTCCCCTTTCCCCAATGTATCTCTTTTGCTGGCTTACAGCACTTAAAATTCCAGGTAATTAAGACTTCTTGGTCTTCATTAATTCTACTATTAATATGTTAACAGATTTAGAGGATATGTTTTCAGATCATTCCAAAGATGACAGCTATTTGAGATTAACACCCTTTAAAACTCTTTGTCCCCAGGGCACCTGGGTGGCTCAGTTGTTACCGACTTCGACTGGGGCCATGGTCCTGGGATCCAGCCTAGCATTGGGCTCCCTGCTCAGCAGGGAGTCTGCTTCTCCCTCTCCCTCTGCCCCTCCCTCCTGCTTGTGCACACACTCTCTCTCTAATAAATAAATAAAATCTTAAAAAAACAACAACAATGACTCTTTGACCCAACAATTTGACTATATGTTCACAAAGTCACATATTCACATTTATTGTATTGTTAGTAAGACTGGAAACAACCTAAGTGTTCATCAACAGGTTAGGTAAATTATGGTATAGTCATGCAATGGAATATTATACAGTATAAGAAAAATGAAATGAGAAAGTTCTTTAAGTACTGATATGGAATAATCTCTAAGATGTCATATTAACTAATATAAACAAGCTGTAGAACAATGTTTATAGTATGGTACTATTTATGTTTAAAAGGAAAAAGTATGTTTGCCTCTTTAGAACAAAATATTTCTGGAAGGATAGATAAGAAACCTGTAAAAGAAAAAAAGAAAAGAAAGAAAAGACATGAAAAGAAACCTGTAAGCCTGATTTACCTTCCTCTAGGGTGATGAAGCTGGTGCTGGGCAAAAGGAGTAGGAGGGATACTGCCCACTACATTTTTTTTTTTATATTTTGAATTTTGAATGATATGAATATGTATATGCTACTTATTGAGTGTGATGTATATGAATATGGACATACTCTCTATTGAAACAATCCATTAAAAAATAAAAAGTCTCTCAAGAAGCTTGGAATAGACCAGGCATGTTTGTATTTAGGGCGAGGAGGAATATCAGAAGAGGGGAATTTCTTTTTCTGTGGAAATCCAATTGTCACAATGAGGCTAGTGCCTATAGGGAGGACGGGATCCATGTGGTGATGGAAGGGAGGAAAAAGCTATCTGAGGAATAATTCAAGAAGGCAATTATGTAGGAACACTTTAGAGCAGGCTTCTGTGCCTGGCAGCTAAAGGAAGACAGGAAATAATGCCGCACCACTGAGGTGTCACAAGCCTTAAGAAAACTGCATACTCTTTTGACCCAGTTATGGATTTATCTCCAAGATAATGTTGGGGGTGGGGGAGGAAAGCAAGGTGCAGAACAATGTGTATAGCATGACACCATTTTTATTTAAAAAAAAAAAAAGAACGGGAAATAATATCAACATGTGTTTGCTGACACATACATAAAACATCACTAGAAGATTATACAAGATATTGATGACACATGTCTCTGGAAGGAAAATTTCCTAGGAATTTACTCTAAGAAATAATTGAACGGGTGCACAAGAATATGCAGTAACCAAATTGAAGACTGGTTAACCACATTATGATACCTTGTATAGTGTAATCTTAAAATGGCTAAATAGCAGCTATTAAAATGACAATATGACACACACATTCAATACTAAAAGCTGTCCATAAATGAAAAAGATAGGTTACCAAAGAATATGAATACTATGATCCTATTTTTGTTAAATTTTATACATACATATATAGAGTATATATGGATATATACCATAACATTAACTGGTTACCTCTAATATTGGGATATTTATTTTCTTCTTGGTACTCTTATTTTTCTTTTATAATCAAAAACAAGAAAGCTAATATTAAAAAATAAAAAAAGAAGCTGAATAACTGGGTGTTTTCTCATTTCTGCCTTTCCCCCCTCAAACACAAGAACTTCTCCCCATCATGGTATCACACGCCCAGACCCCACCCCCTGCCAGTGCTTTCAACTCCTTCTGCCTAAGGGAACCACCCGATGAGGGGCCCTAGCAAGAATTCCCTGAGAGCACAGACAGCCATAGGCAGGAGGATCAAGGTTCCCCAAAACGCGTCCATCACCTGACTCCATTGGATAAGGAAGTGTGTGTGGAAGGAGTCAGGGATACCACTTGCTCTCCATCCTGCAGAAGACTTGAGGGTGAGGGAGGTTAAGGCTTTGCTCTATCTCACCATTTCTCCCATGAAGATTATTTGGGAAAAGTTAGAGTAGAGAGTAGAACGGGAGAAAGAGGGCCTATTCCTGAATATTTAAATGTTCTGTATTTCCTTAAGAAGAGGTTGATGGACAAGTATAGCCTAAAAATTAGTAAGTCAATCATACCTTACTGCTCTGTTATCTGTCAGGACAAGGGCTCCGGTAGTGGTGAGACAGTGGGTGCCATGTCTATCTGGCTAGTTTAAAAATGATGTGCATGTCTTTCTGACATGTACTGATGATTCAGTACATGTCAAGGACACAGGAGATGGTCCGTTTTCTGTTCCTGCTATAATAGAGCAGGGGTTATATGGACACTGTCTACCTTGGATTCTGGAAAGGACAAAATTTCCTGCTCATCTCCTCTGCGTCTGGGGGAATAGAGGCTCTGCCTCCAACTGCTCCTGGGTGGTGGAGGGGAGAGGCGCAGCCTCTGGGACAGAATATTAGCCCAAGGGAAGAGAGCCCTTTAAATCAGGCAGCACAAATGACGAGCTGACTGGTTCTGGTTTGGGGAAATCTGTATCTAATGATTTCCCCCCCATTTTTTTCATTCAACAATCAACTGGAAAACTACCCCTATCCTACAGATTTGGGAGCCCTGACAACGCACGCATCCAACACATAAGCAAAGACACACGCACATACCTGCGCACTAGTAATGCACGCGCATCACACATTACACGCCGAGGACAAGCCGAAACACAGACACGCCATACAGATGGGCAGACCCAAGTCCACCGGGGCTCTAAGAGGCCGTTTCATACGCACGCATCCCCTAAAATACACCCGTGGACCTGGAAGGGGGGTGAGGATGCGCCGTGCGCGCTCGGCCCTGCACTCAGACACGTGCACCAGGCAACACTCCGCGCCCACCTGCGTCTCCCAGCGAGGTACGCACCTTGGACGGGCACCATCCGAGGACCGACCTGCCCCAGCGCCCTCCCGGGCGGACGGCACCTTACCGCCCGAGCGCGCCAGACCCAAAGCCCCAAATCTAAAGGAAAAGGCATCGCAGACTAGTGAGCGAGAAGAGAGGGGAGAGGAGATGCGCTCCCGGGGTAAGGGGGCTCGGGAGCTGGCAAGACGACAGCGGGAGTGGGAGCGAGCCCGTCCCCTGCCCCTGTCCCGGTCCCGCAAGCCTTACTGATCCTGGCGCTGCGGCTGGTGGCTGTGCGGCGTCTCCCTGCCCAGCGCCGCGGCCTCACTGAGGTGGTGCCGGACGCCCCCGCCAAGGAGAGGGCTCCGGCTCGGGCGGCCCCAGCCTCCCAGCCGGCACTGAGCGCCGGCCCCGCTCAGCGTCTCCTGCAGAGCCCTGAGGGAGCGCATCCCCCCAGCGCGCCTCCCGCTCGGCCGAAGCGCCCCGGGAGTCTGAGCCGCGGCGGGAGGGAGGGCGGAGGACGCGCCGCCGCCGGGGGGGAGCGCTGTGGAGGAGCGCGGGGCCTAGGATGTGAGGGGGCGGGCCCGCTGGGTGGGGTGGGAGCGGGGGAGGGCCGGCCCCCGAAGCTCGCCGGCCTCCGCGAGGCGCGCTCAACCCTTCGGGTCAAGGGGACCCGCGGCCAGCGGCGTAGGAGACAAACCCCGGCGGAGGGCGTTTGCCGCGGGGTAAGAAAGGGGCGGTGCGCGAGGTTCGATGGACAATGCACAGGCCCAATCACTGGGGAAGCAGAGGTCCTGGGGGCGGAGAAAGGATGAGGCTAGCCAATGAGAGCACGGCGGTGGGCCGGCCGCAGAGAGCCTCGCGAAGGCTCCGGGGCTGGCACCCTGCGACCGCGCGGCGTGCGGACGTTGAGGGCGGGAAAGCTGAGGCTTGGCGGTTGGCGAAGCCTGGCGAGCGCGCGGAGGACGCGGCCGCGCCAGAACGATGGAGTTGCCGGAGAGAGAGGGGAGCGGCGCCTCTCCGCACTCGGATAACAGGGAGCCCTCTTCAAGAGGCCATGTAGTGACCTTCAGCGTTCGAAGGCCAGAACCGAACACAGTAGCCCGCCGCGTGGAGCGGCATGGAGGGCAAATGAACGCCCCGTCCCCGGCACGCGGTTCTGGTGAGTTGAGGAGTCAGGTGGCCGGAAGACAGCCCAACCCGAAACAGCCCCCGGGCACCTCAGGGAGGGCCCCCGAGGCGGCCCCAGGGCACCCTGGTGGTTAACTGGGTTGCCTGGGCTCTCGATTTCTCTCTACCAGTTATTTGGTGGCGGTTCAGCACTTGCGTGTTCTTGACTGAGCCTCACACGTTTTGTAAACCTGCAAATGCTCCCAAAATTTTAGTCATTTTACTTGTTTACCCCTATATTCCTCACGGAGAAGTGGCCTAGAAAAAAGAACCTTGAAAACTAAGCACATTCAGGAATTTTTGTCAATTGCAACTAGGAAAACATTCATTTGTATCTTAGTGCCTCACACAGCTTTTATGTATATATTTTAAATATTTTATTTATCTACTCATGAGACACACAGAGAAAGAGGCAGACCCAGGCAGAGGGAAAAGCAGGCTCCATGCAGGGACGTGGGACTCGATCCCCGGTCTCCAGGGTCGCGCCCTGGGCTGAAGGCTGCGCTGAACCGCTGAGCCACCCGGGCTGCCTGGCATCCGTGTTGAATAGAAGCTCTTGTAATACCAGCTCTCATCTCGTGCTCTTGGTGTGCCAACTATTTTAGTCTATGGCTCCTACTTACCAGACTTCAAAGTAGTTATTGTTAGTCCCATTTGGAAGATGAGGAAAGTGAGACTCAGAAATGAGACTTCTTTGAATAAGGGAACCCCAGTTATTTAATATCAAGTCAGGAATCAGACTCAAGGCTCCCACTACGAGGCTTTCTCCATCCTAAACTCTTCCCAGAATTAACCCTTGCATTGAATTATCCCAGGAAACGACTCCATCCTTAAAGGAAGCATTTTAGGTGGAAGCATTAGGATACAGTACTGGGAATTGTCTAGAGGCTGGCTGTATCATAAGCTATCACTTTTCTTTTTACAATTAAAAAAAAATTTTTAAAGATTTATTTATGATATATAGAGAGAGGCAGAAGCAGTTTCCATGACGGGAGCCTGATATGGGACTCGATCCCAGGACTCCAGGATCGCGCCCTGGGCCAAAGGCAGGCACCAAACCGCTGAGCTACCCAGGGATCCCTACAATTTAAAAATTTTAAGTAATCTCTACACTCAACGTGAGGCTCGAATTTACAACCCTGAAATCAAGAGTTGTACAGTCTACCATCACTTTTGGTTCGGAGATTAAAATGAGCATCAGCGTAACTGTGGGAGAATAAATATCAAAACCATACTCTGGTATGTTTTGGGGGAAGGCTGTTCTCCTTTGCTACAGTTAGGGTTGGGAGGTTTATTTGGTTTGAAACCAGATGGAGTGACCTTTCTTTTGTTTTTGTTTGTTTTTCCTTGGGCAGTCATTCCCTGTCTACTGTCTCTCTCCTATAGGGACTCTCTAATTCAGGAACTCTACTTTGCCCTGGCTGCGTGGCTTTGCCCATGTCTTTAAGAAAAATCTGGTAGTATAAACTCAAGCCAGCATTAGTTTTACCAAATACAATAAGGCTAATCTTTTTTTTTTTAAGATTTTATCTTTTTTTTTTTTTTTTTTTTTACTTATTCATGAGAGACACAGACAGAGGGAGAAGCAGGCTCCATGCAGGGAGCCCAATGTGGGACTTGTTGGGGGATTCCAGGATCAAGTCCTGGGCCAAAGGCAGGCGCTAAACCGCTGAGCCACCCAGGGATCCCCTATGTTAGGGATTCCTAAACTACCTAGAAGTCATTTGCCTCCTTTATTTCCTACCTCTGCTTTTATGAATTAGCCTTAATTATAATGAGTAATGAAGTCCCCAATCTCTTTCTTCCCACTTCTCTCTGATTAGAGGAACTGGTTGGGCAGTGAAGAAAATCTGCCTGTAGAAGGGGAGGTTCTTTGCATAGAGAACTAGCTTCCAGCTGCCCTTTGGTCTTTGGAGTAAATTCTTCTTCCACTACAATATTGCTAAATTTGCATGAGGGTGGAGCATGAACTAGTGACTTGGGAGGCCCACAGTATTGTATAAAGTTTAAGGTATTTAAGAACAAATTTGTCATCCCAGGTGGTTAAGGCTTGGCAGTGTCAGATCTTTTTGTTTGTTTCTGATTTGAAAAGGACCCATCTAGTTAAATCTGTGCAAAAATATTGGCTAACTGCAACATGGTCAGCTAGAAATGAGGCTTTTCATAAAGTGAAAGATATCCTCTGTCATGTCTAATAGTAGGTTTTTAGGTCAGTCCCTGGTTGTACCAGAGTTGGTGTATAGGGGAGGATTGTCCTCAGTGATTTTGAGCCTTAAATCAGAAAAGCTAAATCCTCTGTGGTACAAAATTGGAAACTTGATGTTTGTGTTTGGGGAGTGTTTATTTGTCATAATTTAGAGATTCTCCTTGGTTCTGCTCTTTAGATTGTAGCTAAGATATGAATTAGTGCAAGTGAATGATTTCACATAAGCTTTTTTTTCCCCATAAATCTTTGTTCTGCTAATGTTACTGTTGCTGCATATATGCCTTCCTGCTTTAGTTTTTCCATTTGCGAAAGATAATCTCGTATTTTACTGGTTAAAAGATAAGTCCTGGGAACTCTGGACATAATCATCTTCCATGCGGTCAACAAATATTTGTTCTTTGGCTTATCCTCTGCCAAGCCTGGAGCTAGGGAATCCAGAAATTAAGGAAAAACAAACAAAATCAGTTTCTGACTATTGGAAGAAGTGAGAAAGCAGTGTTTGGGGCACCTGGATGGCTTAGTTAAGGGTCCGACTCTTGATTTTTGGCTTGGGTTGTGATCTCAGGGTTGTGGGATTGAGCCCTGAGTGGGGCTTCAGCTCAGCATGGAATCTGCTTGCCTTTCTCCCTCGTGTCCTCCCTCCCCCACCATCACATGCTTTCATGCTTTCTCTCAAATAAACAAACAAATAAATAAATAAATTAGATCTTAAAAAAGAAAGAAAGAAAACAGTGTTTAATATTCCCAGTGAAAGGGATCCCTGGGTGGTGCAACGGTTTAGCGCCTGCCTTTGGCCTGGGGCGCGATCCTGGAGGCCCCAGGATCGAATCCCACGTCGGGCTCCTGGTGCATGGAGCCTGCTTCTCCCTCTGCCTATGTCTCTGCCTCCCTCTCTCTCTCTCTCTGTGACTATCATAAATAAATAAAAATTTAAAAAAATATTCCCATGAAAAATGCTGAGATGAAGAGAAATGCAGAGGAAATATAAAGAAGGGGCACCTAACTAGGCTCAGGGTAAAGGGTAGCTGAGATAAAGGGAAAGGGACCTCAAGAAATGTTGGGTGATGGGAGCCAACTCTTAAAGGATGAGAAGTGTTTGTATGGAGATGAGGAGAAAAGTATTCCAGACAGAGCTCCGCAGTAACAAACATAGCATGAGAGAACATATGAGGGACTCTGGTCAGTTGTGAGAGTGAAAATTCAGTTGGGTGTGAGAATATGTGGATCAGTGAAGTAGAGCCTCATTATAAAGAGTATTTTATTTATTGGTTGATTGGTTGAGTAGGCTCCATGCCCGGCGTTGGACTTGAAGGGTCTCATGCTCTACAGACTGAGCCAGCCAGGTGTCTCTCACTGCATAAAGAGTTTTGAACGCTATGATAAAATTATTTACATCCTAAAGGCAACTCCATAGTCAATCTTCTTTCTAAGATGCTCTCCTTCACTTGAACTCACCACCTCATTGCTTCACAAAGAAGCCCTCAGTTTCCTGTCATTACGCTTCTACTCCATATCTGTTCCTCCAGGTGCTATAGAAGAAGAATCCTTCCACCACTTTCAGGTTAATCTCTCCACTTGCTTTGCTGTATTTTTCAACTTCTTTCTCTGTAATGAGTCCATCTTTCATCATTTAAATGTTCAAATCTTTGCTATCTTTTTTTTTTTGGTAAAGATTTTATTGATTTATTTGAGAGAGAGACAGAGGACAAGTGAGGTGAGGGGCAGAGGGAGAAGCAACTCCCTGCTGAGCAGAGAGTCTGATGCAGGGCTCTATCCCAGGACCTTGAAATCATGACCTGAGCCAAAGGCAGTTGCTTAATCTACTAACCTAACCCAGGCAACCCAAGTCTTTGTCATTTTAAGAAACAATCACAAATGTTATTTGACTCTTACTGTGTTTAATTAAATTAAAACATATCTCAGTTAAATTTTTTATTTATGATAGTCACACACAGAGAGAGAGAGAGAGGCAGAGACATAGGCAGAGGGAGAAGCAGGCTCCATGCACCGGGAGCCCGACATGGGATTCGATCCCGGGTCTCCAGGATTGCACCCTGGGCCAAAGGCAGGCGCCAAACCCCTGCGCCACCCAGGGATCCCAAAACATGTCTCAGTTAAGCAGCTTTATGCAATTCAGGTTTTGTAACAGCATTGCTTTTTTTTCTTTTATTAATTGTTATTTTTTTCTTAAAATGAGATAAATTGAGGTATTTTGTCTCTTCTCTGTATTTCTTACACCAAGTTTTTTGAAAAAGGCATTACACTTACCATTACACTTCTTTATCATTTCATTCTGTCCTGGATAGTGGTGAAACTAAGCTGCTGGTGCTATTGTGTTGCTTTGGGTTCATGGGCTTTAAGGGATTCACTGGAGCTGAAAGTTTAAATAATATTAGTCAAGGCTACTAAATATGTTAATATATTTAAGAATTGCTAAGTTTTCATTAGTAAGCGCATGTATTTGAATAGGATTTAGATTCTGGCTAGACTAGCACTCTGGTGCTGGTGCACATGTTTTGATGTTAGATCTTCACGGAGTAAATGAAATTTCATATGAATTCAGATGTATCTATGATCTATCCCATGTACGTTTCTAATTCCTGTTTAGTTTAACAATTTCAAAATTAATTTTATAGGACTGAAAAAATTCATACATAAGCATGTAAAAAAAATCTCAAGATACCATCACGCTGGTCAAATTTACAATGCCCAGTACACATTTTCTCTATTTTGCCAAATAATCTGTTCTGTAAATTGGCTGCTTTGATGGCCATAAGAATAGATTATAGCAAGTCTGGATCATTATAATATGCTAAGAGAATGTAGATTTTGCCAGGGTTCCTGAAGAAGATTTTAAAAAACTCTTAATAGATTAATGCTAATGTGAAAGAATTTGAAACTGAAAACAAAACAAAACAAAACAAAAAACCTTTGTGGGTAGTTGTGGTTGGTAATGTTTTAATACTTGTTTTTTTAACCTAAAGAACACGAAAGATGTTTTCAGTATCTCGTGTTACTATATGGTGAACAAAACCATTCTCTAAAAAACGAAAATTAATTTTAACCACATTCATCTACTTGAAAGCTCTGTAAACCATAATTTCTCAAGATTTTATGTAATTTGAAAATTTTTACATCATCCATTTTTGTCTGTCAATTTGTTAAAAGCTACTGTTATAACTCTGGGAAATTTTTAGAAAAAACAATTTTATTTATGTTTTCTTTTTCAAGTTTTTATTTATTTATTTATTTATTTTAATTTTTTTTATTTTATTTTTTATTTTTTTTTTTCAAGTTTTTATTTAAATTGCAGTTAGCTAACATATGGTGTGATACTAGTTTCAGGTGTAGAATTTAGTGATTCAGGGTTGCCTGAGTGGCTTAGCAGTTGAGCGTCTGCCTCTGGCTCTGGGCGTGATCCTGGAATGGGACATCTGGTCCCACATTGGGCTCCTTGCAGGGACCCCGCTTCTTCCTCTGCCTGTGTCTCTGCCTCTCTCTCTCTGTGTCTCTCATGAATAAGCAAATAAAACCTTAGAAAAAAAAGAATTTAGTGATTCTAAGCACTTAGAACATCCTGTGCTCATCTCAACAAGTGCCCTTCTTAATCTCCATCACCTAGTTAACCCATCCCTCTGGCTACCTCCCCTAGATAAAATAATTGTAGATTATCAGGCAATATGTGTAGTAATTACCACATAGGCAAGAGATTTTCAAAATTATGTATATTTATTTGCTTATTTGTTTTCTTAAAGATTTTATTTATTTACTTATTCATGAGAAACACAGAGAGAAGAGAGAAGAGAGAGGCAGAGACACAGGCAGAGGGAGAAGCAGGCTTCATGCAGGGAGCCGATGCAGGACTCGATCCCAGGCCTCCAAGATCATGCCCTGGGCCAAAGGCGGCGCTAAACCGCTGAGCCACCTGGGCTGCCCTACTTGCTTATTTGTATTTATTATTCCAGCTCAATTTAATTTAGGTGAAAAATCACAGAAAGAGTACAGAGTTACCAAATGAATTTATAATGTACTAAAATGATTATTAATATAATTGCTGTTTTATGAGAATTATTAAACACAGAAATTAGAAAAAAGTAATACACATTTTTTTCTGTGATAGTTACTGACAGTACTGGTACTTGATTTAAAATTGTTCTTAGGCAAACCTGGTGGCTCAGTGGTTGAGCGTCTGCCTTCGGCTCAGGGTGTAATCCTGTAGTCCCTGGATCAAGTCCCACAATGGGCTCCCTGCGTGGAGCCTGCTTCTCCCTCTGCCTATGTCTCTGCCCTTCTCTCTCATGAATAAATAAAATCTGTAAAAAAAAATAAAAATAATAAAATTGTTCTTAAATATTAGTTTTGAAAAAATATTAGTTTTGTTTGCACAATTCTCATGTATTTATAACAGAATTAAAATGATTTAAAAACTAGGAAACTGGGCATCCCGGGTGGCTCAGCAGTTTAGTGCTGCCTTCAGCCCAGGACATGATCCTGGAGACCCGGGATCAAGTCCCACATCGAGCTCCCTGCATAGAGCCTGCTTTGCCCTCTGCCTGTATCTCTGCCTCTCTCTCTCTCTCTCTCTCTCTGTGTCTCTCATGAATAAATAAATAAAATCTTAAAATAACCTGGGAAACTCTATAGGATCATATTGTTTAACAGAATTTTATTACTGAGCACAGAAGCTCAAGCAGGGGGAAAATAGAGGTCATAAAACTTATCAATTAAAAGTTATTGCTGGGACTATTTTACAATTTTATTTACTAATCTGAATTTTGGTTCAAAATTTAGAGGGTACAAAAGGCAATATAGTGAAGTTACCCTTTTATCTGTTCCTAGCTACCCACTTTATGCAGAAGCAAACATCATCCGTTGTCTATATACCTTTCCTTTATATATTTTATCCGTATCTAAGCAAATATATTTTTCCTCTTTTACACAAATGGTAGCATCCTTTAAACACTGTTTTATATTTTTCCTTAAAAAAAATTTTTTTAGGGCAGCTCGGGTGGCTCAGTGGTTTAGCGCCACCTCAGCCCAGGGTGTGATCCTGGAGACCTGGGATCGAGTCCCACGTCAGGCTCCCCGCATGGAGCCTGCTGCTCTCTCTGCCTGTGTCTCCACCTCTCTCTCTCTCTCTCTCTCTCTCTCTCTGTGTCTCTCATGAATAAATAAATAAAATCTTAAATTTTTTTTTTTTTTAGGGACACCTGGGTGGCTCAGCATTTGAGCATCTACCTTTGGCTCAGGGCATGATCCCGGAGTTCCAGGATCGAGTCCCACATCAGGCTCCCTTTGCATGGAGCCTGCTTCTTCCTTCTATGGCTATGTAGTATTTGATTATCTGGATGTATTATTAGTATTTTTAAAGTTCCTTATTGGTAAATATTTGTGTCATTTCCATCTTTTGTTATTATGAGTGAATTTATTTCCTGGTTTGCTTGGGATAATCTCAGCTATGCCAGTTGTTCTAGCTTAAATATTAGTAGTGCCCTCTTTCTTTTATAACAGTATCCCAATTTGGACAATTATGGTTAGCCTACGTATTACAGTGCTGCAATTAATAATATTAAATATCTTGTCATTTTACAGGTTTGCAAACATAACTGTAAGATAAATTCCTAGAATTAGAATTCCTGAGTCAAAAGGTATATGTGTTTGTAAGTTTGATGTTGCCAAATTGCTTTTATTGTTGGTCAGACCATTTTCTAGTCTCACCAGCAGTATAGGAGAGTACTTAGAGACACAAAGAGAGAGGCAGAGAGAGAAGCAGGCTGCTTACGGTGAGCCTGATGGGGGACTAGATCCCAGGACCCCTGGAACATGACCTGAGTAAAGGCAGATAGATGCTCAACCACTGAGCCACCCAGGTGCCCCAGGAGAGTACTTGTTTTTCTGCCCTTCTCAGGTGATTATCACTTTTTAAAAATGTTTCCCACTCCAATTGGTATAAAATAATTTCTAAGTGTTTTAATTTTAACTTTTTACAAATTATGAGTTGAGCTCTTTTTGTATGTTTAAGAATTATGAATTATTCATATATTTCTCCATTTTCTATTCAGTATTAGAATTTTGATACTGATTTATAGGAACTCTTCATATATTTTGGAAATTAGCCTTCTATAAGATGAGCTGCATGCATTTCCTCCCCTCGTCCTGATTTCTTATTTGACTTTTGGTTTTCCTTTTGTGGTTTTTGCCATGTAGGAATTTTAAATCATTTTTCCCCTTTTTTCCTTTCTTTTTTAAAAAAATACTTATTTATTTAAGTAATCTCTATACCCAACGTGGGGCCTGAACTTAACAATCCCAAGATCAAGAGTCACACACTCTTCTTTTTTTTTTTTTTAAAAGATTTATTTATTTATTCATGAGAGGCACACAGAGAGGCAGAGACACAGAGACACAGGTAGAGGGAGAAGCAGGCTCCTTGTCGGGAGCCCGATGCAGACTCGGGACTCAATCCTGGGACTCAATCCTGGGACTCCAGGATCACACGCCTAGCTAAAGGCAGAGCTCAACTGCTGAGCCACGCAGGCGTCCCAAAGAGTAGAAGTTTTGTAGTTTAAACATTTATACAGAAAATAAATACAAATGGTTTTATGTGGGAGTTCTATGAAACTTTCAAAGAACAGATAATCCTAATTTTATGTACTTTGTTCTAAGAAATTAGAAAAAAAGGGAAACTTCACAACTTTTCTTGTTAAATTAATATAACCTTGTTGTTGTTTTATCTCTACCCCTAATATCTGGTTAGAACTTATGACCCCAAGATCAAGAGTTGCATGTTCTATTGAATGAGGCAGCCAGGTGCCCTTAAATTAGTATCACTTTAAAACCAAACCACACAAGGACAGTATGAGAAAAAATAAATAAAGGTATAAATGTAAAAGTAATAGGACCTATATTTATGACCCAAGTAGAATATATCTGAAGGATGCTAGAATGCTTTAATATTGGAAAATATGCATAATTAACCCCATCAACGTATTAAGAGAGAAAACCTATTTGATCCTCCCGGTCATTGAAGGAAAAGGATCCGATAACCTTAAATGCAAATAATATGCATAATTAACTACATCAACAGATTAAGAGAAAACCTATTTGATCTTCCTGTTCATTGTAGAAAAAAAATCTGATAACATTAAATGTGCCTGTTCATCTTCAAAGCTCTTAGCAAACTAGACAAGAAAAGGAACATCGTAATAAATCCAATAAAGAGTTTATTGGGGAGTTCCTGGCTTGCTCAGTCTGTAGAGCATGTGACTCTTGATATTGCATTGAGTTCAAGCCCCATCTTGGGTGTACAACTTACATTAGAAAAAAAAAAAAGTTTATCAGGGAATAGGGCCAATATCACAATTTCTGTTAACTAGTTTACTGGACATATTACTGTCCAATAAGAAAAAGAAAGAAATGGTATAAAGATTATAAGAAACAAAATTGTCATTCACAAATGATATTCATTAGGAAAATCCAAGTGAATCTACAGGTAAATTGTTAGGGCTAAAAGGAGAGTTCAGGGGCACCTGACTGGCTCAGTCCATGGAGCATGTAACTCTTAATCTCAGGGTTTTGAGTTTGAGTCCCATACTTGGTACAGAGATTACTTAAAAATAAAATCTTAAAAAGAGAGAGATTTCGACAAGATTGCTAGATAAAAGATGAGTGTCCAAAATTTAGTAGTGTTCCTATACTGAGTAATTATACCTATTTTTTAAATTTTTTTTTATTATTTATTTATGATAGTCATACAGAGAGAGAGAGAGAGGCAGAGACACAGGCAGAGGGAGAAGCAGGCTCCATACACCGGGAGCCCGACGTGGGATTCGATCCCGGGTCTCCAGGATCGCGCCCTGGGCCAAAGGCAGGCGCGCCAAACCGCTGCGCCACCCAGGGATCCCCTATACCTATTTTTTAAAAGCTACATTTATGATAGCATTAAAAACTGAAAAGTGCATATGAATAAACCTAATATAGGATGCATAGGAATTTTATAGAGAAATTATTAAATGGAAAGGTATACCATATATTGCAAACCCTAGTGTTTGTATCAGCAGTACAAACCTATGATCCCTGGCTCCTAATATTCATGCCTTTGTGTAAGCCCCTCCCCTTGAGTATAAATGGGACCGGTGATTTCCTGCTCACAAATAGAATATGGCAGAGGTAACTGTGCCTTGTTGGCTATAAAGAAGCAAGCAACCATGTTGTGAGCTGCCCTCAGGAGAGGGCCACATGGCAAGGAACTGAAGACCACCCCAGCCAACATTCAATAAGAAACTAAGCCCCTCAGACCTGGAAGGATCTGAATGCTACCAGAAATCAAGCTGATCCTTCCCAGCTTGTGCCTCATGTGAGAGCTGAGCCTTGGACAACACTTTGATTGCAGTCCAGCTAAGCCATGCCCAGCTATCTGACCCATAGAAACTGTGCGATAATAAATGTGTTGTTTTGCACCCCCTAAGTTCGCAGTAATATTGCTATACAGCAATAGATAACTAACACACCATGTTCAGTGGAGGAAAACATTCAATATTAAAAAGATGGAGGGGATCCCTGGGTGGCTCAGCGGTTTAGCGCCTGCCTTTGGCCCAGGGCATGAAGTCCTGGAGACCTGGGATGGAGTCCCATGTCGGGCTCCCTGCATGGAGCCTGCTTCTCCCTCTGCCTGTGTCTCTGCCTCTCGCCCTCTCTCTGTGTCTCTCATGAATAAATAAATAAAATCTTTATAAAAAAATTAAAAAAGATGGAAACTGTCTCCAGAGTAATTAATTTATCATAATTCCAATGAAAATCTCAACAGAATTTTGCAAAGAATTTATAAGAAACCTAAAAAAAAAAATCTAGTTTTTTGAAACCTAAAAAATTAAAAAAAAAAATTTACTTATTTATTCATGAGAGACACAGACGAGAGAAGGCAGAGACACAGGCAAAGGGAGAAGCAGGCTCCATGCAGGGAGCTGGATGTGGGACTGGATCTCCGTTGTCCAGGATCACACCCTGGGCTGAAGGTGGCGCTAAACCGCTGAATCTCTGGACTGCCCCCCGGACTGCCCCCGACACTCTTGTCTTAACACCAATAGCACAGTCCTTTTTTGCTTTAGCTTTTAGTAAGCTTTTAAATCAATTAGCGTAAATCTTTTAGCTTTTTTTTTCTTTTTTTTCTTTCTGAACTCTTCAAAATTATTTTGGTTCTCCTAGGTCCTTTGCCTTTCTATCAGTTTGTCAGCTTCTACAGAGAAGATTTTGATAGGAATTGCATTGAAACTATGTATATGTCAATTTGGGGAAAATGACCATTTTAACAATTACTTATTTAATTTCTCTCAATGTTTTATAGTTTTCAGTTTACAAATCTTACATTTGCTTTGTTAGATTTATTTCTAAATATTTAATTCCTTTTGTTGCTATTATGAATGGAATTGTTTTCTTAATTTGTCTGCTTATTGCTAGTGTATAGACATACAGTTATTTTTGTATATTCATCTTGTAGCCTGTGACCTTGCTGAACTCATTATTCTTTTTTTTTTTTAAGATTTTATTTATTTATTCATGAGAGACAGAGAAGCAGAGACATAGGCAGAGGGAGAAGTAGGCTCCATGCAGGGAGCCCGACATGGGACTCGATCCCAGGTCTCCAGGATCAGGCCCTGGACAGAAGGCAGCGCTAAACTGCTGAGCCACCCGGGCTGCCCTGTTTCTTTCTATTTGCTAATTTTCAGAATAAGTTGGTTCCATAATATCCTCTAAAGGTGATTAGTTAGACTTTTAAAAACTTTTATGAATTTATGAACTTTAATACTTTTGATGTGTTTACATTGTTGATAACTTTTTAAAATTTTTATTTATTTATGATAATCACACACAGAGAGAGAGAGAGGCAGAGACATAGGCAAAGGGAGAAGCAGGCTCCATGCACCGGGAGCCCGACGAGGGATTTGATCCCGGGTCTGCAGGATCGCGCCCTAGGCCAAAGGCAGGCGCTAAACCGCTGCGCCACCCAGGGATCCCCTGTTGATAATTTTTTAAAAATTTATTTTAATGCTCAAGTTGTCTTACCTTTATTTATTTATTTATTTTTAAAGATTTTACTTATTTATTCATGAGAGACACACAGAGAGAGGCACAGACACAGGCAGAGGGAGAAGCAGGCTCCATGCAGGGAGCCCTATACGGGATCGCGCCCTGGGCTGAATGAAGGCAGCGCTAAACCTCAGAGCCACCGGGGCTGCCCTTGTCTTAACCTTTAGACACTGGAAGTTCCCTCAAGTTGACTCTTGAATCTTTTGACACAACGCTAGTACTTTTTTTGTTTTGATGGTTGACATTTTTTTATTTAATGTAAAAATACTTCACACTTTTTACAATAGGAAAATGTTTCTTTTATGAACAATTAAATGAAAACTATCTTAGGACCCTATAGGGCTTTTTAAAGTTTTATTTATTTAAATAATCCCTACACCTGTGGGGCTCAAACTCAGACACCTGAGATTAAGAGTTGTATGCTCTTTTTTTTTTGTTTTTAAAGATTTTATTTATTTTTTCATGATAGACATAGAGAGAGAGAGAGAGGCAGAGACACAGGCAAAGGGAGAAGCAGGCTCCATGCAGGGAGCCTGACACGGGACTTGATCCCGGGACTTCAGGATCGTGCCCTGGGCCAAAGGCAGGCGTTAAACCGCTGAGCCACCCAGGGATCCCCCCCCTTTAAAAAAAAAAAAAAGATTTATTTATTTATTCATGAGAGACACACAGAGAGAAAGAAGCAGAGGGAGAAGCAGGTCCCATGCAGGGAACCCAATGTGGGATTCAATCCCAGGACTCCAGGATCATGCCCTGCACTTTGGCAGGCACTGACCCGCTGAGCCACCCAGGGATCCTAAGAGTCATATGCTCTTTTAACTGAGTCAGCCAGGCACCTTATAGGATTCTTAATGTACACTAGGTTTGATGCATATCTTAGAAGATAAGACATTAACTTGTTAGGATCATTTGGGTACAACTGAAAATAAGAAACAATAATTTAAATTTTAAAAAATATTTTATTTATGGGGCAGCCGGTGGCGCAGCAGTTTGGCGCCGCTTGCAGCCTGGGGTGTGATCCTGGAGACCTGGGATCAAGTCCCACGTCAGGCTCCCTGCATGGACCCTGCTTCTCCCTCTGCCTGTGTCTCTGCCTCTCTCTCTGTGTCTATGAATAAATAAATAAAATCTTTTAAAATATTTTATTTATTTATTCATGAGAGAGACAGAGAGAGAAAGGCAGAGACACAGGCAGAGAGAGAAGCAGGCTTCTAAGGGAGCCCTATGTGGGACTTGATCCCAGATCCTGAGATCAGGCCCTGAACCAAAAGGCAGTCACTCAACCGCTGAGCCAACCAGGTGTCCCTTATTTTTATTTTTTATTTTTAAAAATTCATTCATGGGATCCCTGGGTGGTGCAGCGGTTTGGCGCCTGCCTTTGGCCCAGGGCGCGATCCTGGAGACCCGGGATCGGATCCCACGTCGGGCTCCCGGTGCATGGAGCCTGCTTCTCCCTCTGCCTGTGTCTCTGCCTCTCTCTCTCTGTGACTATCATAAATAATAATAAAAAAAAAATTAAAAAAAAAAATAAAATAAAAATTCATTCATTTTAAGAGTACAATTTAATGACTTTTTGTAGATTTACAAAGTTATGCAACCATCACAACAGTCTAATTTTTAAAAATTAATTTCTATGCCAAATGTGGGGCTTGAACTCATGACCCTGAGGTCAAGAGTTGCATGTTCTACTGACTGAGTCAGCCAAGTGCCCCTAATTTTAGCTTATTTTTATGTTCAACATATTTTAGTAAGTTGATGATAGCGAGTCTACATTAACATATAAAGAAAGAAATTTGCCATTAGCCATTTAAAATTTAATGAGTTGCCTCAGATTCTCAAGCTGCAGGTTATTTACTTAGATTTGTAGTAAGGAATACTATGGGTTTGTTAAGACAACTACTGTGTTTACAAAATATTTAATTTGAAGATAAAAAGATGGATTTGTGATACACAGAGCATAGTACAGTGTAAATATCATGTATATATGAAAAAATACTGCATTGTAAAATGTTTTATAATCATTGTCCAATTTGGCTCTCACAATAATTCCTGAGAGAAACTATGCCCCTTTTGTGGAAGGGGAAGCTGATGTTTTAAAAGATTGAGATTTCGGGATGCCTGACTGACTCTGTTGGTGGGACATGTGACTTTTTATCTCAGGGTTTAAGTTTGAGATCCACATTGGGTGTGGAGATTACTTAAAAATAAAAGTATTGAGGGGTGCCTGGGTGGCTCAGTGATTGAACGTCTGCCTTCGGCTCGGGTTGGGGTCCTGGGATTGAGTCCTGAATCGGGCTCCTCAGAGGGAGCCTGCTTCTCTCTCTGCCTATGTCTCCTCTCTCTCTGTGTGTATCTCATAAATAAATAAATAAATAAATAAATAAATAAATAAATAAATAAATAACCTCTTTTAAAAAATAAAAGGATTGCAGTTTTCCTGTTTAACACAGAAAATGGTAGAGCTGGCTTTAAATTTCCAACTTCTGACCTACCTATGTACAAATTCTATGCTTTGTTTTCTCTTTATTTGCTAAAGGTTGCATGACCTATATTACCCAGGAGGCGGCAGTGTTATCTTAATGTTCATTGGGAATTCATTTTTCCCATTGGAGGTACTTAAATGCAAGTGAAAATTGTATTCTTTCAACTAATTCTTCAGTGTAAATTATGTTTGGGTGTTAAAGATAAAAAGGTTAGTAAAGTTGGTGTCTACTTCCTAGGAGCTCACAATCTGGGTGCAAGAAATGGGGCAGCCAAGCAGAATTAAATCCTACTGAAATTTTGTACAAAATGCCATAAGAATATGAATTTATGACAGACCTTTTTAGTGTCTTTTTAATGTGGTAATGGAAATATAGTTTTATCTAGCACACAGATGAGAGACACAAATAAATTCAGGCTTTCTGACTGCATAATGGTACAAAATGATCAATAAGAGGAAAATAATGTATATTGTGAATATAAAGGAAAACCTCCTAGCTCTCCTAACTTACTATTCCATCACTGTCAACACTATTTTCAGCGTTTTTTTTACATAATTTGTTATTGTACATAATGCTGCTATAAACACAGGGGTGTATGAATCCCTTTGAATTAGTGCTTTTGTATTTTGGGGGTAAATACCCAATAGTATAATTAGTGGATTGTAGGGTAGTTCTATTTTTAACTTTTTGAGGAACCTCCATACTCTTCCCACAGTGACTCTACCAGTTTGCATTCCCACGAACAGTGCATGAGAGTTCCTTTCTCCACATCTTCATCAGCACTTATTTCTTGAATTTTTTATTTTAGTCATCCTGACAGGTGTAAGGTGATATCTCAGGGTGATTTTGATTTGCATTTCCCTAATGATGAGTGCTACTGAGCATCTTTTCATGTGTCTGTCCAATGGCTATAGTTTTCTACAAATCTTGTTGTTTCCATTATAAGTTTATTCCCAGAAATATTGTCCATTATGCAATTTAATAGTAGGCTAAAATATTGTTCATCACTGCTACTTGAGATAAAGAGCTAGTTTGAGGAGAATTAGTTGAACTTTCACCTCTGGAATCCTAGGCTTATTCTTTTATTACTTGTGACCCCAAAATACATATTCATCAGAATTTTTATTTTTTAATTAAAAAAATTTTTTAGGGCAGCCTGGGTGGCTCAGCAGTTTAGCACTGCCTTCAGCCCAGGGCGTGATCCTGGAGACCCGGGATTGAGTCCTGCGTCCGGCTCCCTGCATGGGCCTGCTTCTCCCTCTGCGTCTCTCTCTCATTCTCTCTCTCTCTCTCTCTCTCTCTCTCTCTCTGTGTCTCTCATGAATAAATAAATAAAATTTTAAAAAATGAAAAAAAAAAAGAAAAAAAATTTAAATGTAGGTTCCACACCCATGTGGGTACCTGAATTCATGACCTTGATTGAGATCAAGAGTCTCATGCTTCACAGACTGAGCCATCCAGGGGCTCCTGTCAGAATTTTAAATTTTATAGGCAATCAGATTGGTGTACTAAGGAATTTGAATTGAGAGACAGAAAGTCTGGAGTCTGGTGTCAGTTATGCCCTTATTTGACTGCCATGACCTTTGCAAGTGAGTTCACCTCTTTAGGTTTTGTTTTGTTTTGTTTTTAAGATTTTATTTTATTTATTTGAGGAGAGAGAGAGCAGGAGGGAGGAACAGAGGGAGAGGGACAGGCCAGGCAGACTCCACACTGAGCACGAGCCCATTGTGGGACTCAACCACATGACCCTGAGATCACGACCTGAGCCAAAATCAAGAGTGAGACGCTCAACAGCTCAACCAACTGAGCCACCCTGGGCCTCTCTAGGTTTGTTTTTTATCTGAAAATGAGAGAGGAGAAAGGAAAAGAACTGTGCAGTTAATTAGTATTCTGACTCTGTCATCCTCACAGTCTCACAGTTTTTGCGATGTTAGATTTAACTGTTTGAAATTGCCAGTATTCATCTATTTGAAGATATTCATATTCGACCTAGAGAAACAGCCATTTCATTTGTGCAACATAATTGTTAAATTCAGTTGTGGTCCCTACTGGGATCATCTGAGCTATTTATTTTGAGGATAGCTGAGGCCAACTAAAATTAATGTGTCAGATACAGGGGATCCCTCTGTGGCTCAGCGGTTTTGTGCCTGCCTTTGGCCCAGGGCGCGATCCTGGAGTCCCGGGATCGAGTCCCCCCATCGGGCTTCCCGCATGGAGCCTGCTTCTCCCTCTGCCTGTGTCTCTGCCTCTCTCTCTGTCTCTCTCTCTCTCTCTCTCTCTGTGTGTCTATCATAAATAAATAAAAGTAAATCTTTAAAAATAAAATAAAATTAATATGTCAGATACAAAGGAAATACACATTTAGAAGATATAATATTATCATATAATCGATGTAGTCCATTCTGGATATGCATAGAATCCAGTCTAGTCTATTTCTACATTATGCTAATTTTCTGGCCCAGTGATTTTAGATGATTCGATTCCTGTATTTCTTTAGTGTCTGGCAAAGGAAAAATCTACTTGAAAATTTTGGTAGGCTATTCCTTACAGTAATTTTTGGCTGAAAGTATCTGTTGCTATAGAAGAGAGTGTACTCTAAGCACTGATATCCAGAGTGTGAGGTAAATAATTCTTCAGACTTGTCTTTTTCCCTGTTTTTCAAAGGACTGACTCAAGGAGTTAAGAAGCCAGACTTCCCCAATTTATAGTTTTAAGCCCATTTTGCATCCATCCTACATCAGAAGGATGTGGGGCTAAACTATTCCTTGTTGTTTGACGCAGCTCCTTGAGGAAGCTGATGTTTAAATAAACTCTTTTTTTCTCTTCTTCCTAAGGTATTACCTCATCTTTTTACCATGAAATAATCAACTTTTTGGTATCTTTCCATTATCTAGTCTTTGGGCACAAAAGTTAATCAAAGGGAGGAAAGATAATCCACAAGAGAATATTAATAGCTGGGGTGGGGGGCCGGCAGCATCCTTGGTCCTAACATATCTTGTTGAGATTTCTGAACCAAATTCACTAGCAAACTGTCTCTGTCTCACTGCTTTCATATGCATAGTGCTACATCAGCCTGGCTCCAGTTGAATGTCTGTCTAGGGTCTAGCACATCTGCAGGTAATACATTCTTTTGGGTTCTCCACCCTGATGTGGAGAGGCTGATAGTTGCATGCAAACATCTTTCATTATACAAATCAGAGTTGATCTAGCCCCAGCTCCTTTACTTGAGGCAGTTATTTAAAAGTGTTTTTCTGGAGAAAAAAAAAAAAAAAAAAGACTATCTTGAATCAGAGGTGCAGTTGTCTCTCTCCAAGACAAGTTTCTAAAAACTCCTATTTTACTTTTTCCCCTCAAAACAACTCTTGAGTGCTGGGCCCATGAGAATCAAGAATTTGAGAGGCATTGACTAGATCTAGGAAAATACGGGCAATATAATGGGCAAAGGAGATGGGCACGAGTGTCAAACACACTGAAGAAATAGATTTCTTCCTCCTCTTCTGTGTCTCCTGAATCTAACCATAGAACTCTATTATATTCTCTATCACTTCCACAAAATTCCATAACCTCCTTTAAAAATATATTTACCAGAATAAAGGACGTAGTTTGAGGTCTTGTTGGTGCTCTTTGACATAATTAGCTGTCAGCATCAGTTCACAAACCTAGGTCATTTTACTTCTATGGCCCTGAACTTATTAGACAGACTATAAAAACCTAGGTTTTGTGTTAGCTCACATAAAATAAAATTTATTTAACTGGATTCTTCTTTATCTCCCTTCTATATGATAGACTGTCTACCTTATTTTTATATTTTTTAAAGATTTTATTTTTAAGTAATCTTTATACCCAATGTGGAGCTTGAACTTACAACTCTGAGATCAAGAATTGCATGCTGTACTGACTAAGCTAGACAAGTAACCCTACTTTATTTTATTAGCACAGGAAAAATAAAGGTTTTATTTATTGATTTTTAATATTTTATTTATATATTTGAGAGGGAGAGAGAGATTGAGCACGAGCAGGGAGGAGAGGGAGAAGCAGGCTTCCCGCTGAGTAGGGAACCTGACATGCGGCTCAATCCCAGGGTGAACCCTAAAAGTTTTAATTTTAAAGCTGACAACTCCAAAGTTTTAAGACTGAAAATTCTATTTTAACATTTTTATTTTTAAAATTAAGACAATTTTTTTAGAGGCGCCAGGGTGGCTCACTCTGTTAAGCGTCTGCTTTCGGTTGGGGTCCGCGGTTGAGCCCTGCATCTGGCTCCCTGCTTGGCAGGGAGTCTGCTTCTCCCTCTCCCTCTGCCTCCTATTCCCTCTGCTTGTGCATGTGCATGCTCTCTCTGCCTCTGTCTCTCTCAAATAAATAAATCTTTTAAAAAACTTTTAAAATATATATTTTAAGTAATCTATATCCAACATGGGGCTTGAACTCATAACTCCAAGACCAAGAGTCATGTGCTTTACAACTGAGGCAGCCAGGCATCCCCAAAAACCTTAATTAAATCAGTATCTTGGGACTCCTGGGTGGCTCAGCTGTTGAGCCTCTGCCTTTGACTCAGGGTGTGATTCCAGAGTCCTGGGATCCAGTCCCAGGTTGGGCTCGCTGCAGGAAGCCTGTTTCTCCCTCTGCCTATGTCTCTCCCTCTCTCCTTCTTTGTGTCTTTCACGAATAAATAAATAAAATCTTTAAAGAAAATCAATATCTTAAAAAAAATCAGTATCTTTAAATTTATTAGAATACATAATATTTTCCCAGATCACACGAGCATGAAATCCATTTGGATTTAGTTTCTATTTAATTTTTGAGAATTAGGGATCCCTGGGTGGCGCAGCGGTTTGGCGCCTGCCTTTGGCCCAGGGCGTGATCCTGGAGACCCGGGATCGAATCCCACGTCAGGCTCCCGGTGCATGGAGCCTGCTTCTCCCTCTGCCTGTGTCTCTGCCTCTCTCTCTCTCTGTGTGTGTGACTATCATAAATAAATAAAAAATAAAAATAAAAAAAAAAAAAAGAGAATTAAAAAATAATTTTATTTGTTTATGAAAGACATAGAGAGAGAGAGGCAGACACAGGCAGAGGGAGATGCAGGCTCCATGCGGGGAGCCCGACGTGGGACTCCATCCCTGGTCTCCAGGGTCAGGCCCTGGGCTGAAGGCTGAGCCACCGGGGCTGCCCTATTTTTGAGAATTTTTATGATTACTAAATATATGTCAGTGTAATTCTTTTTTTTTTTTTTTTCCTTTTTGGCTTCTTCAATGTGGCCTCTTCTCTACCTTTAGTAATGGAGCTTATTCTTCCAGTCTTCAGGTCAATTTCTGGGGTACTCAAGATGATTTGATAATTACCTAGTTGTATTTGTGGAATGAGCAAGCCTAGGGTCCTCCTACTCGGCCACCATCTCCCAATTTCCTTATGTACTGTCTACTTTTAGAGAAGAGAAGTGTTATTAAATCTTAGGATTCGGGGCAGCCCCAGTGGCACAGCGGTTTAGTGCCGCCTGCAGCCCAGGGCGTGATCCTGGAGACCCTGGATCGAGTCCCACACCAGGCTCTCTGTATGATGCCTGCTTCTCCCTGTGCCTCAGCCTCTCTCTGTCTCTATGAATAAATAAATAAAATCTTAAAAAAAAAAATCTTAGGATTCAGGGAGGCCTGGGTGGCTCAGTGGTTGAACGTTTGCCTTTGACCGTGGTCCTGCGATTGAGTCCTGCATTGGGCTCCCTGCATGGAGCCTGCTTCTCCCTCTGCCTGTGTCTCTCATGAATAAATAAATAAAATCTTTAAAAAAATGTTAGGATTTATGAAAATCTCTTTTTCTCTTTTTTTCTAGATCTATTTCTATTTCTTAGAGTAGTAGGACTCTAGGGAAATGGGAGCTGGGGTGTCCAACCTAGTGAGTTTTGATTCTGTAGTTTTGTTTACTCTTTTTCTAGAGATAAGAGATGTTCCACCAATTTCCATTCTTTTTTTTTTTTAAGATTTTATTTATTTATTCCTGAGAAAGAGAGCAAGGGGTGGGGGGGCGGGCGGGAAGAGACACAGGCAAAGGGAAAGGCAGGCTTCTGGCAAGGAGCCTAATGTGGGACTGGATCCTGGATCCTGGGATCACGCTCTGAGCCGAAGACAGACGCTTAACAGCTAAGCCACCCAGTGTCCCAATTCTTCTTCTTCTTTCTGCTTCTTCTTTCTTCTCCTTTCTTTATTCTTTTTTTTTTTTAATTTTTTTTTTTTTAAGATTTTATTTATTTATTCATAGAGATGCAGAGAGAGAGAGAGGCAGAGACACAGGCAGAGGGAGAAGCAGGCTCCATGCAGAGAGCCCAATGTGGGACTCGATCCCGGGTCTCCAGGATCACGCTCCGGGCTGCAGGAGGCGCTAAACCGCTGCACCACTGGGGCTGCCCTTTTTTTTTAATTTTTATTTATGATAGTCACAGAGAGAGAGAAAGAGAGGCAGAGACACAGGCAGAGGGAGAAGCAGGCTCCATGCACCGGGAGCCCGATGTGGGATTCGATCCCAGGTCTCCAGGATGGCGCCCTGGGCCAAAGGCAGGCGCCAAACCGCTGCGCCACCCAGGGATCCCCTCCTTTCTTTATTCTCCTTCCTTCTTCTTCTTTCTCCTTTTTAAATTTTTGTTTTATTATTTATTCATGAGAGAAACACGCACAGAGAGAGGCAGAGACATAGGCAGAGGCAGAGGGAGAAGCAGGCTCCTTACTGGGAGCTGGATGTGGGACTTGATCCCAGAATCCTGGGATCATACCCTGAGCATGAAGGCAGATGCTC
This sequence comes from Vulpes vulpes, assembly GCF_048418805.1. NCBI lineage: Eukaryota > Metazoa > Chordata > Mammalia > Carnivora > Canidae > Vulpes > Vulpes vulpes. The sequence continues at coordinate 141,839 of NW_027325812.1, forward strand.
AACCACTGAGCCACCCAGGTGTCCCTGTTCCACCAATTTCCAGATCAAAGATAAGAATTTCTGAATGATCAGATTGTTTGCTTATAGAATATAGAGAAAAGAAATTGGATGGGTGATTCCTGAAACTTCTTATCTAGTATTTCCAGCTATAAAGTTTAGCTTGGGGCAGCGGTTTAGCACTGCCTGCAGCCTGGGGTGTGGTCCTGGAGATCCGGGATTGAGTCCCACATCAGGCTCCCTGCATGGAGCCTGCTTCTCCCTCTGCCTGTGTCTCTGTCTCTGTCTCTGTCAATCTCTCTCTCCGTGTGTGTCTCAAATAAATAAATAAATAAATAAATAAATAAAAAACAAAAAAAATTAAAAAAGAAAGTTTAGCTTGCCTAGTTCTAGTATAAACTTTGGAATGTAATTAAAATACTAGTTTTTTGAAATGTTTGCTTCAAATCATCCAATCTGGATTATACAATACCCACAGGGATACACACTGGGAGATAGTAGAGTAATTAATCAAAATGGAGCTCATATCTATTTAGTGTTTACCAAATGCCAAAGACTTTCCTAAAGCTTTATTTTTTTTTCTTTCCTAAGGCTTTATCTGTTTTATTTTATTTCCCTACAATTTTAGGAAGTAGATATTATTTATTTACCATGTTTTATAAATGAGAAAAGATTCAGACGTGTGAGATAATTTTCTGCGTCATTCGGGTTTGTGACAGGACTGAACTAGAACTTAGATTTGATTCCAAAGGCTAATGAAGTAGGTATTATTTCCATTTTGCAAATGAGTGAATTAGAGATGTTAAGTACCTTGGCATAAAGTCACGTAAGTAATAAGTAATAATGGTGTCAGCATTTGAACTCATGTTTGTCTATCTCTAAAACTCATGGATTTAACTATTTTAAATTCTTTTTTTCTTTAAAATTTATTTATTTTATTTGAGAGACAGAGTGCATGAGTGGCAGAGGGAGAGGGAGAGGGTCGCGACTGGATTCCACATTGAGCTCGGAGCCCCATGCTGGGGAGCCCATGACCCTGAAATCATGAGCTGGCCAAAACCAAGAGTTGGGCACTTACTTAGCCGACTGTGCCATTCAGGCATCCCTAACTATTTTAAATCCTAAAATATCACTAAGCATTAAAGATTAAAGTAGGAAAACAAAGCACATGGAGAATGTTACAATTTTTAAAAAATTAGGTTGACTGACATAAATCCCGTTATAAATCAGGTCTTAGAGATTAAGGTTTTTGTTTCACATTGTTAGGCTAAGAGAGAAAAAAATCAGCTAAGGGCCTTTTAAATGGCAAGGATAACTTGGCATATAATGAATGAGAATCTCTGAGGGCAGAAAAAGGACTTAAAAAAATATGGTAGCACTGAGAGATGCCTTTAGTATTTTATTTATTACATTTGGCTGCTCTTCCAGTCTCTGTTGCAGTTCCCACAATGAGGCTGTTCCCACCCTTCCTGTGTCCCTTGAACTGAGCAGGCACTTCCTGTCCTATTGGAAATGAAAGTTAGAGATTGGGGCTGGTATGTGGTGTGTGTATGTGTTTACTCTGCAGATGGTTAGTGCTGTCCGTCCCATTATCATAGCAAAAGGTGACCAGAAAACTGGAATAGAGACTGGGACTTCATTTAAGGGAGGGTTTGGGCTTAATGTTTGCTGTGGCAAAGCAAACAGGGTTAATTTATGTTTTAAGAGAATATCTATGATGGCACAAGGTGACCTGAAGAAGGGATTTGAAGGCTTTAATTTTACATCCCTGTTTCATTTGGATTGGTAGGAAGTTACTGGGTTCATTCTTGAATTTTTTAGTTTCCTACAAATTTCTTATTAAGTCTCCTTCACAGGACATTACTTTGAAACTTTAGAGGTGAGTGTTGTCTCAACTGTGTTAGGTTCTTCTTCCCTGAGAACTTTGTATTTTCTTCTCTATGAAGCATATACTTTTTAAAAATTATTTTTTTCCCACAGCTGAGAGACAACTTGAAGCAAACATTCCAACTCTGTGAACTTCAGTTTGGGCGTAAATTCCAGATTTGGTGAGTGACTCTTTTTTTTTTTATTTTTATTTATTTATGATAGTCACAGAGAGAGAGAGAGAGAGAGAGGCAGAGACATAGGCAGAGGGAGAAGCAGGCTCCGTGCACTGGGAGCCCAATGTGGGATTCAATCCCGGGTCTCCAGGATCACGCCCTAGACCAAAGGCAGGTGCCAAACTGCTGCGCCACTCAGGGATCCCTGGTGAGTGACTCTTGATTGTTTCAGCTTCATGGACCTTGAAGACTAGAAAATGGTGGAATGAAGAGTCAAACAAGATAGCTTACAGTTGTTGAAAAAATTGCTAGGTAGGCAGTTTTATCTCCGTAAAGCAGAGGGAAAAGAAAAGAAACCACTAGACACCAAATTTCATGACCTGGTCCAGTTTGATATTTCCTTCATAAGTATGAAATCATGCCTGGGGGAATCTGAAAAGGAGTGAGAGGCATTAGCCCATCAGTGTGACCCAAGAGGAATAGAACTATCCAGGGATCTGAAACTAGTTACTTCCTATATTCTGTCTCTGCTCTTTGGTGAGCTCTTCTGTTTATTCCTTCTTCATGCATTAAGATCGCTGTAAGTATAAAGTGTGGGGAAAGTCCTGAATTCATCTCACATGTTCTTTCTCAATGTAGTTAGTTGGCTTCACATGTTCTCTGAGGCAGTGCTCCTAGTGGCCCTTTTAAAATCAAACTTGAAAGCTTCTTCTAAATCTTATAGCTCTAAGGGAAAAAAAAATCCTCGGTGTGTTTTCAGGAGAATCAGAACTTGTTCTTATTGGAAAAGGAATGGAATTGAGAGGAGTAGACCTAAGAACTTTTCTTTTTGCTTTAGCTACCAAGACTGTGAAAAATAAAATAACATCTTGGGCATTAGGACCCAGTGGAAGTACCTCATTCAGACTCTTGGTTAACTTCTCTCAGTGACGTAAACAAGCAGCCCTAGCTCATTCTCTACCCGCCCCCCCCACCCTTCTCCCTCCTGCTCCTTTTCTCCCCCTTTCTCCTCCCCCTCCCTTTTCCCTCTAATTTTTTCTTTCCCTCTCTCTTCCCCCTCCCTGTCCCTCTCCCTCTTCTCTTTCTCAGCTCCCTTACATTAAAGAGAAAATGCTGCTATCAGTGACTTCCAGGCCTGGGATTTCGACTTTTGGCTATAACAAGAACAACAAGAAGGTAGGGAAAAGTGCTTTTTTGGAATCCAGCTACTTCCTTTCCTGGGGATCCGGGAGTGCCCTTGGCTTTAACATTCTTCGTTAGAGGGGATCAGAATTCCTCTCTCCACTCAGCGCCTCTCCCTTTTCCACCACTTCTTTTGGCATCTTTTCTCACCTGGCTTTGAAGTTCCAGCAGTTTACAGTCCATGTGTGTGAGGCCTGAAAAGGCAGGGGGATTAAAACAAATCAAGTTTGTAAGTTCGTATCTTTGTGAAATGAAGTTAGTTTGACTTCCTGCTGATATACCCCATCTCCCCTGGAATAGTATGTCATCTCAAACCCAGGCCCCCTGCCCACACCCTCCAAGGTTATTTTTATATTTTTGAAAAACTGTTTCTATTGCTGCCCCACTTCCTTTCTACCCTAACTCTACCAGCATTATCAGGTAAGTAGCTGAAATATGTAGTCAGGGAAATCACAACAGCTTGATCAAGAACTGGGTATACGCTTCTAGACTAGGAAGAGACCCCCACCTCACCCAGTCTGTAGGGAGGGAGTCCCAAGACAAGAACAGACCTTGGGATTAAGGCAGAAAGTTCTGTGATTCTTTGGGTTCTGCTGCTGAGCTGGTGCTTGGACCTCTGCTGGTAGCCAGGCTCTGCAGGGATCCTTGCAGTCTCTGTGATTAACCCACCATTGCCAGAGAATTGTGATACGCTTGGGCGCATGGGCAGTCTAATGAGGAGAGGTGGACAGTGATGCCCACATTCAGTAGGGAATATCCTTGGCAGTTTCTTGGCATTTCAGTGCACATGGTGCTGATTAGGAGGAACTTCATGCTGTAGGAGAAAGACCCTTTACCCTCTGTCTTGGCATTCAGCTGTTTTTTTTGAAGAAAAAAGATGTAATAGATGTATAGGGATCTTTTGTCCATCTGATGGAGTATAGGAAGGTGTAGAGAATTCTGCTACTTTCTCATATATCTAAAGATATTGTTATAGATAATTTAAACAGAGTATCTGATCAGGGCATTGGGTAAATGTTTAGATCCAAAACACTTAATGTCAATTTATTTTTTTATTTTTATTTTTTAAAGATTTTATTTATTTATTAATGAGAGATACAGAGAGAGAGGCAGACACAGGCAGAGAGAGAGGCAGAGAGAGAGAAGCAGGTTCCATGCAGGGAGCCTGATGTGGAACTTGATCTGGGTTCTCCAGGATCACCCCCTGGGCCAAAGGCAGGCGCCAAACTGCTGAGCCACCCAGGCATCCCTTAATGTCAGTTTATAATGGTATTCATTCTGTTTATATCCTTAAGAAATGTGGGTCCATATATGTTTGTTGGTTATCATTAATATACATACATATGAATATGTAATTTTGGTAGAATAATATTTCATCTGTATTCCTTTCAAATTTATGTAGTACTGTATGAAACTTTCCTTAATTTTTTTTTTTCTCCAAGTCTCTCAGGTTACCCAGACCCATTAAAATAAAGTAAAAATAATTCCAGAAGTTAGTTTTTTTCCTCCTAGGGGATTCATGTATTCAGTGCTATCTAAAATCTCATAGCTGTCTTTACTCCCTTTCCATCTTGTAGTATAGGAAACATTTAACCAGCTTCTAAATCTGGGATACCATAGGGGACAAACAAAGAGTTATAATTGTGGACTTGGACTCAAATCTCATATTTCTTCTGATAACTTAAAAGTTTGAGAAGCAATGAAGAATAATTGTGTGGGTTCTTACAGGTCACTGTTATGATGACATCACTTTGAGGTTATTTAGTTTAGTTTAGTTTTTTTTTTTTTAATTTTATTTATTTATTCATGAGAGAGGCAGAGACATAGGGAGAGACATAGGCAGAGGGAGAAGCAGGTTCCCTGCGAGGAGCCTGATGTGGCACTCGATCCCAGGACCCCGGAATCATGCCCTGAGCCAAAGGCAGTTGCTTAACTACTGAGCTACCTAGGTGCCCTGATGACATCACTTTGTATAGATGATTCCTTTGTGTGTGTGTGTGTGTGTGTGTGTGTGTGTGTGTGTGTGTATATATATATATATATATACTGGTGAATATTGGGTATATTTAAAGCATTACTACATTGTGTTGACCTGTAATGCTTTATGTGTTTCTCTTTTAGGAAGAGGGTGTAGATGGGTGTAGATGTTCATGTAATTTGTAAATTTTTATATTCAAGGTTACATTTTTCATATTAAAAAAAAAAAAGATTTTATTTATTTTAGAGAGAGAGAGCAAGGGGAGGGGCAGAGTAAGAGGGAGAACAAGTCTCAAGTGGACTCTGTGCTAAGCGCAGAGCCCATGGCAGGGCTCCATCCCAGAACCCTGAGATCATGAACTGAACCAAAATCAAGAGTCAGCTGCTTAACTTACCCTCAAGGTTATGTCTTTAGAATAACTTTGTTTTTAGTAATAAATTTAAGACATACCCACTAAAAAAAAAAAACATTAAGTATAAAGAGGTATATAAAATAAAAAGTTAAGTTTTCCTTTCATGTCCTGAAGTTCTTACCCAAATCCCACTCCTCAAGTAAATTAAACTGGTAGCAATTTGGCTATATATCCTACTATTCTATAACAGGTTAAGTTTTAATTTTGACATTGGCTTATTTGCCATTTCTATTAAGAACTCAGGTTCTCAAGTATATCAAGTCTGTGTAATAAAGTTCTTGGACCTGTCCAAAATATTTCAAAAACTGAAAGAACAATCAAAATTTAAACTTTTGAAAAATACAAATTCTAAATAGCTGCTTTGATTGTCTATCATTATGTTATACAAAAATCTAGGTATAGGGATCCCTGGGTGGCGCAGCGGTTTGGCGCCTGCCTTTGGCCAGGGGCGTGATCCTGGAGACCCGGGATCGAATCCCACGTCGGGCTCCCGGTGCATGGAGCCTGCTTCTCCCTCTGCCTGTGTCTCTGCCTCTCTCTCTCTCACTGTGTGCCTATCATAAATAAATAAAAATTTTTAAAAAAGTACTAAAAAAAAAAATCTAGCTATAAAAATTTGTGGAGATCTGCTTTCTTGAAGGAGATTTTTTTTAAGATTGATTTTATTTTATTTTATTTTATTTTATTTATTTATTTATTTATTTATTTATTTATTTATTTATTTATTTATGAGAGACACAGAGAGAGGCAGAGACATAGGCAGAGAGAGAAGCAGGCTTCCCACAGGGAGCTTGATGCAGAACTCAATCCTAGAACCCCATGATCACTCCTAGGACCCCATGATCATGACCTGAGCCAAAAGGCAGACACTCAACCACTGAGCCACCCAGTTGCGTCATGAAGGAGAATTTTTATATCACAATTTACTGTAGTCATCACTTCTAGCTTGTGGAGTAGAAATAATTGCCAGTGAGCTCAGAAGAGCTATTTGTACACCAGTGTTGTAACTTCTTTGAAAGTGTATTAATTTTATTTACTTGACTTTAAAAAGTAGAATTGTTTTATTTTGAAGCATATTTGTATACTTCACTTGTCAGGGAAGTTGTTACCTGAGGAGTCCGTGACATCATTTTTTTACTGTTTTTGCTGTGGTGAATATAGGAATATAATAAACAAATGTATAATTCCTTTTTTTTTTCCGAATGTATAATTCCTAATAAAGGCAGATTCTTTCTCAGGATGTAGTGTTGAATATCCATTCTTTTCTTGGCATTAAAATAGAGAAAAGGGGAACGTAGATTTCAAAGACTGTTCCTGCAAAATAATGTAGCACATGTTTTAAAAACATCTATTTTAATGGCCTTCAATTACTCTTTGGTTCATTAAAAAAAAAGTAAAAGGACCAGAGTTCTAGGGTCTCAACGCTTCCTTCAGTGTTTGAAAGTGCCTCTGTAGAGAGATTTGAGTATAGGTGAGACTGAAAGAGGAAATGTTTGGCACTAAAGGAATCTCAGACTTGTAAAGGGTCTAACCACTCCTTCCCTGACATCATCTTCCTGGCATGTGTTATTATAATTTAACTCCTCAGAGCATCAACAACTATTTCCTGTGGAAAAAAAAAAAGAAAGGAGATTTTGTTTAACTTGGGATAATTTGCCTTGCCTAACCTATTTTGCATAAATTTCTGTTTCCTCTGGATCTTAATGTATTGATGATCAGTGTGGGGCGGGGGAAGGGAGGGGGTTACTGGAAGCAGAGACTGTTGGGCATTGTCAGATCTTCACTCTTTGAGAAGCAGGAGTTACCTGAAAGTTTAAGTATTTACTTAGGAGTGAAGAAAGTGGGAAGCAATGCTATAATTGCTTATACTTAAACAGGGAAGGATGATTTTTTGCATGCTTGCTATATTTTTCAACTAGTTTTCATCAAGTCAAACTTATTAGAACTGAGGACTAAGAACTCTTAGTTCTTGACTGGGGCAGCTATTCTGTTATCCGTAATAAAGTTGACTTAGTTGGTTAAAGTTTAGTGGTGATATCTTTCCTTTGATCCCTCCTTTCCCTTTTGAGCCCTACTATACTAATTTATGTACTCATTACTGATTATTTTTATGTTAATAGTATCTTTACTTTAATAGTATCCCACATGATCTCCTTGCCTCCTAGTTCTCTTCCCCTTACCCCTGGCCCCTAAATAACTTTAAAGGATTTTTTAAAAAGATTTTTAATTTATTTATGAGCAAGACCGTGCAAGGGAGTGAACACAGAGCAGGGGGAGGAGCAGAGGGAGAGGGCCAAGCAGACTGCTTACATGGGGCTGGATACCTTGAGCTTATGATCTGAGCCGAAAACAAGTCAGTCGCTTAATTGACTGCGCCCCCTGCCAGTAACTTTATATTTGCTGCTAGAGCAGTCTTCCAACATCCCAGCAGTCTAGTGCTGAGCATTTCTTATATAAAAACCTTTAATGGCTATATATTACCTGCTAAACAAAGCCCATGTCCTAGCCCAATACCCACTATTTATCCAGCCTTTCCTTTTTTTTATTAAAAAAATTTTTTTTAAAGATTTTATTTATTTATTCATGAGAGAAAGAGAGAGAAAGAGAGAGAGAGAGAGGCAGAGACACAGGCAGAGGGAGAAACAGACTCCATGCAGGGAGCCCGATGCGGGACTTGATCCCCGGTCTCCAGGATCAGGTTCTGGGCTGAATGTGGCGCTAAACCACTGAGCCACCTGGGCTGCTCCCCCCCCCCGCCCCCCTAAAAAAATCTTTTAAGTAGGCTCCATGCCCAGCATGGCACCTAATGTAGGGCTTGAACTCACACCCTGAGATCAAGACCTGAGCTGAAACTGAGAATAGGACATTTAACTGACTGAGCCACCCAGGTGCCCCTATCCAACTTTCCTTATCTCCCCCCCTTCCCCCTCTTGATTCCATTCCTTTATTCTGCTCTACCCAGATGTTTTACCTGTAATTTTTTGGATGTACCCTTGAATTATTGCATTTCTAATTCCATTAGAAAATATGCTATAAGAAAAATAGAAACAGGAAACAGAAAAGAAACAGGATGACATAAAATATAGATTAGAATAAGAGGTTGGATGGAATTATAATACAGATGTGCACACCATACAGTTTTACCCTGAAGGTGAAGACTGAAGAGTACCCATTGATTTTTGTCACTGCAGAGGTGGTTGGTAATTTTGACAAGCAATTTCAGAGTGGAGAACAGAAGTGAGGTTGTAGTGAACAGTGTATGATTGTAAAAAGGTATGGAAGTATAGATGGTGTATATAGACTAATCTTTTAAGAACTTTAAGGCAGAGTCCTCTTTTCTGGCTAGAGCCACGGTGGGTACAAAAAAGAAGAAAAAGAAGATCTTTGCTGTGCCAGAAACCCTTAAGAAAAAGCTAAGGAATTCCATAGAGTTGAAGATCGAGCATCTGAGAAAAAAGTTTGCCCCAACGATGCTTTGAAAGGCAAGGAGGAAGCTTATTTATGAAAAAGATAGGCATTACCACAAGGAATACAGGCAGAGGGATCCCTGGGTGGCGCAGCGGTTTAGCGCCTGCCTTTGGCCCAGGGCGCGATCCTGGAGACCCGGGATCGAATCCCATGTCGGGCTCCCAGTGCATGGAGCTTGCTTCTCCCTCTGCCTATGTCTCTGCCTCTCTCTCTCTCTCTGTGTGACTATCATAAATAAATAAAATTTAAAAAAAATTAGGAATACAGGCAGATATACAGGACTGAGATTTGAATGGCGAGGATGGCAAGGAAAGCTGGCAACTTCTATGTGTCTGCAGAACCCAAATTGGCATTTGTCATCAGGATCAGAGGTATCAGTGGTGTGAGCCCAAAGATTCGAAAGGTGTTGCAGCTTCTTTGCCTTCACCAGATCTTCAGTGGCACCTTTGTTAAGCTTAACAAGGCTTCAGTTAACATGCTAGGGATTGTGGAACCATATATAGCATGGGAGTACCCAAACCTGAAGTCAGTGAATGAATTGATCTACAAGCGTGGTTATGGCAAGATCAATAAGAAGTGAATTGCCCTGATAACACATTGATTGCCCGATCTCTTGGTAAATACGGCATCATCTGCATGAAGGATCTGATTCACGAGATCTATACTGTTGGAAAATGTTTCAAAGAAGCAAACAACTTGTTATGACCCTGCATATTATCTTCTGCATATAGGGGAATGAAGAAAAAAGCACCCATTTTGTAGAAGGTGGAGATGCTAGCAACAAGGAAGACCAGATCAATAGGCTTATTAGAAGGATGAACTAAGGTATCTACCATGATTATTTTTCAAATCTGGTCAGTTAATAAATCACTACTTTCATTTTTTTAAAAAAGATGTTATGTATTTATTCATGGAGAGACAGAGAAAGAGAGAGAGAGAGAGAAAGAGAGGCAGAGACACAGGCAGAGGGAGAAGCAGGCTCCATGCAGGGAGCTCGATGCGCGATTCGATCCCGGGACTCCAGGATCATGCCCTGGGCCAAAGGCAGGCGCCAAACTGCTGAGCCACCCAAGGATCCCCTAAATGACTACTTTTATTTTTTAATTTTTTATTTTTTAAAATATTTATTTATTCATGAGAAACACAGAGGTGTGGGAGAGAGAGGCAGAGACACAGGCAGAGGGAGAAGCAGGCTCCATGCAGGGAGCCCCGTGTGGGACTTGATCCCGGGACTCCAGGATCACGCCCGGGGCTGAAGGTAGGGGCTAAACTGCTGAGCCACCCAGGGATCCCTAATGACTACTTTTAAACGGAAAAAAAAAAAAAAAACTTTAAGATGGGGAGCAGAAAGCAATTAAAAATGGGCAGAAGATATGATTAAATATTTCTTCAAAGAAAATCTACAAATAGCCATGAAAAAGGTGCTCAGCGTCATTAGCCATCAAGGAAATGCAAATCAAAACTACAATGAGATACCACTTCACACCCACTAGGATGGCTGTAATCAAAAAGACAGGTAATAATAACCTGGAGTAATTGGACTCTTCATACACTGTGGGAATGTAAAATGGTGCAACTGCTTTGGAAGTTTGGCAGTTCTTTAAAAGATTAAACGCAGACAGGGTGTCTGAATGGCTCAGTCCATTAGGCTTCTGACTTCTGTTTAGATCATGGTCTCCGAGTCCTGGGATCCAGCATGGTGGTGGGCTTCTGGCTCAGTGGGGAGTCTTCTTGTCCCTCTGCTGCCACCTCCTCACCCCGCTCTCTCTCTCTCTAATATAAATAAATAAAAAATCTTTTTAAAAAAGGGTTAAACACTGTCCTAGGTATATACCCAAGAGGAATTAAAACATGTCCATACAAAAACTTGTGCACCAGTGTTTATCGCACCATTATTCATAATAACCAAAAAGTGGAAACCACCCAGATATCCACCAACTGATGAATGGATAAATAAAATATTGTATGTACCCATACAGCGGAAGTTTTGGAATTTCATTCATCAGTAAGAAAGAGTACTGATACATTGTACAAGATGGATGAACCTTGAAAAATGTTATGCTAGGTCAAAGATGCCATTAATGAAGCCCACGTATTTTATGCTTCCATTTATATGAAATGTCCAGAATAGGCCAATCTATGGAGACAGAAAGGAGATTAATGGTTGTCTACATCTAGAGGGGATGGGGATGGTTGGGGAAAATGAGGACTGACTGGGTAATGGGTAATGGGTATTGGGTTTTTTTTGGGGGGGGGATAGTGAAAATGTTCTAAAATTAATTGTGATGGCTGTGAAACTGATCTAAGTACCATTGAATTTATACTTCAGGTGGGTTGATTACATGGTATGTAAGTTACATATCAATAAAGTTGTTATTTTAAAAAGATAGGGAACAGAGAAATGACATAAAAGCAGAAAGAAGATAGAGGTAATATTGAGAGAACTTTTTTATTTTTATTTTTTTATGATTTTATTTATATATTCATGAGAAACACACACACACAGAGGCAGAGACATAGGCAGAGAGGGAGGTAGGCTTCATGGAAGGGAGCTCGATGTGGGTCTCATCCTGAGACTTTAGGATCATGCCCTGGGCCAAAGGCAGATGCTCAACTGCTGAGCCACCCAGGCGTCCCCAGAGAATTTTTTTAAAGATGGGAGCTATGGGAGCCAAATGTAAAGAGAATTACCTGTGTTACTTTATACTTATTTTCCAAATATATATGTTCCTATTCTTCTTGTTCTCTCCGATCCTTTCATTTTTTTTGTGCCTCAAGTATTCAGCCTCTCTGATCCTTTGTTGTTTTTGCTGTCCCTTCCTTTTGGAATAGCCTTTCTGTTGGTTTGTTCCCTCCACCCACATTCATTAAACAGCTCCAGCATGCTAGGCCCTGGGGGTAAGGTATGGTTGTGGCTGTTCTGTAGCTGACAGAACTGTCTTTCAAAACCCCATCTATCCCTCAACTTCAGCTGAAATGTTACCTTTTCTATAAAGCTTCTCCTAATTTCTTTACCTCCCAGCCCTCAAGAAGACTTTTTTTCCCCCAAAGTCTCTATAATATTCTGTATTTCATATAGGATAATTTATATAATTTTGCATTGCTTTGGAATCATTTAGGTGATGGTCTTATCTTCACTGGAGTATATATTCTGTAAAAGGTAGAGGTAGCATCATTCAGTTTTTATCCTCCAGAACACCTGATAACAGTTTCCTAAGCCTATCTAGTAGATACTAAAAAAATATATATCCTAATAAATGTAATTAAACTACTGTTAGGCATTAAATTAAGGTTAAATGAAGGAAGGCAGCATTGTATTCTATAGAAATAGTGAAATATGGAGTTAGATCTGAATTTAATTGTGGCTTTTGTTAATTATTAGCTGTGTGCCTAGTTGCAAGTTTCTTAGGGTCTCTCTGACCTTGAGTTCTTCATCTTAAAGTGCAGATACATTTTATTGGGTTATTTTGAGAATTGGTAATATTTGATAATATTTGTAATCATATATCGGTATGTATAACTGGGCTATTATTTTTCTTTCTTTCTTTCTTTCTTTCTTTCTTTCTTCTTTCTTTCTTTCTTTCTTTCTTTCTTTCTTTCTTTCTTCTTTCTTTCTTTCTTTCTTTCTCTTTCTTTTCTTTTCTTTTCTTTTCTTTTCTTTTCTTTCTTTTCTTTTCTTCTTTCTTTCTTTCTTTTTTTCTAAGTAAGCTCCTTGCCCAACATGGGGCTTGAACTCATGACCCCAAAATCAAGAGTCACATGTTCTACAGACTGAGCCGGGCAGGGGCCCAAACTATTATTTCTTTTATCAGAAAAAGCCGTTTTCTTCATGCCACTTTTTCTTCCAGCTGCTGCCCTATTTCTCTTCTTCCCTTTACCTTAAAATATCTTGAAAGGGTTATCCAAGAGTTGCATGTACTTGCGCTCTCTCATTTATTTCCTTGCATTATTTTTCTTTTCTTTTTTTTAAAGATTTTAAAAATTTATTCGTTAGAGACACACACAGAGAGAGACAGAGATACAGGCAGAGGGAGAAGTAGGCTCCATGCAGGGACTAGGTCCCAGGTCTCCAGGATCACACCCGGGCTGAAGGTGGGGCTAAACCGCTGAGCCACCCAGGGATCCCCTATTTTTCTTTTCTCATCTTTAGTATATTACTTGATAATACAGAAGATTACGTGAAATTGATTATGTGCAATTATAAAGCATAATATTAAGAGAATACCTGTAAGCCCACCTTCCAACTCAAGAACTAGAATAATTTCTTATAAATTACATTGTTCTATGTATATAGTTGTTTAATTGTATACATTATCTCACTTAATCCTTGTAACAATTTCATCATTATTATCTGCATTTTACAGGTGAGAAAAAATGAGGTACAGAGTGTTTTAATAATCACTTGCTGGTGAATGGCCCAGTTAGGATTTGAACTCAGTCTGGCTTAGTCTATGTTCTCAATTACTACCATATTGCCTTGTTGCAATACATAGTCTTCTGGCCTTTTTTCCCCTCCATTCTATATGACGTTTTCATTATCCATGTTCTCTTAATTTAATTAAAAAAATTTTTTTGTGATTCATGTTCTATACAGCAGTGATTTATTCAGTTTTCAATGCTGTATGGTATTTCATTTTGTGAATATACCATAATTTATCCATTCTCCTGCCAGTGAGTTTTTGGATTATTTCTAGGTTTGTTTTTGCTATTGCTAACATTGTTGCACTGAACATTCTCATATTTGTATTGTAGTACATTGGTAAGAATTTCTCTTGTGTTTGTACCTAGGAGTTGAATTGCTGAGTCACAAGGTATGTGAATATTCACTCTAAAGAGGTAATGCTAAATTGCTTTCCAAGTGTACCAAGTTTGTTCTTATCCATGCTGTATAAAATTTACTATAGATTCACATCCTCTCTACTTATTCGTTCTCTTGTAAACCCAAGATCATTAGGCTTTTACTACCGCCGCTTCACCAGAACTGCTCTTAGAAGGGTCTGCAGTGACTTTCATGTTGTTGAATGGTCAGTTTGTATCCTCATCTTACTTGATTGATCTATTGTCAAAACACTTGACATAATTGATCACACTATTCCTTGAAACACTTTCTTCATTTGTTTTACGGAACACTACTTTCTCCTCTTCCTCTAGTACCTGAGGACCTCTCTTCTTTTTTTTTTTTTTTTTTTAATATTTTATTTATTCATGAGAGACACAGAGAGAGAGAGAGAGAGAGGCAGAGACACAGGCAGAGGGAGAAGCAGGCTCCATTCAGGGAGCCCGATGTGGGACTCGATCCTGGATCTCCAGGATCATACCCTGAGCCAAAGGCTGATGCTCAACCACTGAGCCACCCAGGCGTCCCTGAGGCCTCTCTTCTTAAAGTTCCTTTGCTTGTTCCTCTTTATTCTCATCTTTAAACCTTACAGTTCCCCAGGATTCAGTCCTTGAGTTTTTTCTTTTTCCTTTTATATTTAAATTTTTTTGAGGGAGAGCATGTGTGTGGGTGCATGTGTGCTCACTCGAGCAGTGGCAGGGAAGAGCAGAGGGAGAGAATCTTAAGCACACAGTGGTCCTCATACAGGGTTCAATCTCACGACCCTGGGAACATGACCAGAGCTGAAAATCAAGGTTGGATGCTTAACCTACTGAGCCACCCAGATGCCCCTTGAGTTTCTTTTCTTTTCCAAGATTTTATTTATTTATTCATGAGAGAGAGAGAGAGAGAGGCAGAGACACAGGCAGAGGGAGAAGTAGGCTCCATGCAGGGCGCTCGACATGGGACTCGATCCCAGGTCTCCAGGATCACACCCGGGCTGAAGGTGGTGCTAAACCGCTGAGCCACCCGGGCTGCCTTGAGTTTCTTTTCGGTCTTTACTTCTCCCTTCATAACTTATCCAGTCTCGTAGCTTTAAATATCTTCCATATCATGGGAACTCTCAAATTGTATTTCTGACCTACACTGCCCTCTTGCATTCCAGATTCATATATCTATTATCACCCTTGACATCTCCACTTAGATGTTTATTGGACGTTTCAAATTTAACATGGCTAAAACAAAGCTCCAGCCTGCTTTCTACCTTCCTGCCAAACTGTCCTCAGTAAATAGTAACTTCATTTTCCCAGGTGTTCAACCAAAAAGCTTAACTTATACTTGACTTCTCTCTTTCTCATACAGCCCATATATAATAGCATAATATGGGCATCCCCAGTGACTTAGCGGTTTAGCGCCACCTTCGGCCCGGGTCGTGATCCTGGAGACCTGGGATTGAGTCCCGCGTTGGGCTCCCTCCATGGAGCCTGCTTCTCCCTCTGCCTGTGTCTCTGCCTCTCTCTCTCTCTCTCAAATAAATAAATAAATAAATAAATAATCTTTAAAAATTGCATAATACTAGTGTCTATTTTATTGGACTATTAGTAATTAATGCCTAGTACATAGTAAAGGATCATTAAGGCTAGCAGTTATAACGAACCACCCTTGGAAAATATGATTCCAGTATCTCTATTCCTATCTGCATATAAAAAAATTTTTCCCCTAAGTTTTTGTTTAGGAATAGAATTTAGTGATTCATCACTTTATATATAACACCCAGTGCTCAACACAAGTGCCTTCCTTAATACCCATCACTCATTTAGCCTATTCCCGACCTGTCAACCCTCAGTTTGTTCAAAAAAATGTTTAAGATTTTATTTATTTATTATTTATTTATTCATTAAAGATTTTATTTATTTATTCATGAGAAAGACAGAGAAAGAGAGAGAAGCAGAGACACAGACAGAGGGAGAAGCAGGCTCCATGCAGCGAGCCCAACGTGGGACTCGATCCCAGGTCTCCAGGATCACACCCTGGGCTGAAGACGGCGCTAAACCACCGAGCCACCCGGGCTGCCCATTTTATTTTATTTTTTAAATATTTTATTTATTTATTCATGAGAGACAGAGAGAGAGAGAGAGGTAGAGACATAGGCGGAGGGAGAAGTAGGCTCCATGCAGGGAACCTGACGTGGGACTTGATCCCAGGTCTCCAGGATCATGCCCTGGGCCAAAGGCATGTGCCAAACCTCTGAGCCACCCAGGTGTCCCAAGATTTTATTTTTAAATAATTTCTGTGCACAATGTGGGGCTCAAACTTACAACCTTGAGATCAAGAGTCCCATGCTCTACCAACTGAGCCAGCCACATGCCCCATTCCTATCTGCATATTAACAAGCTTATAATTTGTCCCATCTTAAAAAAAAAAAGGCAGAAAAACTCAAAGCAACCATACTCTGCTTTGATCCCATGTCTCCTGCCAGTATTGTCCATTTCTCTGATCTCTTTCATAATCACACATCTTGGAGCACTTGACTGGCTCTCTAGATAGAGCATGTGACCCTTGATCTCAAGGTTGTGAGTTCAAGCCCCTCTTTGGGTATGGAGATTACTTAAAAAAAAAAAAAAAACAGCAAAACTTCTTGAAAGAGCAGATCCTATATTTCCTTACCTCTCATTTTCTTATTTTTCTATTTTTAACTGTGGTAAAATATACATATAACACAAAGTTTACCATTTTACCCATTTTTAAGTGTACAGTAAACAATAGTAATTTACATTGTTGTGCAACCAATATTTAGAATTCTTTTTGTCTTGCAGAACTGTAAGTCTGTACTCATTAAACAATTTCCCATCATCTCCTCCTTCTATTCTCTGGCAACCACTGTTCTTTTGTGTTTCTGAATTCTCTAAATATCTCATATAAGTTGAATCATACAGTATTTATCTTTTTGTGATTGGCTTATTTCATTTAGCATAATGTCTTCAAAGTTCATCCATGTTGAAATATTTTTTTTTAAGATTTATTTATTTATTCATGAGAGAGACAGAGACACAGCAGAGGGGGAAGCAGGCTCCACACAAGGAGCCCGATGGGGGACTTGATCCCAGGACCCCGGGAGCATGCACTGAGCCGAAGGCAGACACTCAAACCCTGAGCCACCCAGGCGTCACTCATGTTGAAATACCTGTCAGAATTTTCTTGCCTTTTTTTTTTTTTTTTTTTTTTTTTTTTAGATTTTATTTATTTATTCACGAGAGACACAGGCAGAGGGAGAAGTAGGCTCCCTGAATGGAGCCTGATTTGGTACTCGATCCCAGGACTCCAGGATCACACCCTGAGCTGAAGGCAGATGCTTAACTGCTAAGCCACACAGGTGTCCCAGAATTTCCTTGCTTTTTAAGGTTGAATAATGTTTATCAAATATATACCACATGTTGTTTATTCATTCATCCATTTATCCATTCAAGCAAGTGAGGGTTACTTGGGTTGCTTTCATCTTTTGGCTGTTATGGATAATGTACATGAACATGGGTGTACAAAGATCTCTTCAAGACTCTGCTTCAAGTTTTCTTGGGGATATTACCAGAAATAGAATTGCTCGATCATATGGTAATTCTATTTTTAATTTTTTGAGGAATCACCATGTTGTTTTCCATAGCAGTTGTACCATTTTACACTCCCATCAATAGTACACAAGGGTTCTGATTTCTCTACATCCTTGCCAACATTTTGTGTTTTCTTTCTTTCTTTTTTTTTTTTTTTTTGATAGTAGTCACACTGATAGGTGTAAGATGGTATCTCATTGTGTTGTTGTTGTTGTAGTTGTTGTTTTGTAAGGCCTATGCCCAATGTGGGACTTGAATTCACTACCTGGCTGTCAAGAGCCTGGATATCAAGGGTCGCATGCTCTATAGACTAAGCCAACCAGGTGCCTCTCTATGGTTTTGATTTGCATTTCTTTAATGATTAGTGATATTGAACATCTCTTTATTTGCTCATTGGTTGTTTGTATATCTTCTTTGGAGAAATGGCTGAGTTTTTTGCTCATTTTTATTTTTATTTTTTATTTTTTATTTTTTTGCTCATTTTTAAAATGAGATTATTTGTTTTTTGTTGATGAGTTACAGTTTTTGTATTAACTCCTTATTAGGTATATGATTTGTAAATATTTTCTCTTGTAGGCTGCCTTTTGACTCTGTTGATTGTGTTATTTGAAGCACAGAAGTTTTATTTGTTTATTTATCTATTTATTAATTTAAGGTCTTATTATTTACTTATTCATGAGAGACATAGAGAGAGAGGCAGAGACACAGGCAGAGGGAGAAGCAGGCTCCATGCAGGGAGCCTGACATGGGACTTGATCCTGGGACTCCAGGATCACGCCCTGGCCAAAGGCAGATGCTCAACCACTGAGCCACCCAGGCGTCCCTCTCTTGTGTTTTCTTCTCTTTTTCCGTCTTTTTTTTTTTTTTTTTTAAGATTTTATTTATTTATTCATGACAGACACACAGAGAGAGAGGCAGAGACACAGGCAGAGGGAGAAGCAGGCTCCATGCAGGGAGCCCGATGTGGGACTTGATCCTGGGTCTCCAGGATCACACCCCAGGCTGAAGGCAGCACTAAACCACTGGGCCACTGGGGATGCCCTTCCGTCTTTTTTTTTTTTTTTTAATATTTTATTTATTTATTTATTCATGAAAGGCACAGGTAGAGGGAGAGGCAGAGACACAGGCAGAGAGAGAAGTAGGCTCCACGCAGGGAACCGGACGTGGGACTTGATCCCAGGTCTCCAGGATCACACCCTGGGCTGAAGGCAGCACTAAACCGCCAAGCCACCCAGGCTGCCCTCCTTCCGTCTTTTTTTAAAAAATAAGATTGATTTATTTATTTGAGAGAGAGAGAGAATGTACACAAGCAGGGGGAGGGGCAGAGGGAGAAAGAACTCCCCACTGAACAGGGAGCCTACCATGGGGCTCAATCTCAGGACCCCGAGGTCATGACCTAAGTCCAAGGCAGATGCTTAACCAACTGAGCCACCCAAATGCCCCTCCCACGTTTTCTTCTAAGAGTTTTATAATTTTAGCTCTTATGTTTTGGTGTTTGATCTGTTTTGAGTTAACTTCACATACAGTATAAGGTCGTAGTCCACCTTCATTCTTTTGTAGGTGAATATTCAATTTTCCCATGAAAATTGAAAATTTTATTGAAAAGACTATCTAAGTTCCTCCATTGAATGGTCTTGGCACTCTTGTTGAAATCATTTGAGCATATACTCAAGGGTTTATTTCTGAGCTTTCTGTTCTATTCCATTGGTTTATATGTCTGTCTTTATGCCAATACTATACTGTTGTGATTGCTATAGCTTTGTAATAAGTTTTGATATCAGGAAGTGTGAGACTGCCAAGTTTGTTCTTCTTTTTTCAAGATTGTTTATGCAGGGTACCTTGAAATTCCAAATGAATGTTAGAATGGATTTTTAAATTTCTGTTGAAAAAATTGGGATTTTGATAGGGGTTACATTGAATCTGTAGATCACTTTGAGTAGTATTGACATCTTAACAATATTGTCTTCTAGTTGGGTGGCTCAGTAGTTGAGCATCTGGCTTCAGCTGGGGTAGTGATCCTGCGATCCCAGGATTGAGTCCCACATCGGGCTTCCTGCATGGAGCCTACTTCTCCCTCTGCCTCTGTCTCTGCCTCTCTCTCTGTGTCTTTCATGCATAAGTAAATAAAGTCTTTGAAAAATATATTGTCTTCTAGTTGATGAGCATGGGATGTCTTTTCATTTATTTGCATCTTAGTTTCTTTCAGCAGTGTTTTTTAGTGTACAGTGTTTTTAGTGTTTAGGTCTTTTACCTCCTTGGTTAAGCTTATTCTTAGGTATTTTATTCGTTTTTTGATGATATTATAAATGGAATTGTTAATTGGCTTTCAAATTATTCATTGTTAGCATACAGAAATGCAGCTGATTTTTTTTATCTTGCCACTTTGCTGAATTTATAACTTATAACAGTGTGTTTGTGTGTGTGTGTGTGTGTGTGTGTGTAAACTTAAGGATTTTCTACATATAAGATCTTATTATCTATGAATAGAACCAATTTTATATTTTAAGTTAATTCCTTACTCTTACCAAGTTAAGATATATACTCAGTTCAGAAAGTCAAATTGGAGCACCTGTCTGGCTCAGTCAGAGGAGCATGCAACTCTTGATCTCATGGTTGAGTTCAAGCCCTAAATTGAGTGTAGAGATTACTTAAAAATAATAAGAAAATAAAGTTTAAAAAAAAGTCAAATATACAGGGGTGTCCAGCTGGCTCAGTCAGTAGAGTGTACAATTCTTTTTTTTTTTTTTTTTGAGTGTACAATTCTTAATCTTGGAGTTGTGAGTTGGAGGCTCACATTAGATGTAGACATTATTTATTTTTTAAAGATTTTATTTATTCATTTTAGAGGCAGAGCATCAGCATGCACAGGGGAAGGACCAGAGGGAGCGGGAGATAATCTCCGGCAGACTCTGTGTGTAGAGCCTGATGTGGGGCTCAATCCCACAACCCTGAGATGATGACCAGAGCCAAAACCAAGAGCTGGACACTCAATCGGTTGAGCCACCAAGGTGCCCCAAGTATAGACATTATTTAAAAAAAAAAAAAAAAAGGTTTGACAAGGCTTATAGCAAAGGGAGTTCCCTGGTTCCATCCCTTTCTATTTCTTATTCCCACTGCCCAGAAGCAACTACTTTCATTTCTTCATGGTTTTTCAATTTTATTTATTTATTATTTTCAAATTTAAAAAAAGATTTTATTTATTTATTCATGAGAGAGGCAGAGACATCAGCAGAGGGAGTAGCAATCTCTGCTGGAGCCTGATGTGGGACTTGATCCAGGACCCCGGGATCATGTCCTGAGCTGAAGGCAGACTCTCAATCGCTGAGCCACGAAGGCATCCCTATTTGTTAATTTTCTAATTTTCTTCCTGTTACTCATTTATAGTTTCATACCATTTTGGCCAGAAAAGATACTTGGTGTTATTTTAGTATTTTTGAATTTTTTCAGGCTTGTTTTGTGATTTATTACATGCTCTGTCCTAGAGAATGTTCCATGTGCACTTGAAAGAATGTGTATTCTGCTGTTGGATGGAATGTCTTATATGTGTCCGTTAGGTCCATTTGGTCTAAAGTATAATTTGAGTCCTGCATTTCTGTATTTTTTTAAAGATTTTATTTATTTATTCATGAGAAACACAGAGAGAAAGGCAGAGACACAGGCAGAGAGTGGAGAAGCAGGCCCCATGCAGGGAGCCCGATGTGGGACTCGATCCCAGGACTCCAGGATCACACCTTGAGCCAAAGGCAGATGCTCAACCACTGAGCCACCCAGGCGTCCCTGTATTTCTGTATTGATTTTCTGTTGGGTGATCTATTCATTTTGAAAGTGGGGTATTGAAGTCCCCTCCTATTATTGTACTGTTGTGTATTTTTCCTTTCAGATCTGTTAGTATTTGCTTGATATATTTTGGTGCTTTGATTTTTTTTTTTTTATTTTTAATTTTTATTTATTTATGATAGTCACAGAGAGAGAGAGAGAGAGAGAGAGGCAGAGATACAGGCAGAGGGAGAAGCAGGCTCCATGCACCGGGAGCCTGACGTGGGATTCGATCCCGGGTCTCCAGGATCGCGCCCTGGGCCAAAGGCAGGCGCCAAACCGCTGCGCCACCCAGGGATCCCTGGTGCTTTGATTTTTTAAAAAAGATTTATTTATTTATTTATTCATGATAAACAGAGAGAGAGAGAGAGAGGCAGAGACACAGAAGGAGGGAGAAGCAGGCTCCATGCCGGGAGCCTGATGCGGGACTCGATCCCGGGACTCCAGGATCATGCCCTGGGCCAAAGGCAGGTGCCAAACTGCTGAGCCACCCAGGGATCCCCTAGGTGCTTTGATATTGGATGCATATATATTTATAATTTTTATATCTTCTGGATGAATTGACTGCTTTATCATTATATAATCTTTGTCTATTATTACAGTTTCTTACTTAAAGCCTATTTTTCTGATGTAAGTATAGTTATCTTGCTCCCTTTTGGTTTCCATTTGCATGGAATACCTTTTTCTAAGCTTTCACTTTGTTCTTAGGAGTCTTTTGTAGGCAACACATAAATTGAGTCTTGTTTTTTTATCCATTCAGCCACTCTGTGCATGTTGATTGGAGAATTTGATCCATTTACATTTAAAGTAATTATTGCTAGGTAAGGACTTATTATTGGCATCTTGTTAATTGTTTCTGGCTGGCTTTTATTTTTGCCTTAAGTAACTCTACCCATCAATATGGGGCTTGAACTCACAACCCCAGAATCAAGAGTTGCATGCTCTACCAGTGGAGCCAGCCAGAAATCATTATTTCTGGCTGTCTTGTGGTTCTTTTCTTCCTTCCTTTCTTGCTGTCTTTTTTTGTGAATTGATGATTTTCTGTGGTGGCATACTTGATTTCCTTTTCTTTATCTTATTTGTATCTACTGTAGGTTTTTGTTTTGCAGTTACCTTCAGATTTGAAACATTTTACAGATATGAGTCTTTTTTAAGCTGATAACACTTGACTTTGCATACAAAACCTACCCTTTTACCCTCTTCCCGACATTTTATGCTATTATATCACAGTTTACATCTTTTTATGCTGTATATCCACTGACAAATTATTGTAGCCATAGCTATTTTTAGTATTTTTTAAAAAATAGGCTCCATACCCAATGTGGGGCTTGAACTCAGGACCTCGAGATCAAGAGTCGCCATGCTCTATCAATTGAGCCAGACAGATGCCCAGTACTTTTGTTCTTTAACCTTTATGCTAGAATTAAGTGGTTAACACCACTCTATTACACTGTTAGAATATTCTGAATTTGATGATATCTTTAGCTTTACCAGTGTGTTTTTTCATTTATTTTCATGTTGCCAGTTAGCATCCTTTTATTTCAGCTCATTGAACTCCTTTCAGCATTTCTTACAAGTTAGGTTGAGTAGTGATGAATTTTCTTAACTTTTCTTTGTTAGGGAAAGTGTTTCTCATCTTCATTTCTTTCTTCCTTTCTTTACTTTTTTTTTTTTAAGATTTTACTTATTTATTCATGACAGACACACAGAGAGAGAGGCACAGACACAGGCAGAGGGAGAAGCAGGCTCCATGCAGGGAGTCTGACGTGGGGCTCGATCCTGGGTCTCCAGGATCACACCCTGGGCTGAAAGCAGCGCTAAGCCACTGAGCCACCCAGGCTGCCCTACTGTGGTTTTTTTTTTTTTTTTTTTAAGATTTTATTTACTTGAGAGAGAGAACACAAGCAGGGAAAAAGGGGCAGAGAGAGAGGGAGAAGCAGAGCCCTGCTGAGCAAGGAAGCCCGATGTGGGACTTGATCCCAGGACCCTGGGATCTTGACCCCAAGCCAAATGCAGATGCTTAACAAATGGAGCCACCCAGGTGCCCCTCACCTTCATTTCTGAAGAACAACTTTTTTGGGTAAATTATTCTTGGTTGGCATTTTTCTGTTTTCTTTCAGCATTTTGAATATATTATTCTGTTTTCTCCTGGCCTGCATGGTTTCTGCTAAAACATCTACAAAGCTTTATGGAAGTTCTCTTGTATTAGAGAATTTTTTTTTTAAGATTTTATATATTTATTCATGAGAGACACACAGAGAGAGGCAGAGACATAGGAAATGGGAGAAGCAGGCTCCATGCAGGGAGCCCGATGTGGGACTTGATCCCGGTACTCCAGTATCATGCCCTGAGCCGAAGGCAGATGCTCAACTGCTGAGCCACCCAGGCATCCCAAGAGAGAATTTTTTTCCTTGTTGAGTTTTAAAGTTTATTTTTTTTTAAATTTTATTTATTTAAGTAATCTCTACACCCATCATGGGGCTTGAACTCATGACCTTGAGATCAGGAGTTGTACACTTTTCCAACTGAGCCATCCAGGTACCCCTTCTCATTGATTTTAAAATTCTTTTTCTAGGATGCCTCACTGATACAGTCTGTAGAGCATGCAACTCTTGATTTCAGGATTGTGAGTTCAGTCCCCACATTAGGATATAGAGTTTATTTAATAATAAATTCTTTCTTTCTTTCTCTCTTTTTAAAAGTAGGCTCCATGCCAAACACAGGGCTTGAATTCATGACTCTGAGATTAAGACCTGAGTTAAGATCAAGAATTGGATGCTTAGGGATGCCTGGATGGCTCAGCAGTTGAGCATCTGCCTTTGGCTCAGGTCATGATCCCGGAGTCTTGGGATCAAGTCCCACATCAGACTCCCTACATGGAGCCTGCTTCTCCTTCTGCTTGTGTCTCTGCCCCCCCCTCTTTGTCTTTCATGAATAAATAAGTAAAAAGTCTTAAAAAAAAAAAAAAAGAATTGGATACTTAACTGAGCCACCCAGGCACCACTTAAATTCTCTCTTTGTCTTTAATTTTAGACATTTTTAATTATACTGTATGTTGGAGAAAAGTGTTTTGGATTAAAATTTTTGGATGTGGGCAGCCCTGGTGGCTCAGCGGTTTAGCGCTGCCTACAGCCCAAGGTGTGATCGTGGAGACCCGGAATCAAGTCCCACGTTGGGCTCCCTGCATGGAGCCTGCTTCTCCCTCTGCCTGTGTCTCTGCCTCTCTCTCTCCTCTCTGTGTATTCTCATGAATAAATAAATAAATAAAATCTTTAAAAAAATTTTTTTTTGGATGTGCCATTACTTTCATGAGTTGGATGTCTAAATCTCTCCAGGTTTGGGAAATTTTCAATCATTATTTCTTTGAATAAACTTTCTACCCCTTTTTCTTTTCTATATGGGATTTTAGGGGTGCATAAATTGTTTCTATTAAGGTGTTCCGTAAGTTCCATAAGCTTTCTTCATTCCTCTTCATTCTCTTTTTTCCTTTTTTCTCTTCTGACTGGATAATTTCAAATGATCACTCTTCAGGCTTGCTGATTCTTTTGTTTGGTGTAGTCCATAAGGGACTTTGAAGTTGCCAAATCCAACTAGCTTTTTTATTAATTTAGTTTCCATCTTACATAACCTCTTACTAGCATTTGCTAGGATTGACTATTATCCATTTCTTGAAGCACTCTCTTTCTTTGCCTCTGGTTACCTATCACTTTGGGTATTGCCCTTTTGGCCCTTCTCTTTTGGTCTCTTCGGCAGTTACTCTCTTCAGTTTCTGATTATTTAGAGTTCTTTAGGCCTTCTTATCGTACCTTCTTCCTAAGTATACTTTCTTCTGAGGTGCCTGGATGGCTCAGTTAGTTAAGCGTCTGCCTTTGGCTCAGGTCATGATCCTGGGCTTCTGGGATGAAGCCCTGCATTGGGCTCCCTGTTCAGCGAGCAGTCTGCTTCTCCCTCTTCTTCTGTTCCTCCTCTTGCTTGGTTCTCTCTCTCTTTTATTTTTATTTTTTATTTTTTTCTCTCTCTCCTTTAAATGAAAAATTAAAATCTTAAAAAAATACATACTTTCATCCTAAATTTTAGTTATTGCTATGCCATCAGATTTGCAGATTATAATTGCTAGACCAGATCTCTCCTCTGGGCATCTAACTGCCTAATTGATATTCTTTCCTGGAAATCTCACATGTTATTCAAGTTTTTGTTTTTGTTTGTTTTGCTTTGTCTTATTTTTTGCCCCAGTGTGGTGCTCAAACCCATGACCCTGAGATCAAGAGTCAAATGTTCTGCTGACTGAACCAGCCTGGCACCCCTCAAATTTAACATATTCAAAGTGTAATGCTTGCTTTCTAGTCCTCAAATTGCCCTCTCCTGATCTCTACAGTGTTATAAATGATACCACCATCCATCCAGTTACTCAAACTAGACACTATCCTTTCCTAAATCCAATCTATAAACTGTTGTAGTACTGTTGATTCTACATATAAGTTAAATCTCAGATCTTTTCACTTTTTTTCACCTTTACTGCCATCTCTCCAGTTACAGACTGCATTGTTTCTTGTTTGGGTACTATAGTGGCTGCCTAGTTGATCTTTGATTTCAACTCCTGCCTTACTCCAATTTGTTCTTTCCAGAGTATCCACAGTAATATTTTCAAAACATAGATCAGATCTTAGAACTTCTTTCTTACAGGAAATTATTCACTGACTGTCTAATGTGTTGAGAATGAAAACCAAGTACATCACAGGTTGGAAGGTTTTGTGAGTCTTTTTTCCTCCTTCATTACACTCCACCTTCACTGGCCTTCTGTTCCTTTTAGATTCATTTGAAGGGCTCCTGGGTGGCTCAGTCAGTTAAGCATCTGCCTTCAGCTCAGGTCATGGTCCCCGGGTCCTGGGACTGAGCCCCATGTCAGGCTCCCTGCTCAGCGTGGAGGCTACTTCTCCCTCTCCCGCTGTCTGCTGCTCCCCCTGCTTGTGCACGCTCTCTCTCTTTTTCTCTCTCTGTAAATAAATAAATAAATAAATAAATAAATAAATAAATAAATAAATAAATAAAATCTTTAGATTCATTTGAAAGTCCCACCTTATATCTTTTGCACACATTCCCTTTTTCTGAAATGATCTTCTCTTTCATTCTCTGAATGGTTAGTTTCTTCTCATCCTTGAAGTTTCACTTAAATACCACCGTTTTAATCAGAGTAGCTAAAGTAGGTCACAACTTTCTGATCTTTTCCTTTCTAGCTCATTTATCACAGTGGGTAATTACATGATTACTTTATGATTATTTGATTAATGTCTCTATCTCCACTAAATGTTAAATTTTATTAGGACCAAGACTATCTCTGGTGTAGCTCAGCATTTTGTCCTTGGTACCTGTCCTTGCCTGGTACTCTAAAGCGGGCATTCAGTATTTGTTGAAAAAATGGATGTGAAGTCTTTTTATATCTCAGGCACTATTATAAGAGCTTTACATGTATTTATTTTCATCTCCATAACAATTCTATTGCATAGGTGCTGTTACTGTCCCCATTTTACAAGTAAGGTTAGGCAGCTTATCCAGAGTCACAACTAGTACATGATAACACTAGAATTAAACCTAAGTCTTCGTGATTTTTGAACCTGTATTTGTGTATTTTTAAATTTTTTTGAGCCTGTGTTTCAGCTACTTTCTGGTAGTTAATGGGATCTATAGTCAAGAAAGATAGTTTTGAAAAAATATTTAATAAACATTTATTCATCGCCTACTTAATTCCTAAATGAATAGTGAATAATTGAGTGCCTTTATAAAAATTGAATCTGATTTTTCCTCATTTGTAAAATAAAGGAAAGAAAATTATTCTTTTTGTTGCTAACTCAAGTTTAATTAGTATTAAGTCATTATTTTACAATTATGGGACTTGCTAGCTGGGAGGGCCAGGCATGCTAATGTTTTACCTGTCCCCCCTCGTTTAACTACCAGAGATTAATACTTGCCTTGCCCTTAAAGATTGTTGAGGTTTCAGTTTGAAGCATTCCTCTTCTTCCACTCCACGTGAGAAATAAGAAGAAAGTTTGAGAGAAATAAAAACAATACCTTTATTATTAATAAAACTAATATTCAAGAGTGTAGGTTATATCTGTGGACCAGTGGATTTCTAATACTACCCCAGCTTTAGACAGATTTATCCACCCAGATACAGCAGCATTTTTTTTTTTTTAATGAACAAACAAACAAATGGAAAGCTGTGGACTTCCGCATCTTGTGGCTTACTCCTTTGAAACTTAACCAGTGTGGAGGGGCACCTGGGTGGCTCAGTTGATTAAGCGACTAACTCTTGGTTTCCACTCAGCTCATGATCTCAGGGTCTTGAGATCAAGCCTCACATTGGGTTCCTTGCTGAGTGTGGAACCTGCTTGGGATTCTGTCTCCCCTCTCTCTCTCCCCCTGCCTCTCCCCACTTGTATGCTCTCTCTCTCTAAAAAAAAAAAAAACTTAAATATTGTGGAATAGAAAAGCTGAATCTGTATAGGCATCTCTCATCCTATTGTGCTTCACTTTATCATGCTCTATAGGTATTGTTTTTTTTACAGATTTAAGATTTGTGGCATCCCTATGTTAAGCAAGTTGGAACCCTTTTCTAATAGCATTTGCTCACTTCGTGTCATAGTTTGGTAATCATTGCAATAGTTCAGATTTTTTAATTGTTCTATTTATGTTAATCTGTGATCACTGATCTTTGTGTTACTATTTTAATTGTTTTGGCGTGCCATGAACTCCTATAAGATGGTAAATTTAATCGATACATGTTCTGTGTGATCTGACTGCTTCATTGGCTCTTCCCCCATCTCTTCTTCCTCTCCTCAGGCTTTCATATTCCTTGAGACACAATATTAAAGTTAGGCAGATTAATAATCTGCAATGGCCTCTAAATGTTCAAGTGAAAGGAACGGTTCCATGTCTTTTACGTTATATCAAAAGTTAAACATGATTAAGCTTACTGGGGAAGACCTATCAAAGCTGAGATTGGGGCGGTGGAGGTGCCTGGGTGGCTCAGTCACTTAAGTGGCAGATTCTTGATTTCAGCTCAGGTCATGGTCCCAGTGTCCTGAGATTGAGCCCCCCTGGTAGAGCTTCACACTCAGCAGAGTCAGTGCAAGGATTCTCCCTTTCCACCTGTCCCACTCTCCCTGCTTGTTCTATTTCTTTCTCTCCAAAATAAATAAATAAATACACCCCCCCCCCCAAACTAAGGCCAAAAGCTAGGCCTCTTGCACCAGTTAACCAAGTTGTGACTGCAAAGGAAAAGTTTTTTTATTTTTTATTCTTATTTTTTATTTATTTTATTTATTTTATTTTAAATTTTTATTATTATTTTTAAAGATTTTATTTATTTATTCATGAAAGACACAGAGGAGAGAGAAAGGCAGAGACCTAGGCAGAGGAAGAAGCAGGCTCTATGCAGGGAGCCTGATGTGGGACTCGATCCTGGCTCTCCAGGATTAGGCCCTGGGCTGAAGGCAGGCGCTAAACCACTGAGCCACCCAGGGATTCCCTTTATTTTTTTTAAAGAGAGTGCCAGAGCATGAGTGAGCTTGTGGAGAGGGACAGAGAGGGAGAGAGAAAATCTTAAGCAGGCACGATACCCAGCGTGGATTCTGATGCAGAGCTTGGGGCTCCATCTCACAACCCTGAGATCATGACCTGATCCGAAATCAAGAGTTGGATGCTTAACTGACTAAGCCCCTAGGGACCTCAGCCAAGGAAAAGTTTTTGAAGGAAATTAAAAGTGCTACTCAAGTAAAACAAATGATAAGTGAAACAGACTTATTACCGATATGGAGAAAGTTTTAGTGGTGTGGGTAGAAGATCAAACCAGCCACAACATTCCCTTAGTCCAAAATGTAATAGAGAGCAAGGGCCTAATTATCTTCAATTCTATGAAGGCTAATATGTGAGAAAGCTGCAGAAGAAAAGTTTGAGGATAGGAGAGGTTAGTTCATGAGGTTTAAGGTAGAAGCCATCTCCGTAACACAAAAGTACGGAGGAGGAAGTGATGACATAGAAACTGCATCAAGTTATCCAGAAGATCTAACTAAGATAATTAATGAAGGTGGCTACACTAAACAACAGATTTTTCAGTGTAGATGAAACAGCCTTCTACTGGAAGAAACCACTATCCGGCACTTTCATAGCTAGAGAGAAGTTAATGCCAACGCTTCAAGGGACAGACTTGACTCTTTTTATTATTTTTTTAAAGATTTCATTTATTCATGAGAGACACAGAGAGAGAGAGGCAGAGACACACAGACAGAGGGAGAAGCAGGTTCCCTGCAAGGAGCCCAATGCAGGACTTGATCTCAGGACCCTGGGATCACGCCCTGAGCTGAAGGCAGATGCTCAACCACTGAGCCACTCAGTGTCCCAGACTTGACTCTTTTGTTGAGGTTAATGCAGTTGATGACTTAAAGTTGAAGCGAATTTTCATTGACCATTCTGAAAATCCTAGGGGCCTTAAGAATTATGCTGAATCTGCTCTGCCTATGCTCTGTAAATAAAATAATGATGTCCTAGATGACAGCACATCTCTTTATAACATGTTGTACTGAATATTTTAGGCCCAGTGTTGAGACTTACTGATTCAAAAA
This sequence comes from Vulpes vulpes, assembly GCF_048418805.1. Taxonomy (NCBI): domain Eukaryota; kingdom Metazoa; phylum Chordata; class Mammalia; order Carnivora; family Canidae; genus Vulpes; species Vulpes vulpes. Next base: position 171,773 of record NW_027325812.1, read on the forward strand.
AAAATTCCTTTCAAAATATTACTGCTCATTGACAATTACCTCGCCACCCAAGAGCTCTGATGGAGATGTCCAGTGAAATTAATGTTGTTTTCATGCCTACTAACACAACATCCATCCTGCAGCCCATGGATCAAGGAGTAATTTTGACTTTCAAGTCTTAGTATTTGAGAAATATATTTTGTAAGGCTATGGCTTCTATAGATAGTGATTCCTCTGATGGATCTGAGCCAAGTAAATAGAAAATCTTCTGGAATGGATTCACTATGCTGGTTGCCATTAAGAATATTCATGATTCATGGGAAGAGGCTAAAATATCAATGTGAACAGGAGTTTGGAAGAAGATTCCAACCCTCATGGATGACTCTGAGAGGTTCAAGACTTCAGTGGAGGATGTTACTGCACATGTGGTAGAAATAGCAAGAGAACTGGAATTAGAAGTGAAGTCTGAAGATGTGACTGGATTGCTGCAATATCATGATAAATTTGAGTGCATGAGGAATTGCTTCTTATGGATGAGCTAAGAAAGTTGTTTTTGTGTTTGTTTGTCAGTAAACTCTACCCACAACGTGGGGCTTAAACTCATGACCCCAAAATCAAGAGTTGCTTGCTCTACTGACTGAGAACCCTCTTAGAATGTGGTTTCTTGAGATGGAGTCCATTCTTAGTGAAGATGCTGTGAAGACTTGAAATGACAATGAATGATTTAGAATATTACATAAACTTAGTTGATAAAGCAAGCAGCAGGATTTGAGAAGATTGACTCCAGTTGTGAAAGAAGTTCTGTGGGTAAAATGCTATCAAGCTACAGATGTGCTACAGATAAATTTTTTGTGAGAGGAAGAGTCAACTGATGTGGCAAACTTCACTGTTGTCTTATTTTAAGAAATTGCCACAGCCGCCTCACCCTTCAGCAACTACTACCCTGATCATCAGCAGCCGTAAACATTGAGGCAAGATCCTCCACTACCAAAAAGATTGCAACTCATTGGAAGCCCTGATGATGCTTAGCATTTTTTTTAAAGATTTATTTATTTATTTATTCTTGATAGACAGAGAAAGAGAGAGGCAGAGACACAAGAGGAGGGAGAAGCAGGCTCCATGCAGGGAGCCTGACGCAGGACTCGATCCCGGACTCCAGGATCGTACCCTGGGCCAAAGGCAGGCGCTAAACCGCTGAGCCATCCAGGGATCCCCGATGCTTAGCATTTTTTAGCCATAAAGTATTTTTTTAAATTTGTTTCAGGTAATATCTGTACCCAATCTGGGGCTTAAACTCACAACTCTGAGATCAAAAACATGCTTTTTCAAAGTGAGCCCGCCACGAGCCCAGCAATAAAATATTTTTAAATTAAGGTAATTACAGTTTTTTTTTTAAAGACATAATGCTAATTGTGTACTTAATAGACTATGGCATAGTGTAAACATAGCTTTCAAGTGTATTGGGAAACCAAAAAATTTGACTTGCCTTTTTTTTTTTTTAAGATTTTATTTATTTATGAGAGACAGAGAGAAAGAGAGAGGCAGAGACACAAGGGAGAACCAGGCTCCACACAGGGAGCCCGATGTGGGACTTGATCCCAGGTCTCCAGGATCACACCTTGGGCTAAAGGCAGCACTAAACTGCTGAGCCACCCGGGCTGCCCTGACTTGCTTTATTGTGACATTTGATTTAGAGCGATGATCCGAACTGAACCCACAAAATCTCCTAAGTATGTCTGTACTCCCTTCATCTGAATCCTGAAGATTGGGAAAGGATCTGTGTGCCCTTTCCTTCCTCCCTCCCTTCCTTCCTTCCTTCCTTCCTTCCTTCCTTCCTTCCTTCCTTCCTTCCTTCCTTCCTTCCTTCCATGCTGTTGCTTCTAAAGTCCTCATTATAGGAGGGTGATATGCTAATATCTGTCCCTCTACACTGAAAAAAACATACAGAGTGAGGAACAGTGTTTTTCTCTACAAAGATGACAAGATTCTCTTGATTTGGTTCCATTTTCACAGATCAGACAGTGCTTAATCTAGTAGATTTTTTGATGATTGAGGTAAGATGATAAGCTAAATCTCTGCCTCTTTTGGTGTCATTTTTAGACTGTTGATTTAAAAACATTTTAGAAATTGGTTTTTCGGGATCCCTGGGTGGCGCAGCGGTTTGGCGCCTGCCTTTGGCCCAGGGCGCGATCCTGGAGACCCCGGATCGAATCCCACATCAGGCTCCCGGTGCATGGAGCCTGCTTCTTGCTCTGCCTGTGTCTCTGCCTCTCTCTCTCTCTCTCTGTGACTATCATTAAAAAAAAAAAAAAAATTAAAAAAAAGAAATTGATTTTTCTTTTTTAAAAATAATTGGGGTTAATTGTTGACCTTACTTACAGTTTGTGAAAGCAATTGAGTTTCCTGTGTTTAAAGAAATAGCAATGGAAAAAAAGGCTTTGGGTGTGGGAGCCAGATGATTCTGAGTTAAGAATAAGATTTTACTATTTATTAATTATGTGAACTTGGAAAAGTAGCAAACTCCTCTGAATCTCAGTTTCCACATCAACAAAAACCAAAATGGAAATGATACTTGCTTATTATCTTCTTTGTAAGGATTATATTTTACTTGCTTATTATCTTCTTTGTAAGGATTATATTAGATAACAAAATCCTCTAGGGCTTGGAATATGGTAGATGACCAGCAAATGTCTTCTCTTTGCTTGACAAAAAGATAATAAAATAATAGGTCAGTTTCCACTTTCTTGTATTCACTTTTCTAGTTTTTTTTTTTCTTGAGATTAGCTTCAGTAGTCACTTTTGAGAGCCTAGGCCAGGGGCACTTTTACATTGTTACTACGAGTTTTTGTTTTGATTTTTTTAATGTAAATGTTCTGTTTTTGGATTATATTTTATACTTGTTGAGGGCCAGGTTTTCTTGTTTTGCATTTCTTCATAGCATCTCCATATGTTAGAGATATAATAATTGTTCAGCTATATGTATTTATTATTTTTTTAGAGAGGGGGAGGGGCCGAGAGAGAGGGATGGAGAGAGAGAATTTTAATCAGGCTCCATGCCCAGCACAGAACCTGATGCAGGGATCAGACTCCATCTCACAACCCTGAGATCATCACCTGAGCTGAAATCAGGAGTTGGGACACCTAGCCGTCTGAGCTACCCAGGCACCCCAGTTGTTCAGTTATAGGTTGTTTTTATTCTCCAAATAGTGAGCACTTAGTGTTTCTTGAATGGGATAATGTTTATACTGCTACATATCAATGAACACAATTTCTTTAACAAAAAAAATTGGGGGGAAAAAAGGAATGAATGAATAGGAGGATGTCAGACATAGCAATCAGTCACAATATGTGGACGTTACTGATATCCTTTGCATCCTATTTTCAATCAAATAAATTGTAAGATGAAACAAAACAAAAAAGTTTAATATGTATGAGACAATTGGAATTTTTTTTTTTTTTTAAGTAAGCTGTACACCTAATATGGATTGAATTTACAACCTCAGGATCAAGAGTCATATGCTCTGCTGACTGTGCCAGCCAGGCAACCCAGGAATTACTAATTTTTTTAAAGGTTTTATTTATTTATTCATGAGAGAGAGAGGCAGAGATACAGGCAGAGGGAGAAGGCGGCTCCATGCAAGGAGCCCAATGCGAGACTCCATCCCAGATCCTAGGGATCACGCCCTGAGCCGAAGGCAGATACTCAACCACTAAGCTACCCAGGCATCCCAAATTACTAATTTTTTAAGTGATATAGTGATATTGTGCTTTTTTTTTTTTAATACTTTTTTTCAGGGCCACCTGCTTGGCTCAGTTTGAAGAGTATGCAACTCTTGGTCTCAGTGTTAGGAGTTTGAGCCCCATATTGGATGTAGAGATTGCTTAAGTAAATAAATAAATAAACTTTAAAAAATATTTTTTCAGGGATACATGTTGAAATATTTTAGAATGACATTATATATTTAGTATTTGATTTGAAATTATATGGGAGGTAGGGAAATAGAGCTACAGATGAGGCAGTTTGTACATGAATAATTGTTGAAGCTAAGTGATAAGTAGGTAAGGATTCATTATGTTCTTCATCTACTTTTGTAGATATTTTCCATTATAAAAAATAAAAAGCTCTTGTTACTAAACTTTGCTTCCTATTCTCTACTAGAAGTGTCATCTCCTAAAAAAAAAAAAAAGTGTCTTCTCCTTTTTTTTTAAATAGGTAGGATGTGAACAACTTTAATATCATAACCCAGGCTAGTTACGACTTAAGGATATCACTGAACAAAACTGTCATGAGTAAGCCTAAACAAAGATAGAAAAGAAGGGGGAAAAATGGACAAAGAAAGGAAGGGAGTAAGAGAGAAGAGGGAGACTGGAGAAAACGAAAGAAGTCAGGGGTAGTAGAAGATTGCCTTAATGTAAAAGTCTCTTATTTCCATTCTAATTTTTTTTCTAATTTCACCTCCAAATGATACCTTTAGTAGGTAAGTAGGAAACTGAGATTCTGTTTTATAAGTTTTGTCAAAATTATTTTGTAATAAGCAAAAAGAAAAACAGCTATTTTGTTTTAGCATATCAGCTTAAGAGAGTAAGGATTTCCCCTTTTAAAAATATTCTTTATAGATGCTACTATATTGTAGCTGTTATGTACATAGTATATATTTATGTGACTCTGGGTACTGGTGGATCTTGCAAAAATTCTTACATAATCTTATGTATTATTATCCAGGAACTGGATAGAATTTTCTCCTCCTGACACTACATCATATTTAAGGGGTCTTCCAACAAGAAGATCTAATAATCATGAATATTTATGCACCTAATGTGGAGCTGTCAAATATATCAATCAATTAATAACCAAAGTAAAGAGACACTTAGATAATAATACACTAATAGTAAGACACTTCAACACGGCACTTTCAGCAAATGACAGATCTTCTAAGCAGAACATCACCAAAGAAACAAGAGTCTTTTTAAAGATTTTATTTATTCATGAGACACAGAGAGAGAGAGAGAATGGCAGAGACACAAGACAGAGAGAGAAGCAGGCTCCATGCAGGGAGCCCGATGTGGGACTCGATCCCACGACTCCAGGATCATGCCCCGGCCCAAACGCAGATGCTCAACCACTGAGTCACTGAGGCATTCCAGAAACAAGGGTCTTGAATGATACAATGGACCAAATAGATTTCACAAGTATATACAGAACATTCCATCCAAATGCAACTGAATACACATTCTTCTCAAGTGCACATGGATCTTTCTCCAGAATAGACCACATACTGGGTTTCAACTGATACCAAACGAGGTTTCAACTGATACCAAAAGATTGGGATTGTCCCCTGCGTATTTTTCAGACCACAAAGCTTTGAAACTAGAACTCAGTCACAGGAAGAAATTTGGAAGAAACTCAAACACATGGAGGTTAAAGAACATCCTACTAAAAGATGAATGGGTCAACCAGGAAATTAGAGAAGAATTAAAAAGACTCATGGAAACTAATGAAAATGGGGCAGCCCGGGTGGCTCAGAGGTTTAGCACTGCCTTCAGCCTAGGGTGTGATCCTGGAGACCAGGGATCAGGATCCTGTGTCAGGCTCCCTGGATGGAGCCTGTTTCTCCTTCTGCCTGTGTCTGTGCCTCTCTGTGTGTGTGTGTGTCTCTCATGAATAAATAAATAAAATCTTAAAAAAAAAGGAAACTAATGAAAATGAAAATACAGCTGTTCAAAACTTTGGGATACAGCAAAAGCAATTCTTAGAGGGAAATACATTGCAATACAAGCATCCCTCAAAAAATTGGAAAAAACCTCAAATACACCAGCACCTAAAGGAACTAGAGAAAGAACAGCAAATAAAGCCTACACCAAGCAGAAAAAGTGAGATAATAAAGTGAGAATGGCAAAAATTAACAAGACAGGAAACAACAAATGTTGGAGAGGATGTGGAGAAAGGGGAACCCTCTTGCACTGTTGGTGGGAATGCAGGCTGGTGCAGCCACTCTGGAAAATAGTGTGGAAGTTCTTTAAAAAGTTAAAAATAGAGCTACCCTATGACCCAGCAATTGTACTACTGGGTATTTACCCCAAAGATACTGATATAGTGAAATGCCGGAAACCTGCACCCCAATGTTCACAGCAGCAATGTCCACAACAGCCAAACTGTGGAAGAAGGCATGATGTCCTTCGATGGATGAACGGATAAATAAGACGTGATCTATATATACAATGGAATATTAGTCATCAGAAGAGATGAATACCTAACATTTGCTTCGATGTGGTTAGAACTGGAGGGTATTATGACGAGTGAAATAAGTCAATTGGAGGACAATCATCATAATGGTTTTACTCATATGGAATATAAGAAATAGTGAAAGAGATTATAAGGGAAAGGAGGAGAACTGAGTGGGAAAATTAGAGAGGGAGACAAACCATGAGAGACTCCTAACTCCTGGAAACAAAGGGTTGCCGAAGGGGAGGTGGGTGGGGAAATAGGGTAACTGGGTGACAGGCACTGAGGAGGGCACTTGATGGGATGAGCACTGAGTGTTATACTATATGTTGGCAAATTGAATTTAAATTTAAAAATGTAAAAAAAAAAAAAAGAATTTTCTCCTTCAGAGAAAGACAAATACCATATGATTTCACTCATGTGGAATTTAAGAAAGAAAACAGATGAACATAGGAGAAGGGAAGGAAAAAAAAAAGAAAATACAGAGGGAGGCAGATGATGAAACTCTTAACTCTAAGAAACAAACCAAGGGTTGCTGGAGGGAAGATGGGTGGGAGGAGGGGGTTACTGGGTGATGGGCATTAAGGAGGGCATGTGATGTAATGAGCTCTGAGTGTTATATGCAACTGATGAATCACTAAATTTTACCCCTGAAACTAATAATATAGGTATGTTAACTAAATTAAATTTATTTATTTATTTATCTATTTATGTATTTATTTATTTGAGACACAGAAAGAGAGGCAGAGACACAGGCAGAGGGAAAAGCAGGCTCCACTCAGGGAGCCTGTCATGGGACTCGAAGCCGGGTCTCCAGGATCACACCCCCGGGCTGCAGGTGGCGCTAAACCACTGCGCCACTGGGGCCGCCCCATTAAATTAAATTTAAATAAAGAATTTAAAAAAAGAATATTCTCCTTTTTTGGAAAACTTACCCTTTGTTTATACATTTACCCTTGAACAATGTGAGGGTTGGGACACTGAACACCTGTGCAGTCGAAAATCCAGGTATAGGTTTTGACTCCCCCCAAACTTAATACTAATAGCCTACTTTTATTTACTTAAAAGATGATTTATTCATTCATGAGAGACACACAGAGAGAGAGGGGGGTGGGGGCAGAGAGAGAGCAGGCTCCATGTAGGGAGCCTGATGTGGGACTCAATCCTAGGACTCCATGATCACGCCCTGGCCCGAAGGCAGGCGCTAAACCCGCTGAGCCACCCAAGGATCCCTAATAGCCTACTTTTAACCAGAAGCCTTACCAATAACATAAACAGTTGATTAATACATATTTTGTATTTTATATGTATTATATACTGTATTCTCACTACACAGTAAGCTAGAAAAAAGAAAGTGTTATTAAGAATATCAGAAGGAAGATGGGGCATGTGGGTGGCTCAGTTGGTTAAGCCTTTGGCTCAGGTTGTGATCTCGGGGTCCTAAGATGGAGCCCACATCCGGCTTCCTGGCCAGTGGGAAGGCTACTTTTCCCTCTTCCTCTGTGCTTGCTCTGTCCCTCAAATAAGTAAATAAAATCTAAAAAATATATACATAAGGAAGAAAAAAGTTTACATTACTGTATCGAAAAAAATCCACGTATAAGTAGACCTGCATAGTTCAACCTGGTGTTAAGGATCAACCTAATCGGTTTTTGGTATTCAGTGCTCAGTTTGGCAACAAGTCCTCATCTCCACCCCTTACCTCCAACCTCTGCCCCGTTCCAATTGTGTTTGAGATTATGAGTTTGGTAAAGTAGGTTAACTTTTTCCCAAGGAAAGTTTTGTTCAGATCACTGTCTTTTTGAGATTTAAGTTATTTTAGGAATTAGAAGATCACAGATCCCGGACTTAGGCAAAAAAAAACTCAAGTGTTTTAATATTCTATCCTACTCTTTTTTTTTTTTTAATTCATTTGGGGGAGAAAGAGAGAACACAAGCAGGGAGAGGGAGAAGCAGGCTCTCTGCTGAGCAGGGAGCCTGGTGTGGGGCTCGATTCCAGGACCCTGGGACTATGACCTGAGCTGAAAGCAGACGCTTAACCAACTGAGCCACCCAAGTGCCTCAGTATTATATCCTACTTAAAAAAAAAAAATAGTGTGTCAGATTTTTAAGAGATTTATTTATTTAAGGATTTTTTTTTTTTTTTTTTTTAGATTTTATTTACTTATTCATGAGAGACACAGACAGAGAGGGGCAGAGAACACAGGTGGAGGGAGAAACAGGCTCCCTGTGGGGAGCCCAATGTAGAATTTGATCCCGGGACCCCAGGATCATGCCCTGATCTAAAGGCAGACACTCAACCACTGAGCCACCCAGGTGCCCCTTATTTATTTATTTTAAAGTAATTACAGGGCACCTGGCTAGCTCAGTCAGAAGAGCATCTGACTCTTGATTTCGAAGTCTTGGGTTTGAGCTCCACGTTGGGTATAGAGATTACTAAAAAAAAAAAAAAAAAAAGTAAAGATTTTGAGTCTTAAAACCAGATCCCCAATCTACCAATCTGGGTATTCTTTGAACAGGTAGTGTGAGGGTGGAAAAGAGAAGTGCTGGTGTTTCCTGACTTCTGTGAGTTTCTGATCTATTTCTGGTTGAAATGAAATTGTGTTAAATGATGAAAATATGGTAAATGATGCGGTAGGGTAAAACAGATAAGCAGGTGTTATCTTTTCTCTTTTTGAAACAACTGCCTTGTGGAAGAGGCAGATACACTTCTCTGTGAGCCATGGAGCTGTACTGATGCAGCTATTCTTGTTTACTTTGCAGTTCCTTCTTAGGCCATATATTCTCCTGAACACAGATAATCCATCAGCCTAGCTGTGGAGGGGTTCAATAATGCAGAATAACACTCAGTGGGGGCTCAGTTGAGTTCCACACATATTCTTCCCAAGCAATTGGCTGTCACGTTCACAGCTTCAGCTGCTTAACCTTTAAAGATCCGGGATGCCTGGGTGGCTCAGCGGTTGAGCATCGGCCTTTGGCTCAGGGCCTGATCCTGGTTCCGGATCGAGTCCTGCATTGCGCTCCCTGTGAGGAGCCTGTTTCTCTCTCTCTCTCTCTCTCTGTGTCTCATGAATAAATAAATAAAATCTTAAAAAAAAACACCAAAAACCTTTAAAGATCCTTCTTTTGTCCTGAGAAGTTATTTACCTTTTTTTTTGTATTGTTTCCTCATACATATGAGGTATTGCCACACTGACATGTACCCACAAACTGGTGACATGGTTATTAGTTGGGTTGCAGGCATGAGCTTGTACTTCCTGAAACCACTGTGCCTCAAAGGGCTCTGCCCTCCTTAGAATTGTCCATATACTTCAGTTGAGGGCTCTTGGTCTAGTTGGTTTCTCTAAGCACCAATCTATATAAGAGAGTTTCATCTAGCGTATTTGAGTCATAGTTCAGATACGTTTGTTCCTTAAATGTTCTACACTGACTAGATGTTACCTACTGCCTGGAAACTTAGAACTGTTCTCTTTCCAGAAGGGAGAGAAACAAAGGATATAGGGTCATGTAAAGGGGTACTTTACGTGTTTACTCAGCTGTTTGCACTGGTTTGGATACTTTCAGTATTTGGGTTTTCTCTTACTTGATTCTGCTTAACAAAAAGCAAAGCAATGTAACAGAATGTTGAAATAAGACTAAGCCTCAGTTTCTAAGTTTCAAAAGAGAATAACACATCTCCAGTTCCACCTCACAGAGTTGTTAGGAAGATCAAATGACATCGTAGATGTGAAAGGATTTAAGGCACTGTTAAAGTTAAGACAAATTGATATAGGGATGCCTGGGTGGCTCAGCGGTTGAGTGCCTGCCTTCCGCCTGGGACGTGATCCCACGGTCCCAGGATCAAGTCCCACATCGGGCTCCCTGCATGGAGCCTGCTTCTCCCTCTGCCTGGGTCTCTGCCTCTCTGTGTCTTTCATGAGTAAATAAATAAAATCTTAAAAAAAAAAAAAAAAAAGACAAATTGATATAGAACAGAATTCTGTGTTAAATTGTACCTTGAGAATTTTTGCACATTGAGAGGGGTTTTTGTTACTCAGTTTTGGAGAAATCAGTTTCTCAAGAGCTTCTGACACAAATCTTCCACGCGAGTCTTCAAGGTAGAATGGTTGGTTCATCATTCAGGGTCCCAAAAGGAAACAGATGGCATATCCAAATTGAGTAATTTGAGAAAGATTTAATAAAGAGACTATTTACAAAGAGGTTTAAGGAAACCAGTGAGAGAGAGCAGAGTCCCCTATAGCCAGCAATTACAGAGCCTACATTACCTCATTACCTCTAGATCTAATAAAGCAAAGTACTGAGAGAGATTACCTCAGAATCTGAGAGTAGCTGTATGGAAAGAACTGTCGGCTTCAGTAGTTTGCAGCCAAATCATGGTACTTTGGCAGGAGCTAGGGAAATAAATACTCTGATCTCATTTTCCTCCTATGCTTTGATCTTGTGTACATCTGGTTAGCCAAATTCAGCTAGAAGCCAGAGGGCAAGGGAGCCTGTGCATGCACTCTCTACAGCAGCTTCCTGGTACACAAAGAAAGGTGGGCAAGAGTGGTGAGTGGATATGGAAATGCAAATGGATTCCTGGGCAATATGCTGTGGCTATATGCTTAACTGAGGATTCTGTAGTAATTTTGGCTTAGGGTTTTTGTGGGTTTTTTTTTTTTTTTAAGATTTATTTATTCATTCATGAGAGAGAGACTGAGAGAGAGGCAGAGACACAGGCAAAGGGAGAAGCAGGCTCCTCGCAGGGAGCCCAATGTGGGACTTGATCCCGGATCCCAGGATCACAACCTGAGCCGAAGGCAGGCACCTAACCGCTGAGCCACCCAGGCGTCCCAAGGCTTAGGGTTTTTAAGTAGCAATTGTATACTTGAGACCCAGTTTGAGTACCACCTGGTATAAACATAAAAAACTCTCTGGAGGCCATATGGTTGGTACACCTTACTGTTACCATCTTGGTATTAAAGGATATATGAAACAATTTGCTACTGTTGTGGGAAGACCCATGAAAGAGGAGGAGGAAGAGATAAGCTGGAGATGGTGTCAGGTTTACTTGAATTTAGAGGAAGTAGTAGAAAGTGCTGAGTCAGCTTTTAAAACCAGCTATGGGGTCGGGGGATAAATAAATGAAACCAGCTGTGGTGGACAGATATGTGTTATATGATCTCTGGCTCAGGCTCTGCATTTTCCAGAGATGCCTTTTTGTTTTTTGTTTTGTTTTTACTATTGTTAATGTTTATTGTTTTAGGAAAAGGGGCTTGTAGGAAATATCCCTTTCTCTCTCTCTCTCTCTCTCTCTCTCTCTCTCTTTTTGGTAAAGCTTGTTTTTTTAGCAATCTCTACACTCAATTTGGGGTTCGAACTCACGACCCTGAGGTAAGCACATGGTCTTCTGACTGAACCAGCGAGACACCTTGGAAATATCCATTTCTTGCTCTGATATGATTTAATGATTAATCTATACTTTCACTTGAATTTCAATAAAATATATAAATCTTAGGATGTTTCTATCTGGAAGTGGAGTAGGCTGATGTCAACCTAAGCTGAATTCTTTTTTTTTTTTTTTTTTTGAGATTTTATTTATTTATTCATGAGAGGCACAGAGAGAGAGATAGAAGCATAGGGAAAAGCAGACTCGTGCAGGGAGCCTGATGCTACTGATCTTAGGGCTCCAGGATTACGCCCTGAGCCAAAGGTAGACGCTCAACCACTGAGCCATCCAGGTGCCCCCGAAGCTGAATTCTGTGCTAGTTCATGTTAACCTGTGATTGCCAAATATCGCAAGATTTTTTTTAAAGATTTTATTTATTCATGAGAGACACGGGGGCAGGGGGTAGAGACATAGGCAGAGGAAGAAGCAGGCTCCATCTGGGAGCCTGATGTAGGACTTGATCCCAGCACTCCAGGATCATGCCCCGAGTGGAAGGCAGACACTCAGCCACTGAGCCACCCAGGTGTCCCTCTCAAGATGTTATTTTAGTGGTTGGAATGTCCTCTTCTCTCCACCCAACCCCATCAAATTTTTATAGTAGCTTTATTGAGATCTAATTCACATACCATACAATTCACTCACTTAAAGTATACAATTCAGTGGCTTTTAGTGTATTTGCAGAGTTTGTATCCATTACCATAATCAATTTTAGGACATTTTCATTACCCCCAAAAGAAACCCTACCACTTAGCCACCAGCCCTCTTCCACACCCCCTCCCGCCCCCCATTCTCACTGCTTACCTCTCCCAGTCAGGTAGTCACTAATCTACTTTGTCTATATATAGCTGTGCCTGTTCTAGATATTTCACGTGATGGAATCATACAATATGTGCTCCTTTGTGACTGACTTCTTTCACTTTGCATGTTTTGAAGGTTCATCCATGTAGTAGCATGTATCTATACTTCATTCCCTCTTATAGCTGAATAGTAGTTTCATATATGGATATACTATACTTTATTAACCATTCATCAGTTGATAGACATTTGTGTTGTTTCCACTTTGAGCTAATATAAGTAATGCTACTATGAAATTTGTACACAGGTTTTGTGTGGACATATGTTTTCAGTTCTCCTGGGTATATACTTAGGAGTGGAATTGCTAGGTTATGTGAAAACTGTGTTTAACTGCTTTAGGAACTCTTAAACTGTTTTTCAGAGCAGCTGTATCATTTTACGTTCCCACCAGCAGTGTAGAAGGGTTCCTGATTCTTTCTTTACATTCTTGCCAGCACTTGTTATTGTTATTATTGATTATAGCATCAAAGTTACTTTTTTTTTTCAAATTTTTTATTTATTTATGATAGTCACACACACAGAGAGAGAGAGGGGCAGAGACACAGGCAGAGGGAGAAACAGGCTCCATGCACCGGGATCCTGATGTGGGATTCAATCCCGGGTCTCCAGGATCGCGCCCTGGGCCAAAGGCAGGCGCTAAACCGCTGCGCCACCCAGGGATCCCTCAAAGTTACTTTTGATTAAAACAATTATCTTGGGCAGCCCAGGTGGCCCAGGGGTTTAGCGCTGCCTTTAGCCCCGGGCATGATCCTGGAGACCCGGGATTGAGTTCCACGTCGGGCTCCCTGCATAAAACCTGCTTCTCTCTGTGTCTGTGTCTCTGCCTGTCTCTCTCTCTCTCTCTCTCTCTCTCTCTCTCTGTGCCTCTCATGAATAAAAAAAATAAAATCTAAAAAAAAATAAAACAATAATCTTATTATAGCCATCCTAGTGGATATGAAATAGTATCTCATGATTTTGTAAAGATTTTATTTACTTGAGACAGAGAGAGAGAGAGAGAACGAGAGAGAGCACAGAGGCAGAGTGAGAGGGAGAAACAGGTTCCCCACTGAGTGGAGAGCCCAACGTGGGTCCCGAACCCAGGACCCTAGGATCATGACCTGGGCTGAAGACAGACGTTTAACCGACTGAGCCACCCATGCACCCTGTGATTTTTTATTTGCATTTCCCTATAGCACCCCATTAAAAGTTTAATTTCCTATACATTCTTCAAAATACAATTGTCGTTTTCTGAGAAACTTTTCCCTCAGGAATTACCTGTCTTTTCTTTCAAACTCCTATACAATTTTACTTGGATCCCCATTAGCACACATATTTCGTTTTGCTAGTTATGGAGATCATAAGCTCTGTTTTGTGAATTCCTTAATGGCTCCTGTGAGTGTGTGTTTAAATTTATTATGAAATATTTCACTCATACTCATGCATTTGTGAGCCCCCACTGTATCACATAGGGCTTGCATGTAGTTGGCATTCAGATGTTTATTGAATGACTCAAAGAGTCTTATGAGTGATTATTAAGAGGTCTTATTCCTAAGGGAAAGTGGACTTTCTCTTATTAGGAGATATTATGATGAAACAAGGGAAAGTATTTTAGGCAAAAATGAATATGCCTGGCTGGCTCAGTTGGAGAGCATGGGTCTCTTGATCTTGGAGTCATGAGTTCAAGCCCCATATGTTGCATAGAGTTTACTTTAAAAAAAAGTTCAGATGTGTTATATGTTCTAGAGACCACCAGCTCCAGAAACATGTCTTCTAGATCATCCATATCCAAGTTGCAATAAGAATTTTGATGTCAGGTCACCGGATTGTATATCTGTGAGATTTTTTTAGGGGTTTATTATAATGATACACAATTAGCAAATCCCCTGAGTTTTACTCCTTTTAGCATATATCCATGCCTATATACTATATGCTAGGAACTTAGTTAGCTAAGCACTAGACATAGGATGGGGTTTTCTCCTGCTCTGATGGTAATAAGTAAAGATAAGGGCCCAAGATGGGGATGACTCTGATGGCAAATGAATGGATACAGGATTTCTCAATTTTATTAAACCACACAAAATGAACACTTGATTAGAATCTAATTTTCAGAACGAAGACAGCGTTTTACTTACATTATAATTTAAGGATGCCTGGGTGGCTCAGTTGGTTAAGTGTCTGCCTTCAGCTCAGGTAATGATTGCAGGGTCTTGGAATCAAGCCCCATGGCAGGCTCCCTGCATCGTGGAGAGCCTGCTTCTCCATCTCCTCTCAGCTTGTGCTCTCTCTTGCTATCTCTTTTCCAAATTAAAAAAAAAAAACAAAACACACATTTAATTCACAAGTAGCTTATCAGCTTATCTTACTGGATCATTCTCTTAAAGATCTGATGAAAACTTAGTGATTGGGGGGGTTGGCATTTTATCATCTTTACCATTATGATCTCTTGAAAGAGAACAAAAGGAAGAACACTGTCTTGTCTTCCAGTTTCCTACAACTCAGCAACACAAGAAACTTAAAATTCCTGCTACAGGAAGAGGGGAATTCGATTTTTTTTTTTCTGGATAAAGATGAAAAGTTCTACATTTCTGGATCCCCATCCTAGAAGCCCTTCCCCAAGTATTTATTCCCAGATACTCTTAAGAAATTCATCACAGCCTATTCCCTGCACGTCCTTTAAACATCACCCCACCAATCTTTAGGCTTTTTCCTTACCTCCCTTCATGTCTAATATCTCCTAACTAGTCTCACCCTCTGGTTTCCCACCTCTCTAAACCAGCTTTGATAATGCAGCTGAGAAGTGTGATATTGTGTCTCTGTTTATAAACCCATCAATGTTTCCCACTCACTTCCAGAATTAAATTTCCCTTGTGAGAAGACTGATACCTGTACTCTTCTACCAGATAACTTTGCATATTCCTTTGATACATAATATACTACCATCCTTCCTTTCTGAAGGCAAATTTAATAATCTCAGGTATCTTAAATTCTAGGCTGAATGTGAGGGCCCTTGTTTAAAGGGGTCATATCTTGGAATTATAGGGCATAGTACAATTCCGAGTCCTGGTCTTTTTGGTTCTTTTTTTTTTTAAGATTTTATTTATTTATTTTAGAGAGAGAGAGAGAGAGAGAGAGAGAGAGAGAGTGTGTGTGTGTGTGCGCGCGCGCGTGCGCAAACAAGTAGGGAAGGGGCAGAAGGAGAGGGAGAAGACTCCACTCTGAGCAGGGAGCCTGACATGGGGCTTGATCCGAGGACCCGGAGATCATGGCCTAAGCTGAAGTCAGACACTTAACTGACTAAGCCACCCAGACGTCCCTCCAAGTTCTGTTCTGAAGGGCCACTAATTCAAATGACTTCAGGAGTTCCACCTACATGAATGTGAACCAAGGTTATAAGTAACAACCTGCCAGTTTTTCTTCTAGCAGCAGAACAAAACTACATGTCATTCAAAGGGATATAGTTAACTGATAGATGCTATAATAGATTTCTGTCCCTTCCTGAAGAGAACCTGGTGTACTAATAACTCAGCCATTTCAGCTTCTCTAATAACCCTGGAGTTTACCTCACATGAAAATGACATATTTTAGGACATTGTGATAAAAAGCAAATTAGCTTAGAATTTAGAGTCTGCTTTGGTTTATGAAATCTACTATAGTACAGAAGAATTAAGGAAATATCTTGCTCTTCAGTGTCTAGCTTAGGCCCTGACAGGACCAGTGACCTCAGAGAACCATTTCAGTAGGAGTCAAGAGAGTCAATACTGCCCTATGCTTCCCTCCCCCATAAGAATATCTCAGTTCTGTACCCTTGTACATACTATCCTTTTCTTATATACATAGGTAAACATTGATTTTTAGTTTACCTTAGTTATTATGTCTGCCCAAATAGTTTCCTTTGGGAATCCATATAGGCTTTACCTAGGGACTTTCTCAAGTTTTCTTTTCTTTTTCTTTTTTTTTTTTTTTTTTTAATTTTTATTTTATTTATGATAGTCACAGAGAGAGAGAGAGAGGCAGAGACACAGGCAGAGGGAGAAGCAGGCTCCATGCACCGGGAGCCCGACGTGGGATTCGATCCCGGGTCTCCAGGATCGCGCCCCGGGCCAAAGGCAGGCGCCAAACCGCTGCGCCACCCAGGGATCCCTCTTTTCTTTTTCTTAGACTTTCTTACCACTCAAAATGAGGGTTGTTTGTTTTGTTTTGTTTTGTTTTTTACCATTTCTCTTTGGAGCCAAACCTATGTGACAATTTCAGCTGCATTGAATTAAGAGATAAAAGGGTTTTTTGTTTTTCTTTTAAAGATTTTATTTATTTATTTATTTATTTATTTATTTATTTATTTATTTATTTGAGAGAGAGAGAAAATGAGGGAGGGGCAGAGGAAGAGGGAAAAAGCAAACACTTTGCTGAGCAGGGAGCCTGATGCCAGGCTCTATCCTAGGACCCTGAAATCATGACCTGAGCCGAAGGCAGACACTTAACCAACTGAGCCACCCAGGCACCCCCAAGGTTTTGGGTTTTTTTTTTTAACCATATCTTTTTCCTTAGGAATTTTTCAGGCCTTGCAGCAAGTTTATTATCAACTAAGTCATGTTTTTATTTTTTAAAGATTTTATTTATTTATGCATGAGAGACAGGGAGAGAGAGAGAGAGAGAGAGAGAGAGAGAGAGAGAGAGAGAGAGGCAGAGACACTGGCAGAGGGAGAAGCAGGCTCCATGCAGGGAGCCTGACATGGGACTTGATCCCGGGTCTCCAGGATCCCACCCTGGGCTGAAGGTGGCGCTAAACCGCTGAGCCACCGAGGCTGCCCTAAGTGATGTTTTTAAATGATAGCTAAGGCCTTAGTATTAAAACCAAGGTTATAGCTATGTAGCAAATCAATAACTTCTTTTCAGTTTATCTCTTTCTTCAGTAACCCTTGTGTTCTCGTTTGGATAGCCCTGGCATCTTTGAAACTGCCCCATTGTGTATTTTTAAGCAACTTTCAGACAAGACAAAAATAGGGCAAATAAACCTAAAAGTCATACATTCAGATCTAGAAATGACAGTACTTGTTTTTTTTTTTTTTTTCTTTTTTGACAGTACTTGTTTTAAGAATGACATTGAAGGGACGCCTGGGTGGCTCAGCAGTTGAGTGTCTGCCTTCGGCCAAGGGCCTGATCCTGGAGACCCGGAATCAAGTCCCATGTCAGGCTCCCTGCATGGAGCCTGCTTCTCCCTCTGCCCGTGTCTCTGCCTTTCTCTCTCTTTCTCTGTCTCTCATGAATAAATAAATAAAATCTTAAAAAAAAAATACACACATGCCGCACGCACCATCTGCCTTTATTGACTGTATCATGTGACTGTCACCACTATCATATGGGTTGTTCTATATGGGAAGTCCTAGTATAAGTGCTGGCAAAAGAAAAGAGGACAAGGTTGGGAAATATAACGGGTTATTGTAGCTGTAGTAAGTCATGAGTCTTTGGGCCATCTCAGAATGTGGTCTTAGGTCTCTTCTTTGCTGCAATGTAGAGCCAAGGGATAAGCTGCTGTGTTTGTGCAAGTGAGTGCACATTTTTATTGTGTATAGTGACAAAGATAGGAAAATTCTTGCTTTAACACATTTTAGCCCAAGCAAAGATTTTATTTTAAAGTTTGCTAAAGGTCAGAGTCATAAAATATAAGAGGCACATTTCACATTAATTAAGATTCTTTGGAGAGGAAGATTTCTTCTCTTTGATATTCATGTTTCTCTTTTTCTTCTGTTACTACTGCTTGCCCTCAACACCACCACCAAAAAGAGGGGTGGGGGTGGGGACCTGGAGAAGAAACTAGCATTCGAGAGGGAAGTAATTCCAAATAGAGTAATACTATAAAGTGCTTTGAGCCTAGGGAGAACTGGAATATGAGTATGATGTAGTAAAATGCACTATATTATAAGTAACTGTGTGAATTTAGAGTATTATGAACCAAATATAAATGTAAACACTAGAAGCCTGATTAGGACATAAGGATTTAAAATATCCATGAGGGGGGATCTCTGGGTGGCACAGCGGTTTAGCGCCTGCCTTTGGCCCAGGGCGCGATCCTGGAGACCCGGGATCGAATCCCACGTCAGGCTCCCGGTGCATGGAGCCTGCTTCTCCCTCTGCCTGTGTCTCTGCCTCTCTCTCTCTCTCTCTGTGACTATCATAAATTAAAAAAAAAAATTAAAAAAATAAAAAATAAAAAAAAATAAAATATCCATGAGGAATGGATCCCTGTTTCACCCAACTAACAGAAGTTTTTCTCTAACAGAAGTACCTTAAAAATGTAACAGAATCTGGTTGCCTGCCTTGGTATCAGTAGCAAGAGATGAGGGATGCTTCATCCCAAATCTTGGGTTTCCTTGACCATAATGTATCTATTGTTCAGTCACTTAAACTTTTAAAAATTTGTAAGTTACTGAGGACTAAATCTGTATTAGTATGGTAACAAATTTTAGTTTTTACTGGTAATTAGTATTTTTACATGGTCATTTGTATTTCATTTTATTTGTCTAAGTTTATAATAATGTTTAAGATCTTGAAGGAATTTTGCAGTTCTCCTATTCTACAGTTTTTTTGAATCATATGTTAAATTTATTTATAGTTTTAAAGTTTCATTTCATCTTCATAATTTTTATTTTTTATTTTTTTAAAGATTTTATTTATTTATTTATTTATTTATTTATTTATTTATTTATTTATTTATTTATTTATTTATTTATGAGAGACACAGAGAGAGAGGCAGAGACATAGGCAGAGGGAGAAGCAGGCTCCATGCAGGAATCCCGATGCAGGACTTGATCCTGGGACTCTGGGACCACGCCCCGAGCCAAAGGCAGACGCTCAACCATTGAGCCACCCAGGTGTCCCTCATCTTCATAATTTTCAAATAGAACCTAGATATTGTTAGTCTCATCTCATTATATTAACTTAAGAGGCATACGTTGTGTTCTCCAGTATCAGTCTGATAAAAACATTCTACTATAACAAAGTATTTTTTTTTCAAAACCTTTAACAAGCCTATTTTGACCTCTCGTTATTCATGAAAGATAGGTAAGACAGTTACGTATTTTCTTATTCTATGACAGAGAGGAATTCCTTAGTTTTGGTGTTGTTTTGTTTTTACTCTCTATTGAGTTAATTGCTGTTAAAGTTTGGAATCATTCTTTCCATGGAGCCAGGATCTTCCTCACTCTCCAATATCTAAATGTATAATCTTCTGACCTTCTGTTCCTCATGTCTTTCTGCAGCCATATGTGTCATTGTCTCAGCAGATGGCACCACCTAGTCCAAGCAGCAGTACCCCAAACAGCAGCAGTGGGAGCAATGGAAATGACCAGTTGAGCAAAACCAACCTCTATATTCGGGGATTGCAACCAGGCACTACTGACCAGGACCTTGTCAAATTGTGCCAGTCGTAAGTTGGGGAACATGTGAGGAGGCTTGAGAGACAATACAGATTCAGTGATACTGGCTTCTTGTCAGATACTCTTGTCCTGAAATACAGCATTATTTGTCACAAGGTTTCCTAGCAGTCCCTCTTAAGGAAATTCTACCTGCTTCTTTTTTTTTTTCTTTTTTTTTTAATTTTTATTTATTTATGATAGTCACAGAGAGAGAGAGAGAGAGAGAGGCAGAGACACAGGCAGAGGGAGAAGCAGGCTCCATGCACCGGGAGCCCGACATGGGATTCGATCCCGGGTCTCCAGGATCGCGCCCTGGGCCAAAGGCAGGCGCCAAACCACTGCGCCACCCAGGGATCCCCTCTACCTGCTTCTAATGTGTAAAACCTTTGTGTGTTTCTTTCTTTTTTTTAAGATTTATTTTTATTTTCTCATAAATATTTATATTTATGAGAGAGAGAGAGGCAGAGACACAGGCAGAGGGAGAAGCAGGCTCCATGCCAGGAGCCCAACTCGGGACTCGATCCCGGGACTCCAGGATCGCACCCTGGGCCAAAGGCAGGGACAAAACCGCTGAGCCACCCAGGGATCCCCCCCTTTGTGTGTTTCTCTGAGGAAAGTCAGGATGGGCTGGCCTTTGAAGCTGAGTATGTGACTATTTCCATTGTGCTCCCAGAACTGATGGTCTTTGTGGAAAGATTCCTGTCCTTACACCTCATATAGAAATGCTTAATGTCTCTAAAGATATTGATTAGAAGGCAGTGAGAGTTGGCAGTAGGGGTAGAAGAAGGTAGAACTAGACAATTGCATTGTACACTTAGGAGCTTTTCTACTGAGAGATAATCCCAATGAACTAGAGGAGCTCTCAAATTAGTGGATAAAGGAGAAGGTGGAGAAAAGGGCTATTGCTTTGCATCTACCCCTTACATACCTTTTGGGATTCTTCACAGTATATTTGAATCATGAGGTAGAGATAACTACCATGGAATTAGCCCAGTTGGGAATGCTGGAAAAATTGCAAGGATCCAAAGATGCCAGCTCAGTTCCATTTGGCAGAAAAATATGTGTTTCGGGATCCCTGGGTGGCACAGCGGTTTAGCGCCTGCCTTTGGCCCAGGGCGCGATCCTAGAGACCCGGGATCGAATCCCACGTCGGGCTGCCGGTGCATGGAGCCTGCTTCTCCCTCTGCCTATGTCTCTGCCTCTCTCTCTCTCTCTGTGTGACTATCATAAATAAATAAAAATAAAAAAAAAAGAAAAATATGTGTTTCAAATGATATATTTGAGGGAATGCTTAGAGGAAGAAGTCTGGGGGATGAGAGGGGAAAACTGAGTTTGGGCAAGTGAATGGTGGAAAGAAATAGAAATAGGAAGCTTAGACTGTGTAATAGCCATCTTTTAAAACTTTTTATTTATATATAACAGACATAGAAAAGTGCACAAATCCTAAGTGTATATACAACAGTGACTTCACAAGGTGAACATACCCTTGTAACATAGAACATCACCAACTCTTCAGAAGCCCACCTCTCAGTTTCTGTCCCCCCTACCCCCAATGATATCTAAATAATTGATTGCTGTGGTTTGTTTGAACTTCATATAAATATAATGATATAGTGGAATGCCCTTTTATGTCTGGCTTCTTTTGCTCAGTGTTATTTGTGAGATTCATCTACATTGTTCCATATAGCAAAACTTTGTTTCTTCTTATTGCCTTATGGAATTCCATTATAGGAATATACCATAGTTCATTTACCCATTCTGTTGTTGCTGGACATTTTGAGTTGTTTCTAGTTTGTGACTATTATGAATATGAATAGTACTGCCATGAACTTGTACATGTCGGTGCATATGTGTACACATTTATGTTGGCAATATAAATTGATGAGTCATAGGATATACATGTGTTCAGCTTTTGTAGATAACACTAAGTAATTTTCTGAAATGGTTAAACTAATTCAAACTCCCACAGCAGTGTATGTAAATTCTAGCTGTTCCAAATCTTGGAAAAGCAGAACATTCTGCCCCCAAATGTAGTTGTAGGAGTCATCAGAGATATTTTATAAGTCCCTTACTCTTCTGAGGTTTGGTCCATGCAAATCATACAGGTTTTTGCTAACACTGCACTGTACAAACTCAATCTCTAAAGGCTAGGCATATGGGTAAAACTGGTTTCTTTACCTCAGCTCACCTTGCTAGAAAACTATTTAAATGGAAGTGAGGGGACTTAGTCTAGAACTAGTAATTTTTGAGAGGAATGGGAATTGGCAGAAATATTGGTGTGTGAGAGAAAAGACTATCATATCAGTCTGGTTTGTTGATTTCTGCACCATGTATTTCTAGTACTAACTATAATGTGCTACATAAATCCTCTCATTCCGCAAGACCACAAGACAAAAACTCAGGTCTACTTCACCATACTTTTAGGCTTTCATTTTGCTCTTCCTAACAGTTGCCTTACCTTTGACTATGTCTGAAGGGATGAGAATAGTTAGGGTCATCATATAGGATGGAACTAAGGAGCTCAATAGGGGACTATGGAGAAGTAGAAATGAAGCAGGGAAAGAATAGGTGCTAGATGAATTATGACAAAAAGGAGGCAGAAAAGAGCAGGTGGCTGAAACCCTTTTGGATCCTGCGAGCTAAACCTTTCTAGGAAGCATGTTTACCGTGCACAGAGGGACTTCCTGGTTTTGTCCCAGTTGTCTCTCTGGGATGTAGGGGAAGTGAATGTTGCTAGATCCTAAACCCTGCTGGGCAGACAGGAGAGACAGAGTCTGGGATAGGAACCCCTGGCTCTCCTGGAGAGGCTCCGTCCTCTGTGGAAGAAGCAGCAGCACCCTAGCTATTGTCAGCTGTAGTAGAAACTCTGGGCTCTTATCTCAACCTGCTCAGACCACAGCAAACTCCACCCTGAGGCCTTGATAGGGATAGCAGCATGTATGTCCTCTAGCCAGGCTCATGCATCCCTTCCTTTGCCTTAATTTGAAAAGAATCCAAATATGTAGCCCTAAAGGGCTAGGCTCTCCACATTCATCCCCACCCCCATTTTTTAAAAAAGATTTTATTTATTTATTCATGAGAGAGAGAGAGAAAGAGGCAGAGGGAGAAGCAGGCTCCATGCAGGCAGCCCGACGTGGGACTCGATCCAGGGTCTCCAGGATCATGCCCTGGGCCAAAGGCAGACGCCTAACCGCTGAGCCACGCAGGCGTCCCTCCACCCCCATTTTAATGTGTTCTTTTCCCAGCCTCCAGGGCATTGCTTGGCTTATTCTGTCTAATTCAGTGGGTGACAGAAGCCCAACCAAAAAAGTCAGTGAGAGGCTCCCAAGGAACAAAAAATATATCAATCATCATATAATCTTTAGGGATGAGAGGGGAAATTAAAAAAACAAACAAAACCAACACTTGTTTAGGGTATTGGTCTCGTATTCAGTCCTTGCCAACTGTTTTCGGTTAAATCCTATGCTTCTGATTCTTTAATTTTCACCTTCCTAGAGTGGAACTTAAAGACTTCTTTCTAGTGGAACAATTGTAATATAGTCCTGACCTGTGATACTGCACTGCTCAAGTTTGGGGAACTCCAGATGACTTTGCTGCCAAAGTATAATTTTCAAAAAGTTGAAAAACATGACTCATACAAATGTAGGTAAACACATGCTCACTATTTATTTCATTCATTAATAAGGGAACCAATAAGATGATAAAATGAATTCAAAGAGCATTTGAGGGACTGAATATTTATAGGTACTAAAGAAAGAATGTTGGAATAAGATTGATAGGTTATATACAAAATTAGTTCATATCCTACAGGACAGTATAAAACAGTAACCTTTGGGATTCTCTCTTTTCAGCTCAGGTCATGGTCTTGGGGTGGTGGGAATCAAGCCCCATGTCAGGCTCTGTGCTCACCATGGAGTCTGCGTGTCCTTCTTCCTCTGCTTTACCACCCCCCCCCCCCAAAATAAATAAATAAAATATTTTTTAAAAATTAAAAAAAGAAATTATTTGTATTTCTACTGGACAAAATATACAAGTTAATATATATCTTCACAAGGTCTGGACCCTAGTAGTAAGTAGTAAGTCAAAGAAATACCCCCCCAGGGGATCCCTGGGTGGCTCAGGGGTTTGGCGCCGCCTTCGGCTCAGGGCCTGATCCTGGAGACCCGGGATTGAGTCCCACGTCGGGTTCCCTACATGGAGCCTGCTTCTCCCTCTGCCTCTGTCTCTGCCTCTCTCCCTGTCTCTCATGAATAAATAAATAAGGTCTTAAAAAAAAATACCCCCCTAGATAATGAGATATATTTCAAATGGGCCTTGTAGACAGTGTTCCAGAATGACATTGAAAGGATATTTTCAGTCCTCATTTTGTCTTACTGTTAAGTTTTGGGAAATTGTCCTTATACTGTTGCTGTGGCCTTATACCTACTCACCTCCCTAACATACTCAAGTCTTGACAGTGAGAAATAGAAATCTTAGAATAAAGTAAACCAGGAAGAGAGAACCGTTTGCACTAAAGTTAAGGTTCCTTGAATATAATAACAAAAATGACAGCAGTTAAGAACTTTCAAGTGTTTGCCATGTAGTAGATATTAGTGCTTTGTATCCATGAATTCATATCGTATTCCCAACAACCCTGTTTCTGCAGATAATGAAACTGAGGCCTGGGAAAGTTAAATGACTTGTCCACGATGACAGCTCCACAGTGCCAGAGCCAGGGTTTGAACAGAAACAGTTTGGTTCAGGTTAACCTTTACTCAGGGGTAGAGAGCAGGGTATCAGAAAAGACAGGTGTGTATGATTTTTCATAGGAGGAATGGTGTTTTTCCAAAAGAAAATAAGTAATTATTAAGGATTATATTTAGTCTCCAGGGAATTCCAGCCAATGCTCTGCCTGTACAGATTCTGTTATGTGGACATCACCAGGCTTCTTTCCCAGAAGATAGTAGTCTCTTTCCAACTAATACCTGAGTCTTAGTTGGGGAAGAAGAGAGAAATGTGTTGATATTATAAGGACTACAGTTACCTTATTTCTTGTAGGCACCTTTGGAGAATAGGTGTATATGAGAAGCATGACATTTTAAATTCATTTTTTCTTGTTTTTATTAAGGTTTGAGTGGAAACAGTTGTGAAGAAGAGGCATGGATTCATCCAGATGTCTCAGTCCCTGATCTGTTCCAAATACCTGCCCCAACATTATCACTTTGCATTTTCTTTTCCCTTAGATATGGCAAGATTGTCTCCACTAAGGCCATACTGGACAAGAGCACAAACAAATGCAAAGGTGAGAGTACGAGGAGTCTCTGTAAGGTTTTCAGGCTTAAAAGACTAGTAGATAGTTAGATTGTTTGGTGACCAGATAGCTAGAGCTGAAAATGCTCTTTAAAAAAAAAAAAGAAAGAAAGAAAATGCTCTTTTGAGGACCCAAGGCTAGAAGCCTTCACAGAGTGCCTGTGAGTCCCTTGTGCTTATTTTGGACTTCATGTTTCATGAAGATTCCCCAGATTGGATGGTAGGTTTGAGTAGGTAAGATTATTTCTACTTAGTAAACCGTTAGAAATGCCTTGTTGTGGTGATAGTGGTGGGATAACTTAGTATTATCTTGTAAGGGTGAATAACTTTGTTGAGATTTTGAGCAGCTCTAAGTGGGGATGGAAGAGAGGAAGGAACGGGAAGGACTATCTGTTGGGGTGGATCAGGCTTCTTGCAGGTGCCTGGCTATCTGCAGTGGAGAGGCTGTATTCCCTACATTCCTAGCATTCTTGGGATTTGGCTAGAAAGCAGGAAAGAATTCTGTTAGGGGTGGGGGCTGTGGATTATTACAAGAGCCTAGTTTCTGAAACCTTAGATTTCTTAAGGGGAGAGGGGGAAGGCAACATCACAAGGACTTCATTGGCCTTGGCTTTCTTAGCTGTAAAACTGACCAAATATCATGGGATTTGACAAGTACGTGGATAACCACATGAAACGTCTTAATTTCTCTTTCTCCCTACTACTTTTATTACATGGATGATAATTCTTCCTCTGTCTCCTGAAAATTATTCTTCTTCCTACCTCCCTTACACCCTCGCCTCCTAGTGATGCTGTTTCCCTGTTCTAGGCTATGGCTTTGTGGACTTTGACAGTCCTTCAGCAGCACAGAAAGCTGTGACAGCACTGAAAGCCAGTGGTGTACAGGCACAGATGGCAAAGGTAAGGGCACTTGCTGTCCCATGTCTGTTCCTCAGAGGGGTTGTGCTTAGCACCAGAGCTTGAGTTCT
Organism: Vulpes vulpes; assembly: GCF_048418805.1. NCBI lineage: Eukaryota > Metazoa > Chordata > Mammalia > Carnivora > Canidae > Vulpes > Vulpes vulpes. The sequence goes on from NW_027325812.1 coordinate 197,909, forward strand.
AAGGCCTCCAGAGGGTTTAAAGCCATGAATTTGATGGGTGAGGGCTATCTGAAATATTTTTTTTACTATGTCTGGCCAAAGATGGCCTGGGCCAGGGTCCCAGTACCCCTTGGCTGCCAGAGGAAGATGTTCTTCAAAATCTGTGGCAGGTTAGATCTGGAGACTCTGTTCCTCTCATCAAATATTATAATTAGATAAGAGGGTCAAGAGGCTTCCCTTTCTCTTGCTGTTTCCCCATTTCCACCTTGGCCCTTGCCTACCAGACATCTTGTAGTAGTTTTGCAACATTCTCTGAAGAAGCCAGTTGTGCAACTCAGATGTTAGGAACAGTGCTGTTCTCTCTGGGTGCAGGTTTGGGGGTGGGGGGGAGATAGGGGTAGGAGAGTTGTTAGGAGTTGGGGAGAGGAGAGCCAAAGCAAGGAAGAAAACTGTCCTTCCTTGTTGAATCTCCCTGGAGCTTTTATCTTAATCCAAACTATTAGAAAACCAGAGGTTTTTCTCTCCCTTTTTTGAGGTGGGATTGCTCCCTTGCCTTTCTGAAGTCATTGTGAATACTCTATAGAGCTGATGAGGCAGGCCTACCCGGCACCTCTTACTGTATGGTTAAAGAATTAAAAGTCCTGAGGGGAAAGGCAGAAGAGGGGTTGGAGTTTGCTGGTGACCCACTGTCTAGGGCAGTGACTACTTAAATTCTTAACAATACAGCTATGGGAAGTTCTTGCCATTTTGCATATTCTACTCCCTGGAGGGGCTCTTCTGAAACCTCTTCTTTCTGGAGAAAAGCCCTCTCACAGTGGAGTTCAGGAGCTTTCAGAGTTCCTATGAGACTAGAGCTCTCCGGGCTGCATGCTGACCCAGTAAGCTATACATTTGCCCCCTGGTGCAGCCCCCAGCACATTGCCTTCCCTTTCCCCTTCTCCCTCTTCCTGCTCTCTCTCCACTGGGGAGTGAACAGGCATTCCTACTCAGAGGATTCTGCTCTGGCCGGAAGAGGAAGGAGGGGGGATTACTTAAAACAGTCCAGCAGGGGAGCAGTGCTGTCCGAGAGAATCCAGCCCCAGGAGTAGGCTGTTGGCAGGGAGTGCTGCCCTGCCTGGTTCTTAAAGAGACAGCCAAAACTTCATCAGTGACTTGTATTATGGGCTTCTAAAGTACTAGAAATATTAAATCTGCTTTCTTCTTCTTCTTCTTCTTCTTCTTCTTCTTCTTCTTCTTCTTCTTCTTCCTTCTTTCTTCTTCTTTCTTCTTTCTTTTTTTTTTTTTTAAAGATTTTATTTATTTATTCATGAGACACACAGAGAGAGAGAGGCAGAGACACAGGCAGAGGGAGAAGCAGGCTCCATGCAGGGAGCCAGATGTGGGACTCGATCCCAGGACTCCAGGATCACACCCGCTGGGCTCAAGGCAGGCGCTAAACCGCTGAGCCACCCAGGGATCCCCCAATTCTTTCTTCTTTCTTCTTTCTTCTTTCTTCTTTCTTCTTTCTTCCTTCCTTTTTTTGGCCTGGATTCAACATCCAATCCACGGCAGTGAGACTAAGTGTTATAAACAGTTAAGATTCCTTTGGTTTATGTGGCCCCCTTCCTACTATGTCTTTTCAGAGATGTCATTTGTGATGAGGGCTGAGGGTTGTAGAGGGATAAGAGATGTGAGTTTTTTAAAAAAAAAGATATGAGTTTCATTTCCTCCCTTTTTTTCCATAGCAACAGGAGCAGGACCCCACAAATTTATACATATCAAACCTTCCTCTGTCAATGGATGAGCAAGAACTAGAGGGGATGCTGAAGCCTTTTGGCCAAGTTATCTCCACTCGAATCCTCCGAGACACCAGTGGGACCAGCAGAGGGGTTGGCTTTGCAAGGTGAGAGATGCCAGAGTGGGAAATGAGATTAATGAAGAATGTCACTTGGAAGGTCACCAAAAAAAATCTGTGCCCTCTTCCTCAAGGGACCAAAGTGTTGGCCTAAATAACTTGATAGTGAATCAGAAATTCGTTTAACTATAGGTCATAATACCTAAAGACCGATTTGCCCCCAAATCTCTATCCTTTCCCCACTATTTCTTGCTATGCTAGCATTTGTTCCTTTGATCCAGACCCAAACAGAATAAAATAATTCTGATCTTTTTTATAGATAAGGAAACCAAAGCCCCCACTGTGAGGTGATTTGCCCAAGGTCCCCCAGTAATGGATGGTAGAACAGAGCCCTAATCCTTCTGCCTTCAAGATCAGTGGGATGGGGATGCCCGGGTGGCTCAGTGGTTTAGTGCTGCCTTTGGCCCAGGGTGTGGTCCTGAAGTCCTGGGATGGAGTCCCACGTTGGGTTTCCTGCAGGGAGCCTCTTCTCCCTCTGCCTGTGTCTTGGCCTCTCTCTCTCTCTCTCTCTCTCTCGGTGTCTCTCATGAATAAATATATAAAAGTCTTAAAAAAAAAAAAGATCAGTGGGATGAAGTAGAAGATTTGGTCTTCCTTTTCAGTTCTGTTGAGAGACTTAGATTCTGGAACCAACTCTGCCATTGAGTGCCTCTGTGATACCAGACCTTTCTGAGCCTTGGTTTATTCTGTGAAGTGGAGAGTGATTTTTATTTTAAGATTTTATTTATTTATTCATGAGTGACACAGAGAGAGAGGGGGGGGCAGAGACATAGGCAGAGGGAGAAGCAGGCTCCATGCAGGGAGCCTGACATGGGACTCAAGGATCACGCCCTGGGCCAAAGGCAGGCACCAAACCACTGAGCCATCCAGGGATCCCCTGGAGAGTGATTTAGATGAGTGATTTTCTTCAGGTGTCCCTAGAACTTCAGAGTTCTCCAGGGCGCCCTCTTCTGAGCTGAGGTGTCATTGTAGGGCTTTGGCCTCCCCAACCCACTGAAAAAATGGTTCTGCTTTTATTTTAAGATTTTGTGTGAGGAAAAAAAAAAGATTTTGTGTGAGGGACACCTGGGTGGCTCAGTGGTTGAGTGTGTCTGCCTTTGGCTCAGGGCGTGATCCTGGTCTGGGGATCAAGTCCCACATCAGGCTCCCTGTGAGGAACCTGCTTCTCCCTCTGTCTATGTCTCTGACGCTCTCTCTCAGTGTCTCTAATGAATGTAAAAAAAAAAAAATGAGATTCTGTTGCTTTTTTTTGCACGTTTGAAAACTATTGGAATAAATGATCTAAAGGTCCCATTTTGTTTTATGATATCTTGTCTGGTTCAGGAACACTCTTACTCTGAAGTGTTTCAGATCTTGGGAACAAGGTATAGGGCCTCTTCCCTAGCTAACTCAATCATGGTAGCACCACCTGCTGGCAATCCCAAGTATAACTAAAAGAGTTCCTAGGCTTGTGGTCCTACACTTACTTACTTACTTACTTACTTACTTACTTATTTATTTATTTATTCATGAGAGACACATACACACACACACAGAGGCAGAGACACAGGCAGAGGGAGAAGCAGGCTCCATGCAGGGAGCCTGACGTGGGACTCAATCCCCGGTCTCCAGGATCACGCCCTGTGCTGAAGGCAGCGCTAAACCGCTGAGCCATCTGGGCTGCCCCCACACTCTTTTTTGAATTTAAATTCAATTAATTAGAATGCCTAGGTGGCTCAGTGGCTGAGTTTCTGCCTTCGGCTCAGGTGTGATCCCGGAATCCCAGAATTGAGTTCCGCATCAGGCTCCCTGCATGGAGCCTGCTTCTCCCTCTGCCTGTGTCTCAGCCTCTCTGTGTCTCTCATGAATAAATAAATAAAATCTTTAAAAAAAATAAATTCCATTTATTAACATATACTGTATTATTAGTTTCAGGGGTAGAATTTAGTGATTCATCAGTAGCATATAACACCCAGTGCACATTATATATTATTTGCCCTCCTTAATGCCCTTCACCTGGTTACCCTATCCCCCTACACACCCCCTTCTAGCAACCCTATTTGTTCCCTATAGTTCAGAGTCTCTTATGTTTTGTCCCCCTCTCTAATTTCGTCTTATTTTATTTTCCCTTCCTTCTTCTATGATCCTCTGTTTTGTTTCTTAAATTTCACATATGAGTGGAAATCATGATAATTGTCTTTCTCTGATTGACTTATTTTGCTTAGCATAATATCCTGTAGTCCCATCCACATGGTTACAAATGGTAAGTTTAATTTTTTTGAATGCTGAGTAGTATTCCATTGGTTATGCTTACGACATCCTCTTTATCCATTCATCTGTCGATGGACATCTGGGCTTTTTCCATAGATTGGCTGTTGTGGACATTGCTGCTCTAGACACTGGGGTGCAGATGCCACTTCGGATCACTGTGTTTGGCTCCCACACTAAGCAAAGGTTCTCGACCCTTTTCAGTTCATGGCACTAACTTAAGTTATGTCAATAATATTTTTGCTCTAAACCAAAAGAAATACTTAAGAGGCACCTGGCTGGCTCAGTCAGTAGAGCATGTGACTCTTGATCCCTGGGGTTGTGAGTTTGAGTCCCATACTGGGAGTAGAGTATACCTTTAAAAAAAAAAAAAGGGGGGGATCCCTGGGTGGCTCAGCGGTTTAGTGCCTGCATTTGGCCCAGGGCATGATCCTGGAGTCCTGGGATCAAGTCCCACGTCGGGCTCCCAGCATGGAGCCTGCTTCTCTCTCTGCCTCTCTCTCTCTCTCTCTCTCTGTCTATCATGAATAAATAAATACAATCTTTAAAAAAAAAAAAAAAAAAAAACAAGAGGGGCACCTGAGTCAAGAGTCTGATTCTTGATTTTGGCTCGGGTCATGATCTCAGGGTTGTAAAATCCAGCTCCGTGTCGGGCTCTGTGTTCATCATAGAATCTACTTGTCCCTCTCCCTCTGCTCCTCTCCCCTCTCGCTTGCTCACTTGCACTCGCTTATGCTCTAAGTAAATAAGTGAATAAAATCTTTAAAAAAAAAAAAAAGAAAAAAAGATTTTTATTCCATTCTTAAGTAACTATACTTACTAATGGGATGTTCATCTGTTGAACACTGCATAACTTCTCAAACCTTGGAATCAGATTGGGTACTTACACCCTCATTTCTTGTTACATTTTGGTTTCCTTACGGTATTTGCTTTTGTCATAGCAACTGTGGAAAAACCAGCTTTACAAAAAATGTTATCAAAAGGACTGTAGGGTGGTCTGATGTTGAATTGGTAAGCTGTTCAGAGTTGATAGTCTGCATGGTATTCAATAGATGTTACTGTATTTTCTTCAGAATGTTAGAAAAATCCCCTGTATTTGCCCCTGTGAGCTCACCACAGTGGCACAGGGTGCCTCAGAGCCCAGTTTGGAAACTGGCTTTGAAGACTTGAAAACCTGTGAAATCTCTTGCATGTTCCTAAAATGCTACCTATATGTTTTCTTACACATGTAGATCCTGCAAAGTAGAATTTTCAACAATTACAAATAATGACTTTTTAAATAAAACTGTCATGTTGTTTATAAGTGTATCCAAATAGATCGAAATATCCTAGCAATTTGATACACAAAACTATCCCTTTAAAAATACTTAAGGCGGGGGATCCCTGGGTGGCTCAGCGGTTGAGCGCCTGTCTTCGGCCCAGGCCGTGACCCTGGAGTCCTGGAATCGAGTCCCACATCGGGCTCCCTGTATGGAGCCTGCTTCTCCCTCTGCCTGTCTCACTGCCTCCGTGTGTGTGTGTGTCTCTCATGAATAAATAAATAAAATCTTAAAAAAAAAATCCATTTATCTAAAAAAAAAAAAAAACTTAGGCAGGGCACCTGGGTGGCTCAGTGGGCCAAGCATCTGACTCTTGATATCAGGGTCATGAGTTCAAGCCCCATGTATTTTATTATTTAAAAAAAAAATACTTAGGATATTTCTTTTTAATAGACATAACTCATATCATTTTTATTATAGTATTCCTTTTTTTAAAAGATTTTATTCATTCATGAGAGACACAGAGAGAGAGAGGCCGAGACACAGGCAGAGGGAGAAGTAGGCTCCCTGCAGGGAACCCAATGTGGGACTCCATCCTGGGACTCTAGGGTCATGGCCTGGGCCGAAGACAGGCGCTCAACCACTGAGGCACTGAGACGTCCTGTATAGTATTCCTTTTTTGCTCCTGATCTTGTATATTCATTCCATTTCCTTACAGAATTATATTCGAGTATAAAATATTTTTAGGATCCCTGGGTGGCGCAGCGGCTTAGCACCTGCCATTGGCTCAGGGCGCGATCCTGGAGACCCGGGATCGAATCCCACATCAGGCTCCCGGTGCATGGAGCCTGCTTCTCCCTCTGCCTGTGTCTCTGCCTCTCTCTCTCTCTCTGTGACTATCATAAATAAATAAAAATTAAAAAAAAATATTTTTATAGCTGAAAGTCTTTTTATGGGTCATTGTTTCATACTTATCTGCAACAAAAATATGTATATACAATAAATGAGACATTTTACCTCTGGTTACAGGACTGTACACATAAAGTAAATGTTATGGAAAAGCTTACTCCTATGACATGGATAAGTTTTATTTTGTTTAGGCTTTTCTAATTAGGTCACGTAGACATCAATGACTATTGTTTATTGCTATAATATCAGTTCTGTTCTTGTTTTTTGTGTTTTCGTGCTGAGTAACCTTATTCACTTATATAAGTAAATGGGAATAGGAAGAGTTTTGTGAAAATGGGAATTCATTGAATTCCTCCTCAGTTATAAGCCAAGATCCAAGGTAATCAGTGTGTCAAAACTGATTTTTTTTTATGTGTCAGTTAACCTGCTGTATCATTCAGCTTGTTGGAAGAATTAGAAACATCTGACTCAAAAAAGACTTAAAAGTCAGGCATCATCGCCTCATGTTGAGTTTGGGGATAGGGCGAAGTAAGGGCAGAGCAGTGGCTGTGAGAGGGCTGAACCGTCAGTGAGCATGAGCTCTCCTCAGGCCTGCCAGTTTTAGGAAAGGGCTTATGAGGAAGCGAAGATTCTGCAGGCAGTTCTTTATTTTTTTTTTTTTAATTTTTATTTATTTATGATAGAGAGAGAGAGAGAGGCAGAGACACAGGAGGAGGGAGAAGCAGGCTCCATGCACCGGGAGCCCGACGTGGGATTCGATCCCGGGTCTCCAGGATCGCGCCCTGGGCCAAAGGCAGGCGCCAAACCGCTGCGCCACCCAGGGATCCCTGCAGGCAGTTCTTTAAAACTCCCCATGCCTGCTCACGCTTTTGGAAGATTAAGGAGTAGAAGTAACCCAACTAAAGACTTCTGCTCTGGGATACCTAGCTTGTGATACCTTTCCCTAAAAGGTTCCATTTAAGGCCTTTTTTTTAGTGACCACCTTCATAGCACTGGCTCATATTTTTAGTAGTTCTTGGCATAGACAATATACTGAGACTTAATTTAAATATGGAAAGAAAAAAATAAATACGGAAGGAGGGAGAGGTGCTTGAGTGACTGAGTAGGTTTAGGTCTGGCTTCACCTCAGGTCATGATCTTGGGGGCCTGGGATTGAGCCCTGTATCAGGTTCTCTGCTCAGTGGGAAGTCTGCATCTCTCTCTCTCCCCTTGTGGTTTCTGCTCTCTGTCTCTCCCTCTCTCAAATAAATAAATTTAAAATTTAAAATATAAATAAATAAATAAGGGGAAAATACTGTACCTTGTGTCATATAGAGCCTTCTAATTTTTAGAACACATTTAAATACATGATCTCATTTGGTCTATAGTAGGGTAGATGGATGTCACATCTAACAGAAATGAAGAATGGATCCGGTGGGTTTTTGTGCAGGTCCTAACTCACAGAACTTGGGATAGTGACTTGGTACAGGAATCTAGATTTTCTGATTCCTTACTCAGTTGTCTTTCCCCAACAAGATACTTTATTTTTTTTTTAAAAGATTTTGTTTATTTATTCCTGAGAGACACACAGAGAGAGGCAGAGACACAGGCAGAGGGAGAAGCAGGCTCCATGCAGGGAGCCCGATATGGGACTCGATCCTGGGACTCCAATGAGCCGAAAGCAGCCACTCAACCGCTGAGCCACCCAGGTGTCCCCCCAATAAGACACTTTAACTCCATAGTTTGCAACATTGTTTCTATCACTATAGACCATGAACTCTGTCTTACCACTCTTTCCTCCTATAGTTTCATGAAATCTTAATATTATCAGTAGCTAATTAGTACTTGATAATCAAAACGAGAAGCGAAAAAAAAAAAAATACTGGCAAGTTTTTAGCTTGTGTGGTTTTATTGGAGTGAAGGAACAATTTCCATTAGGAATTTTGTAGTAACAAATAACGGTGACATGGATCACCGGGCTAGCTCAGTGAGTAGAGTATGTGATTCTTGATCTCAGGGTTGTGAGTTCAAGCCCTACATTGGGCATAGAGCTTACTTAAAAAAAAATACTAGTGACAGCCACTATTTATTATATTCTTGTTTATGAACCAGACCTAATAGTAGGCCCATCCATCGATGTCTTCTTTGGAATATTCATAGCTTAATTTTTCCATTCAGGAACCCTACAGGAGGCAGTTGAGGTAACTTTCATTAGAAGCTAGAGTTACCTCTTCAAGATACCTTGAATTTGTGTGGAGGAAACTGTTTATATAGTCACAACTTTTGGAGCATTCGTGGGCTGGGAACTTAGAGCTTTCTCTTTGAATGTAGGGGGAGCGCAGATCCTGGAGAAGCTAGAGCCTAACCCCTCTTGTGCTCCTTAGGATGGAGTCCACAGAGAAGTGTGAAGCCATCATCACCCATTTTAATGGAAAATATATTAAGACACCTGCTGGAGTACCAGGTGAGGCATCTGGGAATCAGGCTGAGAGAACCATAGGTTGTTACTTCCAATGAAGATTCTGGACGTGTTTTGCATGACTGTGAGTGGACTAAGCGAGGTGGGATCTGTTTGCTTTCTTTCTTGGCAGCCCCATCTGATCCCTTGCTTTGCAAATTTGCTGATGGTGGTCCAAAGAAACGACAGAACCAAGGAAAATATGTGCAAAATGGACGGGCCTGGCCAAGGAATGGAGATATGGTAAGAGGACCTCTGAGGAGACAGGAGTACTGAGGACATTAGAGTAGAATGGAAAAATACCATGGCCCGATTTCTGTGAGTTGAAGTGGCAAGCTTGAGAGTTACAGTAAGTGAGAGATGGCTCACTGCCTAACATGATCTTCAGTGTGGGTATTTAGTGGGATTGTGCAGCCTGCACAACCAGAAAAACTCTGGAATAGCAGTAGTAGAACCTGTCCAGACTTCATTTTAATCTGTTGAATCAAATATATCCCAGTCTTGACACTGGGCTTCCTTCTATTCTCCCCAAGGGCTCACAATATGAATACTACGTTCTTCCTTTATAGGGTGGTATGGCCTTGACCTATGACCCCACCACAGCTCTTCAGAATGGGTAAGGATGTTTTATAGAATTGGGCTACCTGAAAATGACAACAGCCTGCCCAGGCACTGGGATATTTCACCTTGATTTTTAAACAGCAGTTAGTAGGAAGTGCCTGTGTCTGTCCATGGGGTCCCTTACCTTGGGACTTCCTGTAACTCCTTACTGATGAGGTTCCTTCCTCCAGGTTTTACCAAGCTCCTTATAACATCACCCCCAACAGGATGCTTGCTCAGTCTGCGCTCTCCCCATATCTTCCATCTCCTGTGTCTTCGTATCAGGTATGTTCATGCTGAAAAAAGGGTGTGGTGGTTTTCCCTATCACTGTGCTTTATAGGTAAAGGAATGTAAGGCTAGAAACTACTTATTTTTTAGTTTTTCCTTTATACTTATTGCCCACGAATAATTTTACATGAAAGCATAACATGTGATCACATTACATATATATGGGCTGTTGTGGTAGCATCTTCTTACTCTCTACCACCCCAAAGTAAATCTATATTATATTTTAAATTTCCTATTATTCCATATGTTTCAGAAAATTCTATATTTTTCTTTATGTGCATATACACATATTTATACGGGTTTAGAAGTTGTTTATTTTACAAAAATCTGTCCAAATTAAATATATTTTGTACGCTTCACTCTCTCACTTAACAATCTTAAACCAGTGATTCTCAAAGTTTGGTGCCTGGACTAGCAGTATCACCTGGGAATTTCAAAAAAACATAAATTCTTGGATTCCACTCCAAATTTGCTGAATTAGAAACTCGGCGGATGGGTCCCAGCAATCTGTTTTTTTGTAGTCACCATCTGCCATCATACAGAGTTATTACAGTATTATTGACTGTATTCCCTGTGCTATACCTTCCATCCCTGTGACTTACTTATCTTCCACCTGCTAGTCTGTATCTCTTAATCCCCTCTCCCTGTTTCATCCATCTTGTGCCCCCACCACCCCACCAGCAAGCTGAGTTTTTTAACATGCCCTCCAGGTGATTCTGATGTAGCTCATGTTGAGATTTTTTTCTTTAATTTTTTTTTTTAAGATTTTATATATTTGACAGAGAGAGAGCATGTGTGCACAAGCAGGGGGAATAGCAGAGGCAGAGTGAGAAGCAGGCTCTCTGCCTAGCAGGGAGCCCAATGCAGGGCTGGATTCCAGGACCCCGGAATCATGACCTGAGCTGAAGGCAGCTGCTTAACCGACTAAGCCACCCAGGCGCCCTTTAATTATTTTATTTAAAGAGTTGCATTATATTTCATGATGCAGGTTGACTAGAATTCTTCACCTCTACCTCAGTGAAGGGGATTCACTTGGATTTCAGGGAGTTTTGGTACAAATAATACTTCCATCCATATATTATTCAGCCTAGTAGTCCCACCCCTTGGACTCTAGCTCCCAGCTCAGTCAAACCACTCATATGTAAAGATCTTTATGCCTACATCCTTAAATATAAGTATTGTTATTTCTGGGGGCTAGAGTCCAAGGAGTGGGGTTGCTAGGTTGACTAATATATGGACTTTCAGTTTTACAGATGTTGCCAGATTGCTTTCCACAAAGGCTGTGTCACTTCACATTTCTACTAGCAATGTATGAGAGTGGTCATTTCCCTCCAGCCATAAGTGACATGATGGTCTTTTTAAGTTTTCCTTACCTTGACAGTTATGAAGTACATTGTTACTTTACTTTTTTTTTTTTTTTTTTTTTTTTTAGTCATTGTTACTTTAATTTGCACTTCCCTGACTATAGCGGAGTTTAAGCATATCTTTTTATGTTTGTCATAGCTTGATTTGTTCTTCTCTGATTGCTCTCCATATGCTTGGCCCATTTTTCTGTTTGGTTATTCTTTTCCCATCAACTTATAAAAAAGCATTTGTATATTGTTAAAGTATTAATCCTCTAATGTTATATTTCTTACAGATATTTTTTTCAGATTTAATTTTTGTCCATTGACTTTGTGTTGTGGTCCCCAAACTTGAGCTGTGTATCAGAATCACGTGGAAAGCTTATCAAACACAAATTATTTCTTTTTTTTTTCTTTTTAAGATTTTATTTATTTATGAGAGACAGAGAGAAAGGCAGAGACATAGGCAGAGGGAAAAGCAGGCTCCCTGGGGAGCCTGATGCTGGACTCCATTCCAGGACCCCAGGATCACGACCAGAGCCAAAGGCAGACATTCAGTCATTGAGCCACCCAAGTGCCCCCACAGGAATTTCTGATTCAGTAAGTCTAGGCCAAGAGACAAGAGTTTGTATTTCTGTTTCCCAGATGCTGCTGCTGCCAATCCAGGGAACATACTTTGGGAATCACTAATTTTCACCACAAAAAGACAAAAGTTTACAATTTATGTATTATTAAATGTCTGCTCTTCCACTAAAGCTTTTAAATTTCTTAATTAAAAAGGTCTTGGGGGATCTCTGGGTGGCTCAGTGGTTTAGCACCTGCCTTCGGCCTAGGGCATGATCCTGGAGCCCCGGGATCAAGTCCCGCATCAGGTTCCCTGCATGGAGCCTGCTTCTCCCTCTGCCTGTGTTTCTGCCTCTCTCTCTCTCTCTCTCTCTCTCTGTGTCTCTCATGAATAAATAAATAAAATCTTTAAAAAAAATAAAAATAAATAAAAAGGTCTTCTCAGTCCCTATATTATACATATAGTCTCCAAGATTTATTGTTTTATTTTATTATTATTATTTTTTTATTTCTGAGTAATATTTGGCTGAGTAATATTTCATTGTATATATATACCACATTTTCTTTATCCATTCATCTGTTGAGGGACATCGTGGCTCCTTCCACAGTTTGGCTATTGTGGACATTGCTGTTATGAACTTTGGGGTGCAGGTGTCCCATCATTTCATTACATTTGTGACTTTCATTACCCGGTAGTGCAATTGTTGGGTCAAGGGTAGCTCCATTTCTGACTTCTTTTTTTTTTTTTTTTAAGGTTTCATTTATTTATTCATGAGAGACACAGAGAGAGAGAGGCAGAGACCTAGGCAGAGGGAGAAGCAGGCTCCATGCAGGGAGCCTGACGTGGGACTCCAGGATCACACCCTGGGCTAAAGGAGGCGCTAAACCGCTGAGCCACCGGGGCTGCCCTATTTTTAACTTCTTGCGGACCCTCCACACAGTTTTCCAGAGTGGCGACACCAGCTTGCATTCCCACCAACAGTGCAAGAGGGTTCCCCTTTCTCCACATCCTCTCCCACGTTTGTTGTTTCCTGTCTTGTTAATTTTCATCATTCTCACTGGTGTCAGGTGGTATCTCATTGTGGTTTTGATTTGTATTTCCCTGATGGCCAGTGATGCGGAGCATTTTCTCATGTGCTCGTTGGCCATGTGTAGGTTGTCTTTGGAGAAATGTCTGTTCATGTCTTCTGCTCATTTCTTGACTGGATTGTTTTTTGCGTGTGAGTTGGATAAGTTCTTCATAGATCTTGGATACTAGTCCTTTATCTGATATGTCATTTGCAAATATCTTCTCCCATTCTGTAGGTTGCCTGTTAGTTGTATTGACTATTTCCTTTGCTGTGCAGAAGCTTTTTATCTTGACGAAGTCCCAATAGTTCATTATTGATTTTATTTCCCTTGCTTTTATAGATGTAGTATGCAAGAAGTTACTGTGGCCAAGGTCAGAAAGGGTGCTGCCTCTGTTCTTCTCTAGGATTTTGATGGATTCCTGTGTCATATTTAGATCTTTCATCCATTTTGAGTGTATCTTTGTGTATGGTGTAAGAGAGTGGTCCAGTTGCATTCTTCTGCACATGGCTGTCCATTTTCCCAGCACTATTAATTGAAGAGACTGTCCTTTTCCATTGGATATTCTTTCCTGCTTTGTTCAAGATGAGTTGACCATAGAGTTGAGGGCCCATTTCTGAGTTCTCTATTCTGTTCCATTGATCTATGTGTCTTGTTTTTGTGCCAGTACCATGTTGTCTTGATGATCACAGCTTTGTAATACAGCTTTGGTTTTTTTTTTTAACATTCCTCTGACTATTTGAGGTCTTTTCTCGTTCTATACAAATCTTAGGATTATTTGTTCCCACTTTGTGAAGAAAGTGCATAGTATTTTGATAGGTTGTATTGAATGTGTAAATTGCTCTGGGTAGCATAGACATTTTCACCATATTTGAGAATTGACTTCTTTTAAAAGATTTATCTATTTATTTTAGTGGGGGAGAAGGACAGAGGAGGGAGAGAGAGAGAGAGAGACAGACAGACAGACAGAATCTGAAGCAGACTCTGTGCTGAGCATAGAGCCCCATGTGGGGTTGGACCCAGGGACACTGAGATCATGACCTGAGCTAAAACCAAGAATTGAGTGCTCAATTGACTGAGCCACCCAGGCATCCTGAGAATTGACTTTTTAAAAAAATTTATTAATGAGGAACACAGAGAGAGAGGCAGAGACATAGGCAGAGAGAGAAGCAGGCTCCATGCAGGGAGCCCGACGTGGGACTCGATCCCTGGACTTCAGGATCACGCCCTGGGCTGAAAGCAGACGCTTAACCACTGAGCCACCCAGGCATCCTGAGACTGGACTTTTTGTTGTTGTTGTTTTTGAGACTGGACTTTTTAAGAAGTATTCTTTCACCTAAGATTTGATATTTCTTTTCATGTTTTTAAATCTTTTAAAAATATCCTTTGATAAGATGTTACTGTTGTTTATCTAGGTCTTATGCTTTTCTTTTTGAATATATTCCTAAATGTTTAAGCATTTTGAGATGCTTATGGATACACTGAAGAAAAGTTACTGGTTTATGTTCATCTATCTTGTATGCAGCTAATGTACCAAATCCTTATTAATACTTGCATTTTTTTTTACTAGTTCTAGGTATATATAGTTCTGTCTGCAGTGCAAAGATTATAGTTTTCTCTTCCTTTCCAATTTTGTGCCAGTTGTGTTCTTATCTAATTGTATTTGATCCTACTATATTATTATAAATGCAGTGGTTTTAATATTTCTTTGATTAGGTTAATGTTAACAGCTAGGTTTTGGTACTAGCCTTTAGTAAATGTAATTAGTTTCTATCTAGACTCTATTTTAATGGGGTTTTTTCCTTGTTTGTTTAATAAATTAATAAATGTGAGACAGGAATCCATCAAAATATATACAGCATATGTCTTGGTGTCGGGCTTCTTTCACTCAGCATCTTCAAGGTATACTCATGTTGTAGCACATAGCAGTACTTCATTATTTTTTATGACTAAATCAGTCACCTTCCATTGTGTGACTACACTAGTTTGTTAACAGCTTAGCAGTTGATGGCCGTTTGAGTTGTTTCCACCTTTTGGCTATTAGAATAATGCTGCTTTGAATATTTATGTACAGTTTTTGTGTCAACACATGTTTTCATTTCTCTTGGGCATACACCCCTGAGTGGACTTGCTGGGTTACATAGGAACTCTAGGTTTAACTTTCTGAGGAAATGCCAAACTTTTCCAGAGCTGCTGCACCATTTAACATTCCCGCCCACAGTGTATGACACTTGTTATTCTGTCCTTTATTTTTTTTTTAAGATGTATTTATTTTAGAGAGAGAGGGAGAGTGAGTTGAGGGAGAGGGGGAGGCAGAGAGAGAGAATCTCCAGCAGACTCCCTGGTGAGCAAGGAGCTGTCCTTTTAATTACAGCCATCCTAGTAGGGGTGAAGTGGTTTCTCATCATGGTTTTAATTTGCATTTCCCTAGTGACTAATGATGTTGAGCCTCTTTCATGTGCTTGTTGGCCCTTTATATATCTTAGAGAGGTATCTGTTCCTATCCTTTGCCCGTTTTCTTTTTCTTTTCTATTTAAAAGATTTTATTTATTTATTCATGAGAGACACAGAGAGAGAGAGGCAAAGACAACGGGCAGAGGGAGAAGCAGGTTCCCTGCAGGGACCCTGATGTGGGACTCCAATCCCAGAACGCTGGGATCACGCCCTGAGCCAAAGGCAGATGCTCAACCACTGAGCCACCCCAGCGTCCCACTTTGCCCATTTTCAAGTTAGGTTATTTGTTGACATGTAAGAGTTGCTAATATTTTTTAAAGAGTTTATTCTTAATGTTTCTGTTTTGTGAGGGGGGTACTCCAACTTCTTTGGGGTTTTGCTGAACATTATCAGATCACTGGGAGAAACAGTAGTTTCTAGGCAATTAATGTTTTTGTCTGTTTCTTTTGTTTCCATTAGAGAGTTACTCAGACATCTCCTCTTCAAGTACCTAACCCATCTTGGATGCACCACCAGTCATACCTCATGCAGCCTTCAGTGAGTGTTCAGAAGTGGGCAAAAGCCATGAGGCAGTTTGATGTAAAGGAAAACAATGGGATCTCATGATAGCTGACGTGGGTGTGAGTTCTGGTTCAGTCCGTTGTGCAACCCAGCTGTATGACCTGAAAGAAATTCTCTCGGTTTGTTATTCTTAGACAAGGATTCCTCCACACAGGTAGGCAGACACCTGTTTCTATTGCGCAGCTGGGTTGCTACCCACCTGTTATTTCCCAGGATTTTTAAATGTCTGTCTTTGGTGGTCCCTGTAGGCTTGAATCACCACTGTAGGCAGCTTCACAGGATGCTGCCCCCTAACCCCGTCCTTTGTTGCTGCCTCCAGGGCTCCGTTCTGTCGCCAGGGATGGATCACCCCATTTCGCTCCAGCCTGCCTCCATGATGGGACCCCTTACCCAGCAACTGGGGCACCTCTCTCTCAGCAGCACAGGCACGGTAAAGCAGGATATTTCTGATTCTAGACTCAGACTGAGCAAGGAGTACCTGTGTAATGCTTTTGGGCATAAATACTTGTGAACAAGGGTGTCATTCACTTTAGTGTCACTGAAGGTGCGCTCAGACTCAGAATAGGAGATGAACAGAGTGCAGCCATCGCGCTGCTCAGCTCACGCCTGTAACGGATTCCTACTCACAACCAAAATAAACGGTGCTTCTGTCTACACAGCAGTTTCTCCAGGAGCTCACACACATTTCCTAGAAATCCTTACCAAAATCGTGAGAAGAATGAAGCTTGGGAGCTTTCTCGTAGGCTGGCTGCACTGGGCCGCGCGCACAGGAGAGCACAGGAGAGCGGAGGGGGCTGTGCGCTGAGGGGATGTGGGAGGCAGGACGGAGGAGGAAGGGAAGTCCTCTGGCAGATGGCTCTGGAAACCAGTGCACTTTAGGACCACTGGAAGTGCTCTGCGAAAGGGGAATGAAACGTAGGCTTCAGTAGTTTCCAGAGCTCCCCAGGTGCTTTAAGTAGCCCAGAGTCACATCCCCGCCCTGAGCCCCAGATGGTTTTCCTTCCAGTACCTGCCACCAGCCACCACTCTGCCGGGAGCTTACATCTCCCAGTATGCCCCCGTGGCTGCTTCCAGTGTTTCCGCTGAGGTGAGAGCTTTTTACTCTCTTTGAATCGAGGGTAGGAGGCTGAACAGAGGCAGACATGCCCCTCCCACCCCCAATCCAGATCTTCCTCTAATGGTGATGCTGATTGTGTGCGCTCAGTCAGCTGCTAGGGATTGTATGAAAGGAGGAAGGAAAGAGTTAATGCCGGCTTGTACTGAAGAGCGTTTCCTCTCCTCTCCTCTCCTCTCCTCTCCTCTCCTCTCCTCTCCTCTCCTCTCCTCTCCTCTCCTCTCCTCTCTTCTCCTCGCGGAGGGGAGAGGGTGGTCCAAGTGCTGGGGGGGGGGGGGTTTGCAGCGCATGCGTGCCTGCATGTGTGCGTGCACGTGTGCTCTCACACCGGAGTGTGGGTGGGAGGAGGTCGGAGAGGACACCTAACTCTGGGTGGGTTTTCGCTAGGCTGCTTTAGTGGGAAGGGCCAGAAGGATCGCACAACTTGACCCTCGTGCCTTGGCTGTGGTGCAGGAGAGTGGCGGCCAGCAGAACCCAGTGCCGGTGGATGCTCCCTCGGACCACGGGCTCTACTCCTTCCAGTTCAACAAGTAACAGTGGTGAGAGCCAGGCTGAGGCAGCCTGAAGCCAGATGGGTCCCCTGTTGGTCGCCCCACCCACCCCCTCTCCCTGCTGTATGCCTCCTTGAGGGTTCTCCTCCCCTGGGGACTATAGGCAGGCCTCTTTGGCTTGTACTTTACTGAGCTTTGCAAATATATATATATATATATATATATATATATATATATATATATATTTTTTTTTTTTTTTTTTTTTTTTTTTTTTTAACAAATTGAAGGTTTGTGGCAACCCTGCTTTGAGCAAGTCTATTAGCGCCATTGGCATTTACTCACTTTGTATCTCTGTGTCAATTTGGGTAATTCTCAAAATGTCAAATTTTGGGGTGCCTTGATGATTCCATCCTAGTAGAATGCTAAGCATCTGCCTTTGGTTCAGGACATCATCCCAGGGTCCTGGAATCGAGCCCTCCCAGAGTTGGGCTCCCTGCTCGGCAGTGAATCTGTCTCTCCCTCTCCCTCTGTCCCTCCACCTGTGTGTGCGTGCGCATGTGTGCTCTCTCTCTCAAATAAATAAAATATTTAAAAATACATGTCAAAAAAATTTTTAAAGAATTTTATTGATTGATTGATTGATGAGAGACACAGAGAGAGAGAGAGAGAGGCAGAGACACAGGCAGAGGGAGAAGCAGGCTCCATGCAGGGAGCCTGAGGTGGGACTTGATCCCAGGACCCTGGGATCACTTCCTGGGCCTAAGGCAGAGACTCAACCGCTGAGCCACTCAGGTGTCCCCATGTCAAATTTTTTATTACATTTGTTATAGTGATCTGTGATCAGATACTATGACTTGCTCAGGTGACGGTTAACAGTTTTAGCAATAAAGTATTTTTGAGTTACTGTGTGCCTGTTATTTTTTAGGCCTACTGCTCTTGCACACTTAATAGGCTACAGTATAACAAACCTACTTTCTGTATGCACTGGGAAGCCAAAAATTTCATTCAACTTGCTTTACTGTGAAATTTGCTTTGTTGCAGTGGTCTGGAACTGACCCCACAATGTCTCTGAGGTGTGCTTGGACAAATGAATTATTGGAAATGCTGGTGCTCCCGGACTCGAGGGCCGACTGGGAATAGAGAGCCACTGCGGACCCTGCTAAGGACTAACACGTGGACAGTGTTGTTCACAGGCCTGGGCCTAGAGAACAAAATCTCTGCACTCCTGCCCCCTTCTTCTTCCTCCATTCCTGAGGGAGCCCGGTGGGGGGGGGGGGGACCGTCACTTTTTGTGCGTGCTGCATTCAAGGAGATCAGAAGAACTTCTTTTTTCTTTATTTTGCAAAGAAAGTTTTAATATTTTGTTTTTAACTGCAATATACTCTTTCCTTATCCCAAAGAGACGTAGTGCCTGGAGCTTCTTCCCATCTTTATGAAAAACAGTTTTTGACGTGTTGGACTTGCCTGGGGAGGCTTTAAAAATTTTTGTTATTTCTCTTTTTAAGAAAAGTGCAGTTGTAGAACATGATAAAGGAGTCCTATGGTGGGCCCTTCTGCGCAGCTGCGTTACGGGCTTGTTTTGGGGTCTGTGCGGGGGGAGATGATGCAGACAAAATTTTCTGTTTTATAAAGCTCTTAGCTCACACATCACCTCTCCTCTTCACACATTTTATGCCTTCTTTCTCTCATCCAGACTGTTCTTCTCTTTTCTCTATAGCAAAGCCTGCCTACTTTCCTTTATACGGTTTTTAATTTTGTGAATTTCTTTTTTGAACGAAATTTTGTACAGACTTTGGGGGTTTGGGTGAGGAACAGGTAGAAAGCTAAGGAGGCAGTGGAAGTGGCTTTCCCTTCCTCCCTGTGCCACATCCTGGGAGAAGAGACCAGACTTGCCTTCGGGAAGCAGAGATGTGATGTGGGCTCGTTGAAGAGACACTCCTATGGCCCTTGGAAGCCGTCCTTGAGCCAAATTTAGATGAAGACTAGGTCTTCCCTGACAAGCTCCAGGAGGGCGGACTTCCTGACTTCTGACTAATTCTCACCACTGAGGCCAGCGCCATCTGAGGAAGTGTCTTCTCCAGCGACAGCTTTTCAGGAATCCCTGCCTTCCTGTTTCCTGGAGGATCTCCTTCTGCCCTGGGTCCCAGGGCCCCTGTTTTCCTTGTCACACATTGCTGTGCTCAGATGAACCTTTGCAGTTATGACTGTGCCGAACCCACTAGGCTCCTTCCCCACTGTGGAAGAACAGCTGTTTCATCTAGACCAGTCCTTCTCGGGAAAGTGGTTTTATCCCCTAGAGGCCACTTGGAAATCTCTAGAGACATTTTTGATTGCCTTGCCTGGGGGTGAGGGCTTTGCGCTACTGGCTTCTAGTGGCAGAGACCAAGGATGCTGCTAAACATCCTACCGCGCACGCGACCTCCCCAACTCCCCCCACAAAGAATTATTTAGCTCAAAAAAAAAAAAAAACGAATTATTTAGCTCAAGATATCAGTGTGCACTTGTGAAACCTTGATGTAGGCAGTGGTGGTATGGCCTCCTGTACCGGGTTACTCGGTAAAGTCTCACCCTGACCCTAGACACGCAGCGCCTTTTGACACTCAGTGTAACTTGTTGAGAGGGACAGAACCGGGGTCCTTGAGTTTTCCCCAGGCTGTGGCCTTGGGTACCTCTGCATACAGCGAGAGCTGTCCTTGGAAGGCTGTGGGCTTGTGCACCTGCCACACGCACACAGGTCGGCGGGATCAAGGCGTGGGCCGTGTTCTGTGTGGTGCGCTGTGCCAGGCGGGAAAAGGACCGAGCTCTCTAACCCCCGGGGCAGCTTGCTCCGCCCTGATGTTTGGATCCCTTTTCCAGGGAACCAGGACATCAAAAGTGATTTTTCCTTCTTGTGGAAGGATAACAGGGCGCTAGGATAGAAAAGGACAGTAAACCCCAGCTCGTTAGTTACAAGACCAGCAATCCTCTAGAACCTGTCTTTGCCCTTGAGCTCCACCTCCTGCGAGTGTGAGGCCACTGGAGACAGGAGAAGGCCCTCGACCACCTGGAAGGGGCAGCGCCCACCCGGAAGGAAGAGGAAGGAAGAGCGCCGCCGTCTTTTCCCAGTCCCGCCTGGTGCACTCCCAGCCCTGCCCCCTCCACTTCGAAGTCAGGTGCTTTTTTCCCAGTCAGGAAACCCAAGGGAGAGAATGGAGAAATGGGTGCTGGCAGGGTGCTGGCAGGGTGCTGGCCGGCGGGAGAGGAAGGAGATGCTACGGAGGGAGGAGAGGGGGGGAGAGGCGATGCCGCGGTCCCCGGCCTGGGGCTGTGCCCGGCCTTCCCTCCCCTTCCACTCGTCCTGGAAGTGAGAGTCCCCGTGCCCCCTGCCCCTTTTGTACAATCCCGGGGCAGGGGCAGTGAGTTACGGGTAGGGTGCAAGGCGGAAAGGACATAATTGCCACTACTCATTTTCTCATGGATCCTCCCTGCAGCCTCAGGAAGCGCTTATACCCTGTAGAGCAACCCCGAATCCAGTCCCTTTCTAGAAGGGTTTGGCTGGGCAAGTAACTCTTTTGGGGTGGGGGGGGGAGGCAAATAACTCTTGTTTCTGAGTCTCCAGCCCCGGTGAGGAAAGTAGACCATAGATTTCTTGTCAGTGACCTTGAAGGAGAGAATCCGGTCATTGATGGCTAGTTTGGAGGCGCCTGCTGTGGGGTTTAGTACCGTGGGGACCTTCAGGTATGGAAACTGTCCTTCGCGTGACTCCTGCCTCCCCTTTGACCCCCAGAACTATTTTGTGGGTATTTTTTAACTGTATTTTCCCCCCCACAACTCTTCATTCTATTGTGTTTTGTTTTGTCTGTAAATGGCCAGGATTTTTCTTTGTTTTGTTTTAACTCGTGAAGTTCCCCTCCGTGTGTTCCTCTCCTGGGACTCTAAGGGGTGTGTTGGGTGTTTCCGGCTTGGAGGGCTTTGGGCTCGGGAAGCCTTGGCGAGTCTCAAGTACTTTGCGGTAGTTACGACCCTGTAGAGCTTCTTTCTGGTGGTTTTCGGTTCCGCTCCTGTTTCTCCCCTAGTTAGGCCACTTCTACCAGCTGCTGACGTGACTGAGGGGAGGACGGCGGGGGTGGGGGCGGCCGTCCTGGGCGGTGAGCTGTTGGCCCGCAGCGCCGGGGCCCCGGAGCGGGCGCGCTGCGCTCTTCACCCTGCGCTCGGGCTTCTCGCTGGGCTCCGCGGCCCGCCCGCCCCGCGCCCGCGCCCCAGCCCCGCTCGTCACACGGTCACATGCGCGCACGACTCCCAGGGCGCCGCGGGGGGTCTGTTTTCCGCCACAAAGTGTCCGAGCCGCGTCTTACGACCCGGGCCTCGACGGGGCTCAGGGCCGGCCTGGCCCTCCGTGTCCGAGTCCTGACTGGTCCCCGCGCCGAGGGGAGGGCCGCCCCGGGCTGAGCGACTCTGGAGAGGCTGTGGGCAGCGGGGGGGGGGGGGGGGGGGGGGGAGGGGGCTGTGGAAATGACGGCGGGGAGAGGGGATTTTTTAAGACTGTTTTTAACCAAAGAATTTGAAGAGCTGCCCCGACGGGGCGGCCCGGTGGCCGGCGAGGCAGCAGCCCCTGGCGGCGGCGCAGGCGGCGCAGGAGGACGTGTGCAGGGCGGGGTGCGCCCGCTGCCCACCAACCCTCCGGGCTTCCTCCCGGGCTTCCCGGGCCACTCGGCGCAGCCCCTCCCCCGGGGGTGCCCGCGGCTCGCTCCGCCAGCGCCACCCGCGTGGGCTCCCTTCTAGCCAGAAGGTACTTCAGAGGCCGGGGTGGAACGGGGATGCGGGCTCCCCGACGGCGGGCTCGGGGCTCGGGGCTCGCCTGGGCCCCGCCCCACGGTCCCTCCTCAAAACAGCGCCGCCCCCCCGCCGCCGCGCAGTGGAGGCCCTGCAGAGCGCGAGTGGACCCTCGTGTCTTGGCGCGCGACGGTCCCCGGGCCACCGCGGCCGGCCTGCGGGCGGCCACGCCTCGGATCTTCGCTGACCTCGCCGAGGGGCTCCGTGCGGGGCCGCGGCCCAGCAGGCCCGAACGCCTTTGTCCTCCTTCCGCATCTACCTCAGTTTCCCCGGTCAACAGGGGGCACGGGCACGTGGTGAGCGCTCTCCTTGCCTCCGTGAGCAGATGCAGCCCAGCTCTGGGCATTTTTATTTCTGGAGCGTCGTCTTGGAGACTTCGCTCGTGAGTCTTCCTCAGTGGAAATCCTTCAGTTGGGTCTCACAGCGGGGAGGGGGGCGAGTGGCAGCGGCGGAGGTCACCTCTTGCCTGGGAGCCACCGCTGGGAGCTGGAGGACTAAGAACAAGTACCCGAGAGGGCGGAGTGGGACTTCCGCTGGAGGCTGGCGCCCTGCGCCTCGCGTCGGGAGAGCGTTCGCGGGAAGCTTCCAGCCTGGAGGGTGGCGGTTCCCGCAGCCCGAGCCCTCACACTGGGGTCCCTGTCCCAACGCATTTTTTTGGGTGGTGAGTGCTTTGTTGCGTGCACTTGTCTTCAACAGGATATATTTAATTTATACTCAAAACACATTTTGTATGTTTTTCTTTTTATCCAGATGCTTCTAGTTTTATATTCTTTTCATTTCTATGCCAGTGCTACCTACCCTTCTAGTTTATTCTTCCTTTTTGACCCTTGGTATGACTCTATTTTGTCTATTTTCAACTTTTGTTTTGAAATAAAACGTAAAAGTGGACCTCCTGGTGCTTTATCCGTGGGCGGAAGTTGGGAGGTTGGGGAAGGGCCCGCATTTGCTGCTATGGGAACAGCGGCAGCGGCGGCAACACCAGCCGCGGACAGGGCCCGGACTCGGCAGTCTGGGTGGCACCTGGCTGCGACGGTCGGAGGGGCCTCGTGGGCGCCTCGTGGGCGCCCTCCTGCCTGAGGCCCAGTCTTCCCCTCAGGCACAGCGAGGAGATAAATACACAACCAGAGTCTTTTGAATCTCTATCAAATGTGGTTTTTATTTCAACTGACAAGCACTTTTCTACAGCTGCACTTGTGGAACATCACATGGCAAAAACAGGAGTTTTTTTCTCTAGACCTTTTTTTTTCTTTTTTAAACCTTATTAAAAATGAGATTGGTCCTAAAAATATAGAAAGAAATAAATTTAAATTCACAAAAAACTGTACATTATCAAAAAGTCACTAAAACACCACATTTGGTTATATAAAAACTCAAGTCCCTTTTGTTGTAAAAGGAACATGGAAACTTGTTGGTGTTGATGGTGTGGTTTCTTCCTGTTACCAGACTGATAGAGGGGAGGGGGAACAAGGGGCAGGGGGTGGGTTTATTTTTTTAACCTGCCTTCCCTACCAAATACTCTCATTTGTCAAGAAGAGAAAATCCACCTAGCTCAAGGGGCAGTGAAGATGAGGAAAGAAACACGAGAAATGGCCCCTTTGATCATGCCCTACCCCCACCCCCCTTTCAGCCCCAACTTCTTCAAACTGAGGCTAGGACGCCACCCCACCTCGAGTGCCTGGTCCCTAGGGAAAGAGGTGGCGCTAGGAGAGGAACACAAGGAACACGGAGCCTTCACTCCCCCTGTCCACCTCGCCTCCAACAATAAAATTAGTACATTTTATACCAGGGGAAAACTGCCATGGGGCAAAAAGAAGAGCCCCCAACTAGAACAGTTCCAAACGTTTGACTAACACAAACTTTGTTACAGCGCAGTTATTTAGATAAAATATAAATATTTATGCATAATATAAAGTCAATTCAAATATTCTTCAATCCTCTTAAAAAGCAAAAAAAAAAATCTCAAATAAAATTAAAAGTTTTGAGGTTTATCTGACAGAAAAGGCGACTTTAGAAATAGGCCATGGAGGAGAAGGGGGGCACAAAGGAATCAGGGGCTGCCCAGCGCCTCCTGCCCCGCCCGCCCCCAGGGCCATCCAGTGCTGCCAGTACAGGGAATGCTCCGCCTCGCCGGCGCCCCTCCCCCGCCCCGACGCCGACGCCTCCGCTCTGCTTGGGTTGCCAGCAGCCCCTCCCCAGTGCAAGTACCCGTATCTCTGGTGGGAGGGGCTCTGCCGCCAGGAGAGCAGGGGGCGGGGCGGGCCGGGCCGGAGCGGGAGCGGGAGTTAGCAGCTTTCCTCTCACGTGCTGGGCTTAACGGGGGCGTGGTCACAGGTAGGGCAGTGGTGGACCCCCGAACCTCCTTCCCGGCTCTCCTGTGCTCTGCGGTCACTGCTGCTGCTGCTGGGGAAGGGGTCCCGGGCTTAAGTAGGGAAAGGAGGAAAAAGCACAACTAAACCCACAGAAGCTCATGGGATTAGGAAAAGATCCAGTTCTACCCCTCTCCCCGAGCTTAGGGCGAGTTTAGGGCTCGAAGCTCCGACAGGAGAGGGGGTTCCTGCTGAAAGATTGCACAGTTTGAAGAGGCTGGAACAGAAATGCCTGGGAGAGAGGAGACACAGCCTTGTACCCAGAAAAACTGCTCCTGTGGTTTCCCGAGGACAAAAATGTGATGGTTTGAAACACTAGGGAAGGTAGGGAAGGTGGGAATAAAAACGGACACTTGGGGAACCTGGATACCATCACAGCACAGGGGCACAAGCACAGCGATCCCTGCCCTCCCCCTCCCCCCACACCACACACACACAGAGACACACACACACACCTCTGAGGCCAGCTGATTGCTACCTGGCCTCCATCTTGGGAGTGCGCCCAAACTCAGCAGTAGTTGTCCCTGAGGAGTTCCCAAGAAGGAGGTTTGGGTAAGAGGCGGGGAAGGAGGCCGGGAGGCCCGGGGTCAGGGTGCCTCCCTGCCCTCTCCCCAGCTACCCGGTTTCACAAAAGGCCAGAAACTCAGCACGTGAGGAGTATCCAACATGACAGGACAGCTATTGGCAGGAAGATGAGGACAGAGAGAAAGACAGGGACCTCTGAACTTCTTTTTCCTTTGAGGGGAAAAAAGATCTGGGGGGAGAAAAAAAGGGTAGAGGAACCCGTACACAATAGATTTACATTATTGGATGAGAGAAAAATCTTAAAGGAGGAAGAGTAGGAAAAGGAAAAACTGAGAAGGTGAGAAGCAGGGAAGGGACTGAACATGGAAGCAGCATGTTCAGGGCCCGGTGTCCGGCTCGACACACTTGGGAGTTAAGTCCACTTTACTGGCCGTCACTGCGGGTCCACACACAGTACAGAGTGTTTCTCGGTTTCACACATTCACTAGAACTATTGCTATTGTTAAATAGCCCCAGGATGCTGGGGCACGTACAGGGAAGGAGAATAAGCTGGGAGGAGGAAGCAGGGACTTCTTTCCTCCTCCTCTTTTTAAATTAGGAAATAAAACAGAAAGGAAAAATTCTTTCTTTTTTTTTTTTTTTGGCTTTCAGTCCAGAAGGACCTCATCTCTGCCCCTCTTAGTTGAGGAGCAAGAGGAGGAAAGGGAAAAAGGGACGTAGGGAGAAGAGGATGTAGGGCGCTGCCGAGGGTAAGGTCAAAAATCAGGCTGAGATCTCTGACTTGAGTCTGGACCCAGGGCAGCATCAGCAGGTGAGAATGGCAGGGTTTTTTGTTTGCAGGGCAGGGGAGATGCCACGAGGTGACTCCCCACCTCCCTTGCCTCACAGATTGGCCTGTTTTCCCTGATAAAACTCCTCCCAGCGGCTCTCGAAGAAGCGACGCATGATGTGCCCAGCCTTGCCCACTTCAGAGTCGTCCTCGTTGAAGGTCTGGCAGTTGTCAAAGACCAGGAGCGCATCAGCCGCGAACTCCTCGGAGCTGGTGTACCTGGGCAGGCGGAGGCGGCGCGTGAGCATGGGCGGGGGGCGGCGGCAACAGCAGCCAGGGGCCGGCGCAGGTCTACCTACCCTCCCCGGAGCAGCCGCTCCCGCATGGTGGAGAAATCCATAGGGTTTTTGATGATGCGCCGGTACCCGCTCACCAAGCGTGGGTTCACAGGCTCCAGGAAAGGCCAAGCTGCATCATGAGACTCCATCTCCATCAAGATAATCCTGTGTCATTAAAGGGACAGGGACGGCTGCTTCTTTAAGCAGCAAACACACAGACCCCTCTCCTCCTAGTCCTTTACTCTGGCCAAGGTAGAGCCAACTGTCCCCAGAAGTCATTCAACTCACTCGCAAAATGTGAGATCACTGTGGTGGTTCCGCATGGAGAAACGCCGCCGCTTCGAGGAGGACAGCCCTTCATCCGAGTACCGAGGCACCCCTGGGCTCTCCCGGCCCCTGGAGAGTACCCGGCGGCGGCGGCCATCGCCCTCCGGGAAGTTCAGCTCATAACTGCTTTTCCGCTTCTGGCCTCGTTTTGGGAAACCAGACTTCTGAGCGAATCCTCCCTCTACCTGCTGAGGCCGGGAAAAGGGAGACCAGTCACAGCTGGAGAGGTACTCGGCTTGCTCCCTGCTGGTTTCCATCCCTGCGTGTCTGCGACTGAGGCTTCGAAATACTTCCACACGTCAGCCAGCATGTGCATCTACCCACATGATCCAATAAGGTAGGTAAAGGGGGAAACAATCAATCCCACTGTACAGAAGAAAGCAGATGAGGCTACGGAACATAAGTGACTTTGTCCCAAGAAGGATCAGAACCCAGGCCTCCCAGCACGGAGCCTGGAGTTCCTCCCACGGAGAGACCGAGGCGCGGTGGGCAGTGCCGTGTATAGGACTGCTGACACACGGCGGGGGAGAGAACCTCGGACTTCTGCTTGGGAGGGAGAATGACAAAGCAGAAGCCTTACCTGGGCCAAACATACTGCACAGAACCAATCTCCTTCTGGGACAGCCTCCATCTTGGGCCGATGGCAGTAAATGTGGCAGCCACGGTCACATCCGTCACAAAGCAGAAGAAACTCATCGTTGTCACCCTTCCGGCAGACAAGACAGGTCTAGACCAACGGTATGAGGAGGCAAGGTGAGCGCCCAAGCCTCTGCCTGCCCCGAGCCGACCCCGCCCAGACTGGCTGCCCCTCAGCCTTCTCAGGCTCTCCCGGCCTCTTACCACTTTGTTGACGGACTTTTCCCAGGCAATGGACCTCTCCAGCTGGCCCAGGCACAGGCACACCTGGGCTGCACTCCGGCACCGCTCAAGTGTCTGGCGCCAGGCCCGAATGCGAGGGGTGATCTCATATGATCTGTGGTGGGGAGTCGGGGGTGGGAGAAAGTGGTGATCTCCGGATGAGGAGCAGGATCCATTAAACTTAACCCTTCTTCCCAAGACCAAGAATGGGGGTGGGGGCACTCACATCTCTGTGGTGGTGCACTGGGGGGCACCACCGGGTGTGCTGAGCAAGGCCTTCTCCAGCACAACCTCATGAGCTGGCCAGAGGGGCTCCCGCAGATACCGCCGCTCCACATTCTGCTCTAGGGCGGCCAGTCGCATCACAGCCAAATCCAGCGGGTTGGTAGTTTTACGCTGGGGTGCCAGTCCTTCTCTACCCCGACCTCTCCAGGTGATGTCCTCCTGGGAGTCAGGGAGATGCTCACAGTAGGCCAAGTCTTCACGAGTAGAGTCTGGGCTGGGACATGTCCAGCCCTGCAGATGGGAAAGAATTAAAACTCATTGCAAAGAAAGAAAATAAAGCGTTAAAAAAAAAAAAAAAAAAAAGTAGCATCCTAAGATGTCACTTGTGAAGTGGGGACCCAGGGTTTCTCCTAACAGAGTTTAAGAGACAATCACCTCCCCCTCAGCAAGTTCCCACCCAGTGCCAGCCCCGGGGTACCCGGATCTGCAGATCGGACAGGATGACCCGCTGTTCCAGCTCCTCTACCCACTGAAGCACAGCCAGGTCTGTCTCATAGGTCTTCTCTTTGGAGGACCAGCTCATAATCCCTTCTTGAAAGGCGGGTAACTGACTGCGCTCAAAGATGGGGTCTGAGAATGCAGAAGGCAGAGGGAAAGACCCATCAGTGAGGCCACTGTCCCCAGCAGCAGCCCAACACCTATCCCTGGGCTCGGCAGCTCAGGCTGGGCCGACGCATCTTACCGGTTGAGGGCCGGAGGCAGACTTCCTGTAAGAAGTCCCTGTGCTTGTTGAGGTGTTTGTGAAGTGCCTTTTCTCGGATGCCCCGGGGGTGCAGAGCCTTGAGCGTAGCATCCAGTGTCTCAGGATCTTGGATGCACCACCAGCCAGAGCACATCTCTGTGAAGAGTTGATATATGTGGGTTGGGGAGTGGAAACCAGTTCTGAATCCCATGGCCCATACTGATGCCGATCGTAACCACACTCTCACCCCGTGCCACCTCACGGGCACTTACCAGGGGGAACCGGCTGGGCTGTCAGCTGGGTCAGATAACGCTGTTCCATCTGTCTGAAGAACTTGCTGGGGGGTCTCCCTCTCCGTTTCGGCTGTCCTAGCCCTGTGAGACTCTGTGTGCCCTCAGGGTCTCCTGTCCTTCTCTTAGGGGCCGTCCCAGGCAAGGGGATAGAGGAGAGCTGTACTGGAGAACAGGGTCTATTGATCTGTGAGTGAGAGCAAACACAAGATAAGGGCATTTCCATATTTTATAGGGCCTAAAGGCCCAGCCCTTCCCCCAGCTCCAGCAACAGCCTGCACCCGAGCAGCAGCGGAGCCCGTGGCAAGATGAAGTCAATCACTACTCACTGGCCTAGGGGCAGCAGCTTGCTGAGGGGAGAGAGCAGGCTGGTCCTCAGAAACAGCTGGGGGTGGTGTAGGGGCTGCATTGCAAGGCATCTGGGCTGAGAAGTTAAACCAGGGAGCTTGAGAATCGGGGACGGACTCTGCCTCACTGGGCTCTGGCTCCTCCAAGGGCTGTGATGGGGCCGGGTCCAGTTTTCCAGGGCTGCTGTCAGGTGTGAGGACGGAGCTGCTCAACAGGGAGCCGTGGCTCTGAGTCTGGCTCAGCCAAGACAGGAAGGCTGACTGACTGAGGTCATGCTGGCTCTGACCCAAGGACAAGGGGGAGCCTTCTGGCTCCAGGAACCCATTTTGGGACTGAGGATGGAGCTGAAGCTGGGGCTGGGGCTGAGGATGAGGATGAGGATGAGGCTGGGGCTGGGGCTGGGGCTGGGGCTGGGGCTGGATCTCAGCCTGAAGCTGAGCATCGGGCTGTTCTGAACCCTGACCCTGGACAGGGGGTTTCAGGTGCCTAGGTTGCAGAGAGCCAGGCTTAGTTTTCCGAGGTCGGCCTCGGGACCGGGCAGGAGTACTGGCAGAGGTGCTGGAGCCAGCTAACTCCTTCTTCAGAGAGAAGGGGGCCGAGCTGGGCGCTGGATGAACTGCCACTTTTAAGGAGTCAGTTTCCTGCTTTATCATACCCTCAGGAACTGTAAAGAGAAGTGAAGAGTTTAAGACATACACTGATGTATAAAGGGAAGGAAAGAGGGTGTATAAATACAGGATATACGTTTTCTTTTTCTCTTGGACTTAGTTCCCCCTTTTGAGATTCAACTGGGAACAACTTACACACCAATGAACAGTGCTGGGAAAGAAACACTATTCTCCTAAGTAATCAGAAGCAGCAGCATAATCACAAGCTAACATTTTTAAAGAACCGGATAGATGTTAAACATTATGCTAAGAGTATTAACTCATCCTTCCAACAGCCCTATGAGGTATATGTACTATCGTGATCCCTATTTTACAAATGAAGAAACTGAAGCATACAGCAAGGAAGCTGGAAGTCTCGCCCCAGAGCATGTTCTCATAAAATGAAAGCAGCCCAAAAAGACATGAACAGAGATTTCACCAGGAAGACATAGACATGGCCAAAAAGCACATGAGAAAATGCTCCGCGTCACTGACCATCAGGGATATACAAATCAAAACCACAATGAGATCCCACCTCACACCAGTGAGAATGGGGAAAGTTAACAAGGCAGGAAACAACAAATGTTGGAGAGGATGTGGAGAAAAGGGAACCCTCTTACATGTTGGTGGGAATGTGAAATGGTGCAGCCACTCTGGAAAACTGTGTGGAGGTTCCTCAAAGAGTTAAAAACAGACCTGCCCTACGACCCAGGAATTACACTGCTGGGGATTTACCCCAAAGGTACAGATGCAATAAAACACTGGGACACCTGCACCCCGAAGTTTATAGCAGCAATGGCCACAACAGCCAAACTGTGGAAGGAGCCTCGGTGTCCATCGACTTATGAATGGATAAAGAAGATGTGGTCTGTGTATACAATGGAATATTCCTCAGCCATTACAAATGACGAGTACCCACCATTTGCTTAAAGTGGATGGAACTGGAGGGTATGATGCTGAGTGAAGTAAGTCCATCGGAGAAGAACAAACATTATATGGTCTCATTCGTTTGGGGAATATAAAAAATAGTGAAAGGGAATAAAGGGGAAAGGAGAGAAAATGAGTAGGAAATATCAGACAGGGAGACAGAACATGAGAGACTCCTAACTCTGGGAAACGAACAAGGGGTAGTGGAAAGGGAGGCGGGCGGGGGATTGGGGTGACTGGGTGACGGGCACTGAAGGGGGCATTTGACGGGATGAGCACTGGGTGATATGCTATATGTTGGCAAATTGAACTCCAATTAAAAAAAAAAAAAAAAGAAAGCCCAAACGAAAAGCAACTAGTTACCTCCATTAGCTAGGACTCAATTCAGGCTCCCATGAAACACCTACCTAAGCTCTCCTCTGTTCCTTCCACAAAGATACCAGCCAAGTAGGGCAACACCCAGTAGCGGCGTCTATAGCGGTCCTGACCCAAGGAGACTGCTCGAAGCATCTGGGATGAGTGAAGCAGCTTTTTTCGAAAGAAGAGCTGACGCTGGGTAGGCAGTGGAAGGAAAAAGGAATAAAAAACACATTTCCAAAGAGTGACTCTGTCCAGTATATGGGAGATGGGCAATGGCTCTCAGCTTCCCTATAAAATTGATACCACCTGGGGCCCAACTCACACAATGATAAATTCCCTCCCAGCCCACATCCCCAGTTCCTGGAAGGTAAGAAGCACAGTACCTTGCTCAGTTTTTCTATCTGGCGCTCTAGCTCTGGAATGCTTGATGCTGTGGCATCAACCTGGAGAAGAAACAAATGGATGAGAGGAAGGGAATTATTAGAGTCAAGAAAGAGAAGTAATGTATTTCCAACTCCCACTGCCCTCAGTGTGGGGCTAGTACCTCTCCATCTCTTCGACCCCTACGGCCATGGACCGTCGCTACAGTCTCTTCCTCTTCCTCTTCCTCAATGCCACTGGTCTCCTCCATGATGCGAGAACTGCGCCTCCTTCCCAGGCTCTCCTCTGGCCCTTGCAACTCTACTTCAGGCCGCCCAGTTCGCTTGGCCAGAGCAGTTTTCAGTCTTGAAACGGATTAAGGGAAAAACTGTGGTGAGGAATGTGAGACTACCACTAAAGGAACCCTGGTATCTAAGCCATCCTGAGCCCTGGGGTAAGGTCCCAACCCCAGGGGAGAGGCTAGAGGCATCAGTTCCAGATGCAAGTTCTGGCTATGCTTCCCCCTTGCCCCATTCTCTCCTCTCTGGGCCCCTCCCTCTGTCCAATCCCTACCTCCGGAGCCGGCCTTCAACAATCCACTTGTTTTTTCTGTAGCTGGACATACTCTCCAGAGTCTTGTCAATCTCACTGCAGAGGAACAGGAAATGAGATTTCAAAGCAGGAGTGGTAGCACAAACAAAAAAGAAGGGAGCCTAAACGGTGAAGGGGATGCAGCTGAACAGGAGTTTCATCCTAGGGCCTAGGTTGGATAAATGGCAGAAGGCGGCTGAGTCTCCCTGGGAAGGTACCTTACTTAGTACAGTCCCCAAGTTGCTCTAGCATTTCCAGAGCATGGCAGTGGACACACATCACCCCTCCCATTCTGACCAAGGCATACAGTAACCATCGCCCGCCCCCCAAGCAGCCCCTCACTTGATGATAAGGGTGGAGCCATTGAGCTCATGCACAAGGAAGGCCAGGACAGCAGCTTTCTGTTGAGGTGGCTGAGCCTGAAAAGGCTGGGTACGCAGGCTATCACAGAGGGCTGGCTCCACTCCATACGCCATGAGGAAGCAGCGTAGGATCTCAGATACATTGTCTCTTGTCAGTGGGATCTCGGACACCTTCTCCCCCAAGATCTTTAAGGACTGTTAGGAGGAGAGCAGAATGGGAGTTAAGAGAAAAGCGGAACAACGTAGGTTGGGTCAATCTGGAACAAGAAAATACACCCAGAGAGAACTATGGGGTGAAAAGAGAAAAGAATGAAAGGTGCTAGGACTTGATGAGATCACACAAAAGTACAAAAAAAAAAAAAAAAAAAAAGTAAAATAAAGGAAAATGAACAAAATAAGCAGAGAAGTCAGGAAGATCAACAGAAGGGAAAATTATAAGGAAAACAAAGAGGAAGAAACCAGATCTTCCTTCCACTTGTCCTGACCACTTCAGGGAAGGGTTTATTTTTGTGTTTAACTTGAAGAGAAAGCAAAACTGAGACATAGCCCTGGATCCCAGGCCTGCCCAACCTGCTTGGGGAAGGCCCTCACCTGACAGTAGGAGGGCAAGCCAGGATCATAGAGCGCAGCCTTCAGGAGCCGCACCAGCAGATCTTGCACCTCACCCAGGCTGTCGCCTTGACACAGGAGTCCCTCCTGCAGGACTCCTAGGCTAGGTACATCTTTGGCAGGGTCAAAGCCCAGCACCTTGCCGAAGCTGTGCAGGAATTCCACGATGGTCAAGCAGTCTGAGAAGGCCCCGCTGGGCAGGACCAGACCCGGGATGCGTGAGAAGTCAGGTAGGGGCTGTAAGGATAAAAGCGGTAGGGCTGTCAAACATACTTGAAGGCAACAGTCTGGGTATCTAGGAGGTTCTTCTTTTATTGGAAATGTCTTCACAACTGGCCCCTCCAGGACCCAGGGACCTGCTACTCTCCCCTCACTACCTGGTGATCAGTCAGACACATATCCTCTGTGGGCTTCTTCATCTCCTCCAAGATCATCTGCTGCCTCTGCCGCTCCTCCAAGCGCCTCTGCATGGCTAGCGTTTTATCGGCTTTACAGGCTGATTTGCCTTTGGACACTTCCTCCTTTTCCTTCATTTTTACCTTCTCCTTCTTCTCCCTCTTCACTTTTTCCTTCAGTTTTTCCTTTGTCTTTACCTTCTCCTTCTCAGCCTACTCACCAAAGGAGAGAGGAACCAAGAGTTCCATAAAGATTCCAGTCACCACCCTTCTTCCCTGGTCCCCATCCTCCCCACCTCAGAGCCCACAAACATGGCTATAAAACAAGACCAACTCACACATGTCTTACAAAATAAGTTTGGTGACTTCAAAGTTATACTTGTGTGTACATGCACCTACCTTGGATTTCTTCTTAGCTTCCTTCTGCTTTAAGCTCTTGGTCTCTTGTTTCCGCTTGTTTCTGGCCTGTAAACCATAAGGGAAGTCATTTCTCCTCAAACTCTGAAAGCATCTCTGCTTGGGCTAGGATTCAAAAACAGACAAGGGTGCTGGGGAGGAGAGGTGAGAGATGGGATGAGGGGTTGGCAATGGATCACTTCTCTCACCCTGGAAATGCCCACATGATTTCTGAACAAGCCCAATTCTCTAAATTAAGCCCCCCGAAATTTTAGGTAAGGAAAGTATGCTGCTACATGAGGGGCCGTGAGGAGGGAGGGGCAGATGGCAAATGTGGGAGAAAGAAAAAGACAATGAAGCAGATTGTAGGAAAAGTTAACCCACTATGTAATCTCTGATGTTTCTCACCTGCCCTTGGTTAGTAGGCTGACACTCTCCTCGTTGTACCTTCTGCTTCATCTTCTTCTTGATTTTACTCATCTTTGCTTTATCCTCCTCATTCAGTGTTTCTGTGAGGGCAGAAAGAAAAATGGAAGAGTGAGGCAGGGCAGACTGATTCCCAGCATTCAGAGCAGCACACGCCTATCACAAAACTGGGTTCCTAATAAGCAGCTCCCTAAAGAATCTAGTTTTATTTTTGAGTACACATAATAAAATGCTAGGGAGAAAAATGGTGAAGAAGAGATACCAGCTATGGGACAGCACAAAGAACTCAAAAATATCCTCTCCAGAAGTCCCAGCCCCTAGAACAGATTAGACTACTTTAGAAGGGGTCCTAGAGGCCACAATGGCAGAGTAGCCTTGTAAGCTGTCTCTCTTCCCAGAAGATTTGGTTGGGGCAGCAACCCATGGACTGATTTCAGTGCACAGAAAGAAAACAAAACCAAACTGCCAAGGAAAGAGGGGGGTCTCCAAAGTTGGAATCACAAATTAATAAACAATGTGCTAGAAAGAAAGGGCTCAAATAACGGACACCTCAGTAGAATTGGATCACTGACACAGCTATTGCTTATGGTCCGATCTTATGTCTTACTCTATCCAAAAAAAAAGTCTTTGCTTTTGGAAGACTGAATATTGAAATGGAATGCTACAAATAACAGAGTAGTACCCATTCTCTTCTGGCATGGACACACCACCATATCTATACGGCAACCCTCTAAATTAGATACTATCTGTAGATAACCCCATAGAGGCTTCTAGCAAAATGTAAGTGTCTTGCTCCAGGTCATGTGGTCAGAATGTGGCAGAGCTGGAACTCTGAATAAGAGTCAGAAGACTACAAATTTTTTTTCAAAATTTTCACACTATAATGAATAAATGTGATATTTGCTGAAAAATTACACTATTTCCTGTTTATTGACTATTTCCTACCAGTGTCAATTATCTTTGGATTCAGATGTGAATCCCGAACCTCTGTGATGGTGGCAATGAATAAGGTAAAAGTGCACAACCCAAACCTATAAGCCAAGGAGCTGAAAGATGGCAAGGAAGGATATCTATCCTTTGCCTATCAATATCTGGGAACCACCCAGGTCTGTGGACCACCCAAGGATCCACTAGTATGAGCAAATCAAGAAACAGGTTGTTAAAGAAAAGTGCTGGGACTTTGGTGCTGTTTTCTAGGGAGGGGATGGTAGATTCAAATTCATTCTGTCCAGATAATTAATGCCATGCTCCTGGGAAACACAGGCATTAGTAATTCCTCAACATCTCTAATACTTCACAAAGCAAGTAGAATCCTAAGTAAAATAAGAGACACCATTGTACCTTGGGCTTCCAGTTTCTTTAGGAGGCGGTTATCTGTCTTATTCAGCAACTCAGCGATTTTGACCTTGGGTGGCCGACCTCGTCCCCGTTTCACTTTGGGGACTTCCTTAGTCTTGGCCTTCTCAGTGTTTCGAGGTCGGCCCCGTTTCCCAGTTATTGCCTGAATCCTGGATGGGATCTCCTCTGCTGAGAGCTGTACCCACTGCAAGCCCTAAGGTAATGAGGAAGACTATTACAATGTGAGGGTGCAAGCCACTGGATCCTTTGAATCATTCAGCCCAGAACCTCCAAACCCCATAAGAAGCTACAGTTTGTCCACCAATTCTTTCTCAGAGACAAAAGCATATTTAACCCCAGGGTATGCACCTCTGGTGTGTCTCTCTCTTCAAAGAAATCTCCAACAGGCATACGGGGACTGAAACTGAAGTGCTCACGGCGGACGTTGTGTACCACATTGCGGCTCAGATACTAAAAGGAGGAGGCAAAGTGGCATTAATAAAGTCACAGCCCTACCATGCCTTTGTCCAATAACAGCACAAGCAGAACAGGCCAAAGAGCAGAAAATGCTAGTCTGTTGCCACTGGGCCCAAGAAAAGAGCCTGTGCTTCCATTAAAATGCCCATGAAAGCTACATTACCTTGATCACTTCTGGAAACTGTTTCATCCTCTTCCCACAGGGACCATAATACCACGTCTCCCCTTGC
Source organism: Vulpes vulpes (assembly GCF_048418805.1). Lineage (NCBI taxonomy): Eukaryota > Metazoa > Chordata > Mammalia > Carnivora > Canidae > Vulpes > Vulpes vulpes. The sequence goes on from NW_027325812.1 coordinate 233,836, forward strand.
CATCGGTGGCTACCCTTCTTGATGCGCACCTCTCTCCGCCACCTGCCAGAGAAGCACACGTGCCCTGCCGCCAGGTCACACTCCTACCCACAGTCAAGCCATCCCAGGAGGCAAGCTCACTGAGATGACCCTCCCAGCATCCTGTCTTACTAGATGCAAACATAGATGCAAACATAGCACGAGACACAAATGTGGTGGCAAGGCAGGCCTGAACTCTACAAATCCTTCAGGGCCCCGGGGCGAAGGCAATACACCAAACTCCACAGGCCCAGAAAGACCTGCACCCTGCCTTGACAAAATCAGTGTGTGATGAGCAGCTAGGAACCCCCTCCCTAATACCATTCAAAGCAATTGCTGGGTTTCCAGTGAAAAGGATGAAGACTAAAAGCAGAAAAGAAAGAGGGTGAGGGCACAAGCAGAAGAGTAAATTTGCTGCTGACTTCATGAAATGACTTTGTAGGCCAAGGTTTAGTAAGGAACTCTGTGTTCTGAGAAACAGATTATTCTAAGACTAAGCCTTATCTTTCTCTCAAAACTTTAAGAACTCAGACTTGGTGACCACAAGTAGCCTAGAGGGGTGGGGGGTGGGGACAATCAGGAAGGCAGTCATTCTTATGAGGCCCTCAGTGTCAACTGGCTTGTTCATTCTGGTCACATACCGTTCTTGCCCTTACCTCTCCAAAGAGCATTGAAAAAATAATAATAATAAAAAATCCTAACTTATCAGGATTTAGCCACTCTCTACTCACTGCTATCCCTTCTGTAAGTATATAAAGCAAGTCAGCTAATTTGGATATCTGAGCTCTAGGGTCACCAGCTGGGTTTGGAAAAAGATAACAGCTGTAAGCCCCTGGAGCGAAAATCCAAGTAGCTACAAGATGAATAAAGAATAGGTGAGGGGAGGCAGATCCTGGGAGAAGGAGGAAAGCCTAGGAATCTCAGGCATTATCATTGCAGATAACTGTCCTTTAATCCATTTTTTTGCCTAGCCCATTCCTCTCCATCTCAGATGAGATGACCTCTCTTCCCTTCTTCCTAAAGTCATTCACTAAATTTGTCAAGGTCAATGTATGTAGCAAATTAGAGCATTTACCCATGTTGGAGGGGAAGACGAACTTCTTCTGGGGTAGCAATACGTCTCCTCAGGACATCACCTTGGGAGGAAGATGGGGGATACCCAAGTTAAGAATTTAAGCAAAACAGTGAAACAGGCCAGCAGGAAAGGGCTAAATGCCACAAAAGGATAGCAACTTCTTGAAACTGGCTAGGAATGGAACAGAATCTGACACTCACCACTACCAGAAGTAGTGATTCCTTCTCCAGTGATCTCCTCCAGATCAGTGGTGGTTTCAGGTAAGGTGCTGACATCCTTATCTGCTGGGGAGGCTGCTGGGAGGACAGCTACCGGGGAAGCTGCAGGGGATACTTTTGGGGAGGTCACCGGGGAGGCTGTCAAGGAGACTTCTGAGGAGACTGGTGGGAGGGCTGCTGATGAAGTTGGAGAGACAGTTGGGAAAGCTGCCGGGGAGATGACTGGGGAAATTTCTGGGGAGACTGCTGGCGAAACCGCTGGGGAGACTTCTGGAGAGATTTCCAGGGAGGCTGCTGGCGAAACTGCCAGGGAGATTGCCGGGGAAGCTGTTGGTGGGACTGCTGGTGAAGTTGCTGGATGGAGCTGAATAGTGGATGACTGGTCAGAGGTTGGCTGGGTGAGAGGTGGTGAGAAGTCTGAAGCCTGAGTCTCCATTTCTTCCTGTTCTGCATCACTACCATTATTCAGGTCAAAGCTGTTATCTAGAATCCAAAGGGACAGGATGGGTACGGAAAAATAGTGTCTTACAAAGCAAGAGAGTCTACTCAGTCGAACCTGGACTAAACTAAACAGAGTCACTTAGAGGGCTTTTCCCTAGGGTTAGAAAACAAGAAGTAGCCTCTGGCTGTCCTCTCCAGCCATTCATGAAGGTTAAAGGGCAAAGCTGTTGCTGTCACTGTGTGAAGTACCTTTTACCTGGACCCAGTAAGGCCCTTGGCCTCCTTCTTCCTGCAAACTCCAAGTCCCACAAGTTCTTCTGGGCACAGAGCAGAAGTCAGTGAGCAGCCTGTGCCTTTTTTAGTCCCAAAGCACACTATTCCATAGCCCCCCTCAGCTCCCAGTAAGGCGCCCACCCCTAAGGCCCTATCTACGGAACTGGTTTTCTCACCTTTTCTCGGGTTGAAGAGACTCTATCCTCCCTCTCTTCACTTACCTTGCAGGACAGACTCCCCAAGAACAGGTGGAGAGTTGGGGCTGGCAAAGATAGAGGCTGAAGTTTGACTATCATCTGCCAGGAGACTGAAGGCAGTGGCATTATTGAGAGAAGGGCAATCAAGGGCAGAAATCACAGGGCTGTCCTCAAGAGGCAGCTTGTCCTCTGTATCCATCAGCTCCGTGTCATCTATACCATAAAGTCCTCCACTCACTGGCTCTTCAGGAGGTGGAAAAATCAGAAAACAAGATTTAAGAAATACTGGTCTCAGGATTTCCCAATTCTAGTTAGTTCTCATTGTGTGAAGTTTCTAATTATTAAATTAAGGAAATTCTACAGCTCTCTCCCTGAAACAGTAAAGTCACCAGGCTAATAGGGATTGTAAAAGCTTGAAATAGAAATGAAGGGAAAAGTATTGGCTCTATATCGACCCACAGACCAACACAAAATTCTAGCATTCATCATAAAGTCGGCCTTTCTTATATTTCAGTGGGGTAAAAGGTACTCGTTCACTGGCAAGTTTTCTTAGTGAGATAGTTAGAACCCAAATAGCCCAACTATGTGGTAATAAGTCCTTATCCAGTGAATTATTACAGCCCAGGGCTCCTGGCCAAAAGGAACATTGGGAGAGAACCTGGGAAATGAACCAATTCAGCTCAGAGTGCAGCTGGCCTAGTCAGCCAGTGGCATGAAACTGTGTTCGGCCACAGGATTATCTGGAGGCCCTGATGCTCCAAATTCCTCAATACTTTCCTTGGTTTACCATCTCTTCTAGGTGACAGAAGCTGGCTACCTTCTGCATGGACAAACTGAAGGGAGCCAGCCGCCAAGCCTACCCGGTGCCAGAGGGTTGAAGGGCTCCAGAGAGACTTCACTGAGGATTGGAGTGTCTTCCAGTTGATCAGGAAGATGTGAAGGATCATCTAAGCAGCTCACTGTGGGGTCAGGGACCAAGACTGAGACCTCTTGGTGTAATGATTCCACAGAAGGGACAGAGCCATTGTAGCCACACATCTTTAGTTCTAGGAAATCCCAGAAGAGAGCAAAAGTCATATCAGTGCCTTCAACTGTTCAACTGTGGCTACAGTAGGCAGTCAGTCTTTGCTAGTGGGATGTTCATTCTTTAGTAATTTTAAGTACCAGTCCTATGGTTGGGTTCCAATCTTACCAAGATACTCTAGTGAGTAATGCTAATAAAATCCTATAGCAAGTAAAGAGAGGAGGAAAGGAGAATGGGGTCTGAGATAAGAGCCCCATCATATTCTCAGCTATTTCCCCCATCCAGCGGGAACAGGTGGTAAGCAGAGAAAATACCCAGTGATTTTATAGAGTGGTCACTCTTGTATTTGGAATCAATGCCAAAATAAGCATTTATCTATTTTGAGGAAAAAGAGAAGGACTATCACATGTACCAATACTAACAACAACAACAACAACAACAACAACAACAAATGGAGTAGACAAGCAACGGTATGCTCTGCCTGCATCATTCCCACCTTTGGGTGCCAATCACTATTAGGGCTCAGCCCACTTCAAGCAGCCCAGTCTGGCCTTGCCATAGTCAAGTCAAATTGGCTTCAATGCCCTCCGCTAATGCCCCAACCCCTTCCTGTATTTTGGAAGAAGCCCTTCTTGATGCAGGGTGTCTGTTGGGGCTGTTTCGGGCTCGCCCACCTGCCCTCTCCAGGCCAGCAGCTCTGCATGAGCTTGAAATAATTTGCACTCCCACTCGCGAGCTGGTGCTGCTGCCACAAAAACACCAGCCACTTGGCTCTGCTAATCACCAACATGCAAATCAGCCTCCACTGCAGAGAGCTGGAAAGACAAGTTTTCCTCACCTCAAAAAGCCACTGCCCCCCCCACAGCCCCGTTTCTCCTCTCCCAGCCCAGCTCACAGACCCAGTTATACCTGGCTGCTCTTCTTCCAGCTCCAGGCTGCCTACCAAGCCAGTGCCATTCTCTGCCACAACTGAAGTCAGCTCCTTTTCTGCTGCCTCATCAGGATGGATACCACTGCCTACCTCCTGGGAGGGTGCAAAGGTCTGGATGCTGGATCCCAACATAGGAGAAGTCTGTGGGGAGGTGAAAAAACTAGGGGGTCCATTGGGCATCACCTCAAAATTCTGGTCAGGAAAGGAATCATACAGTTCCTGTGAGTCGAAGTTAAGCCCCATGGGACTCTGGGTACCGTTGGCCCAGAACTCTTGGCTCCCAGCCCGAAGGTTAGTGTTGTGACTTGGGGATGAAGGCTGCCGGCTGCCCCCAAGGATGCCGTTGAGTGGGTATTGTCCCCCCGAGAACTGGGAGAGAAGGGGTGGGTCCTTGAGATTGCTGCCAGGATTGGCAGATGGGTACTGTGAGTAGTTCCAGAGACAGTCGTAGGCCACGCTGGGGTGATGGAGGTGCGAGGTGCTGGAGGAGTGGGGAGCAGAGTTCAAAATCCCTGAAGTAGTAGTGTGAGATACAGTAGATAAGCCATTAACATTCACATCCCCATTCAAACCTGGCAGAGAAAGAGGAGAAGGGTCAGTTACAGATCCGTGTGCAAGATCTAGCGCCTCTACCAAAAGAACAGCGCTGACTAGAAAAAGGGAAGGTGAAGGGGAGGGGGATTCCCCCTCTGCTATATTTATAGCTTTTCGGTCTCCAGGGAACACCGAACCCAGATGCTCCTGATGCTCCTGGATGTAAGCTTAGCAACTGCTTCTGAGGCTGCTGAGTAGGGAGCTGGGGAGCTCTACTGGCCTAGCACAGGAGCGACCAGCAGAGAGCTGACTGCTGCTGATGCTCAGGGTTTTTTATTTTTTTAAATGAAGCTGCTTGCAGACTCCCTACAGTGACTTGCATTCTTCTCCACCCTCATTCCCTAGAGGAATTCTTGCCTTGGAGTGGCATGACTGAATTCTCCAGGCCCCCACCCCCCCTTACCCCAGAGCTCGTTTGGCCCTGCAGTGGCACCAGAAGGGACAGCCTCCACCTCACTGGCACATGCAGATCCAGCACTTTGTGCTGGGCTAAGAATAGAATCTGCAGTCACCACAGCAGCAAGATCCCAACTCAGAAGGCTGGGCTTGGCCCCTCCCCATAGGAACTGGAGGGTAATATTGCAGGGGGGAAAATCACTGTGTGACCAGTGCTACAGACTTCAGTTCTCAACACCTCTGGACTGGAGGACAATTCAAATAAAATGAACCAAGATACTAAAGACACTTGGGAGAGGGAGTCCTCCAGTGAAATAAAGGAGCTTCGTCTATCTATCTGCAACCCCCGTGTGAAGGACAGAAGGGAGAAATAGGTATAAGGCTATGGCAGTATTTTTCTGCTGTAAGGAAGGAGGGAAGCATTTGGGCTTCTCTCTGCTTCCAAGTATAAAGTACCTGAAATCCAGGCAAGATTAGAGAAGTACTTGGCAGAGCTATGTACAGAGCAACTGATAAGCCAAATCCAGGGAAAGACCTGATCTTGGCAGCAACACTTCCATCTGGAATTATAATAGATGTTTCCCTATGGGGAACTAAGTAAGCATTAAAACTCTCTCTGTCCCTACCTTCTAATCTCAAGGACAGGGGTGGCACAGACACTCCAAGCATCTGCCCTCTCCTCTACTACAAAAACTAAAAGGCAAACACATCCCTACCTTCACCCAAACTCTCCACCCCCAATCCTAGGGCTGGCTTCACCTTTAAAAACAGCTTCTCAGGGGGCTGGACCTTTATCTCTCTCATGGGTCCAGAAGTATTATCAGAAGCAGTAGCCATCTCACCACTCTGGCAGTAGCCGGGGAACAGGGCTGACAGAAGAGCAGGCCAAGATGAAAAAGCCAGTATGTTTTTCTAACCCCTCCCAACCTTAAGTCAAGACTAAGAATGCTGCTTCCAAAAACCCCTGGAACTTGTTCTTAGAAACTTGATTTCTCTCCAGCAGCTGAAGTTCTGAGGATTTACTTCCTCCCTCCCCACAGGGCAAGAAAAAGAGCTGTAGTGAGGTAGCTAGCCCAGAGGGGAGCCAAATCTTGTCCCATCAACCTGCTCTATAGGAATTATGCCCACTCCCTCCCCAGGCCATGTGGCCCTCACACTCACTTTTCCCTTGCTGGGGGAAGTTCATGGGAGACCCGTTAGTGTAGAGGCCCTCCCCTGAGGAGGGAGAGGGTTTCAGTCCTGAGGCAGCAGGTGCAGGGGGAAGGCCAGTAAAGTTAAAATGGTCGTTTGCCTCCATTTCTGTAGGAGGGAAGAGAGAGGGGGGAAAAAAAAATACTGGCGGTTAAACAAGGTTATATCACCTGGAATTTTCTAGAGGGAATGCCCCCTCCCCTCCATCTACTTACCCTTCTTCTACCTATGTACTGGGGGTTATTTCAGGGGGTACAGGTTGAAAAAAGAGGAGGAACTATACCCCTAACCTGGGCAATGACCCTACAGAAATAGTGCTATAAAGCCACCCTTGTAGAGATAGTGAGAAAAAATAAGCTATAAGCCTCGAATAATCTTCCCCTGTAAACCCCTTAATCAATCTTAACTTCTGGTCCAGGTTATCCTCCTAAGTTAGATATTATTAAACCTCTATTATGTTATATTTAACCTTTTCCAACCTTTTGTTTTCCTTTCCCTCAAGGTAAGGCCAGAGTCCCATTCCCAGGGGCCATAGAAGGTTCTCAATGCCATCTTTTTGATAGGAAGCCATGGAGATAGGGGTGTTGGCAGAAAAAGCATATCTGACACATATGCTACATTGTTTATTATTATACTTGAGTTAAATTATTTCCATGTTATCCTATCGATAGCCCTAGGCATGTGAAGAAGATAGTAGTTACCTTAGTGAAGGGATTTGAAAACATGTTTTAGGGAAGTAGACCATAATAGCAAAACTCAAAATCATCCAACACTTCTACTCTTTTTCATGGTTTTCTAAGAACACAACTCAGAAAAAAGTCAGAGGTGGAAAACTGATTAAAAAACAGTGGAACCAAGAGATCCCTGGGTGGCTCAGCAGTTTACCGCCTGCCTTCGGCCCAGGGCGTGGTCCTGGAGTCCCAGGATCAAGTCCCACGTCAGGCTCCCTGCTCCCTGCGTGGAGCCTGTTTCTCCCTCTACCCGTGTCTCCGCCTCTCTCTCTCTGCGTCTTTCATGAATAAATAAAGAAAAATATTAAAAAAAAAAAAAAAGTGGAACACCAAGGAATATTATTCTGTTATACCTATTATGGTTACTTCCTAATGTTTTGGTTCTGTAGCTTAAATGTAAAGGGTCATGGGAGAATAGTTGGAGATCTTACATTTGTAAAGGGTAGTGGTTCCTTGGAGGGACAGTATGGTTAAAAAGCTTTTTGCACTGTTCTGAACATGACAGGGCGAAATGAGAAGGAATAAGTGAAGCTTTTGGTCAGAATATATTTAACCTTGGGATCCCTGGGTGGTGCAGCAGTTTTACCGCCTGCCTTTGGCCCAGGGCGCGATCCTGGAGACCTGGGATCGAATCCCACGTCGGGCTCCCTGCATGAAGCCTGCTTCTCCCTCTGCCTATGTCTCTGCCTCTCTCTCTCTCTCTCTATCATAAATAAATAAAATCCTAAAAAAAAAAAAAGAATATATTTAACCTTGACAAAGCAAAGATAAGAGGGAAGAAAGATAGGAAGCAGAAGCCAGAGTTACTGGTAAAATCTGACTTATCAGATACTATGACATACTAGTACATACTAATTTGATATGTAAGAAACACAATCTATCTCAATATAGAAAAAGCAACTCCTTATGTTACCATGGTTTTAAAAAGGGCAGAATAATTCAGGTAGATTTATCAAGCTTCCAAGATAAGGCAATAAAGACCTAGATGATGTTTTAAGCAACCTCTTTTTAAAAAGAATCAGAAGTAAAGCTGTTTAAAGAATGAATAAATTAAGAACATATATGACTACTGCCCAAAGATTTTCAGAATCATGTTCCTAAATATGCTAGATAATGCAAATTAGACACCATTAGGTGTTCTGAATATGAAATATAAACTATTTGTGACATGACAGCTATCAGATTTTCTAGCTAAATACCCTAATTGTCTCTACCTTAGATTTTAACTGAAAAATTTTTTTTAAGATTTTATTTATTCACGAGAGAGAGAGAGACAGAGACAGAGGCAGAGGGAGAAGCAGGCTCCCTGCAGGGAGCCCGATGTGGGACTCCATCCCGGGACTCTAGGATCACACCCTGAGCCAAAGGCAGACACCCAACCACTGAGCCACCCAGGTATCCCTTAACTGAAATAAAAAAAAAAAAAATTTTTTTTTAAGCAAGTCATATTTTATTGACAAAAGGGGGAAATCTTTTTAGCATAGATTGATTTCCCATATTCACTCTAAAATAGGCAGAACTAAACCTGCTGTGCATCAAAGAAACTTGGGTTTCTACAGAGAAAGACCTCAGGATCTCCGAGGATTTTCCTACAAGGGCCACTCCTCAGTAATAAAGGGTCTGAAAAATAAGCCTTATGGAACGATAAGCTTCTGAAATGAAAGACATCAAGGAGGAAAGTTCATTCCCTAATCCTCTAGGTTAGGTTCCTTCCAAAGCTTACATCACAGAGCAAAGAGGACATGCAGTAATTCATTTCGGAAGTACTAGAAACGCTATTCCTGGAGAGCCAATCTCATCTGATCCCCACCTCTTCCCTCCCCCAGTTTTATGCACAGCCACACCTCCCATGGTATGTGTGTGACAAACACCTTTTCTCCCATGTGCACCAAACTATATCCTTCCACTCAATGATAGGCCACAGTTCATTTCTCCATTTTCTATTTGAATCTGCAAGGAAACTAGTGACCTTCTTTCTCCTCTCTGCTACTCTGGGAAAACACAGCGTTTCCGGTCTCATAAATTACATACTAATAGGAATAAATGGATGGCTCACAGAAATCAGATAAGTAAAAGGAATGGGAAGTTATCTAGTGCCTGAGGTCTGTTTCCCCACTAGCCTTTGCTGAAGGGTCATCAGGACCACAATCACTTCATTTACAAGAAGCTTCCTAAAAATATAAAATACTCTTTGTGCCGTGCAGTGAAAAGAGCACAACATTACGGGCTCTACGTTCAAATCCCAGCTATACTACCATTAGCTGTGTGACCCTGGACAAGTTACTCAATGTTGCTGAACCTCAGTTTCATCATTACTAAAAATTGTAGTACCCACCTCCATGGCTTGTGAGGATAAAAAGATAACAAGACCCAAAAGATCAAAAATAAAAATACAGGGATCCCTGGGTGGCGCAGCGGTTTGGCGCCTGCCTTTGGCCCAGGGCGCGATCCTGGAGACCCGGGATCGAATCCCACGTCAGGCTCCCGGTGCATGGAGCCTGCTTCTCCCTCTGCCTGTGTCTCTGCCTCTCTCTCTCTCTCACACTGTGTGCCTATCATAAATAAAAAAAATAAAATAAAAAAATTAAAAAAATAAAAATAAAAAATAAAAATACAATTTAAAACCATAATCAGAGGCACCTGGGTGGCTCAGTCAGTTAAGTGTCTGACTCCTGATTTTGGCTCAGGTCATGACCTCAGGGTCGTGGGACTGAGCTCCACATTGTGCTCAGAGCAGTCTGCTTGAGACTCTCTCCCTCTGCCCCTCCCCACCACATCCTTGGTCCCACTCACTCTTGCTCATTCTCTCTCAAATAAATAAAATCTTAATTTTTTTTTTTTTTTTTTTTTTTTTTACCAGTACTACAAAACTAGGGGTAATCCTCCCAGCCAGACTTCCTTACACATTGACTCTTGATTTCAGATGACCCTTAACTATGGGATCACACCACGGGAATGCAAAAATGTAGACAGCTCTTGTAAGCAATAAACCTAGGGTTATTTCATTTTAACCTTCCTACCCAAGATGCTTGTCACAATAATGCCTGAAGGTAAATTATGACCTTCCATCTATGCCCTCCCTCCTACTAAGGAGAATAGGTAAAGCAAAGGAGCATATCTTCCTTTGAACTAATAGGATTTTGGCCAAATGAAAAAAGAATCAGTCAGTGCCCAACCCCCAGAATAGTAGACAGCTCTCATGACCAGGAAGTACAATCAGGCCAGTACTCAGCCCAGTCCTGGTAGTGTGTAAATGGATCTCTTAAGAGACTCTATGCTTCATTTGTAAGAATTAAGGGACATTGCTCCTTGAGCTTGAAGCAGTAAAGCCCTTGCCACATGGCCAAATAAGGCTGTTTTTCTCAGTCTCAACTGAAGAGCTACTTATTCTGTGGACCTGTGACATGGTTTTAACATAAAAAGGCTGACAATGCACAATGTGTTGAAATAAATATTACAGATTTCAACACTGTTGCAGGTGTCCTGGCCAATCCTAACAGACTTCTGAGGCTACCCCCAGAAAGAAAAGGCACTTTAACCATCCAGCCAGACACTTTGGCAGTACCTGCAGTTCTTTGGTTCATTCTTCCCATATAGTAATACCACAGTTCTACAAATAGAGAGGTTCCTAAATTGGGGGGCGGGGCAGGAAGGGGTGGGGAAAGCTTTCAAGTGTTTATCTTTATTAAACAGGAAATCCAAATTTTACTGTATAGTAAATAAATCATACCACTATGTCTTAGCTTCATAATTGTGAATGTTATAAAGGATATTTCTCAAGTCTACTCATATTTGGATTCACGAACCATAATCTAATACAGTGGTTCCTAACCAGGAGTGATTTTGCCTCTGGGGCTATTTAGTAATGTTGAAAAGTATATTCTACTGGCATCTAGTAAGTAGAAGCTAGAGATACTTCTAATGATCCTGTAATATACAAGACAGCCCACCACAACTAACAATCATCTGGCTCAAAATATCATTTGTACCAAAGTTGAAAAGTCTTGCCCCATACAAAAGCTGCCCCATTCTGCAATTCCTATTCCATACCCTGAGAGAATTACAAAGATGTACTGACTTTTATTAAAATCCCCTTTCTGGCTAAGCTGTCTTCCTCCACCCATACAGAGTTCAAAATGCCAACCCATGCCTTCTCTAGTAAAGGATAGCCCATTCCAACAGCCCTGGTAACAATCTGCACTTGGAACTCTGACTCAGACCACTACAGCACGTATGGACTGAGGCTTTTTCTCAAAATGTGCTTTAACTCCCTTTCATAGGCAGGACAATGAGGCAGAAGAATGATGAAAGAAGACTACATATATTAAGGGGAGCCACTCAGCCCAAGGCATGATCCTGGAGACCCGGGATCAAGTCCCACATTGGGCTCCCTGCATAGAGCCTGCTTCTCCCTCTGCCTGTCTTTCCCTGTCTCTATTAGATAAATAAAATCTTTAAAAAAGGGGGTGGGGAGGCAGCCCTGGTGGCTTAGTGGTTTAGCACTGTCTTCAGCCCAGGGCGTGATCCCGGGGACCCAGAATCAAGTCCCATGTCTGGCTCCCTGCATGGAGCCTGCTTCTCCCTCTGCCTGTCTCTCTCTGTCTCTGTCCTCTGTCTCTAATAAATAAATAAAATCTTAAAAAAAAAAACAAAAAAACAAAGGGGGGGGCGCCACTCAAAGACAACGGCCATGTCTAGGCTGCTCAGAACACAAAGAGGATTGTTCTTTGTCCTTATTTCTTCCAAACCATATAGGTTCTACACCATCAATCAGATAATATGTTGTACCATTATATGTCCAGCACCTAATTTAGTGCTAAGTACATAAAAGAACCAAAGGAAATATTGCTGAAGCCACAGATTGGACAAATGAATAAATCTATCTTTTCTGCCACTATCAGCTTACTCATTCAATAAAGGCTGTGGTTTTTGCTCAGAGAACCCAAAAATTTAGCTTCATTCTTCAGAGGTAACAATTCCTAGAGAGAAGAGAGGTCCCAAATCTTAATGTATTTTAGACAGCTGTCCCCTACGGAAAATAAGGCCTAGAAACAGGGAAGTACTGAGAAAGTAAGAGGCAATAAATTTGAGCTCTAAATTAGTGAAATGTTCTTGGTTGATTTAACTGAACACTCAAGGTACACACTCAAGGTACACAGTAGGTTTTAAACTATTTGTTGACTGAATAAAGAAATCATATAATGATCTAAATGAGGTTTTCTGTCACAGTTCTCTCTGGTCACTTCACTGCCAGAGGAATGGAGATGCTTCTGAAATTACAGGACAGTAAAAGTCATATTCCAAAGGTTGTAACAAGGTTATTTCCTTCGTTCAGCCCTAATTGTTTCTCAGAATTTCAGTTCTAACAGTTAAGAACTCGATCCTTGGGATCCCTGGGTGGCACAGCGGTTTGGCGCCTGCCTTTGGCCCAGGGCGCGATCCTGGAGACCCGGGATCGAATCCCACGTTGGGCTCCCGGTGCATGAAGCCTGCTTCTCCCTCTGCCTATGTCTCTGCCTCTCTCTCTCTCTGTGACTATCATAAATAAATAAAAATTTAAAAAAAAAAAGAAAAAAAAACTCGATCCTTGCCTTCAAGAAGACATCCCCCCGTAAAAAAAAAAAAAAAACATGAGATGAGCAGGTAGGTTAAGATCCTGTTTAGTGAGACAGGTCATGAAGAGTCCAACCTGAGGAGACCAAAAGTAGTGAGACCACTTCTCCCGAAAAACCCCCATACGTTAGTTTCAATGAATTTTTGCTAAGATTATCTTTTTAATTGGTAAAAATGCCCTATTATTCTCTTTAACTAGGACAAAACACTAAGCAACATAGTAACACAATGCTACTTTTACTGCTAGTGACCCAATCTAAGAACTATCTCCAGAGCTCTTCAAATACAGGTTTTCTGTTTTGCAGAATTTCATAAATTTCAAAATGAATGAGGCACACTGACAAGTTGGTTGGAAAAAAAAAAAAAAAAGTCCTTCTGGAGGCCCTGGCTCACTCAGTCAGTAGAGCATGCAACTCTTGATCTCCAGGTCCTGAGTTCGAGCCCCATGTTGGGTGTAGAGATTATATTAAATAAAGTCCTTTGACCCATGTGCAACAATGCTGATAAAGTATTAATCTTGGGCTATGGGGTATATGAAGACATCCATATCTCAAGAAACAAACTTGGAAGATTATTTGCCCCAGGAAATACCTTCCAAGTTTTATACTTCACTCTATGTCCCAAGACATAAAAACATTGGCATTATTGCCTTACTGTACACATCAGATACAAGGTCAAGGGATCCCTGGGTGGCGCAGTGGTTTGGTGCCTGCCTTTGGCCCAGGGCGCGATCCTGGAGACCCGGGATCGAATCCCACGTCGGGCTCCCGGTGCATGGAGCCTGTTTCTCTCTCTGCCTGTGTCTCTGCCCCTCTCTCTCTCTGTGTGTGTGTGTGACTATCATAAACAAACAAAAAAAATTTTTTTAAAAAGGAATAATTATATATAAAAAAAACCAAGGTCAAACATCACACCAACTATTGGACTAACTTCTACACTATTTTAACAGTAAAAGAATATAACATAGCAAACCTCTTCAGAGGTAATAAGAAAGGTCAATGGCAGCAAGACACAGTTATCCTAACAAGCTTTGCTTCTCTTGGCAACACCTGATTCCAGAACCACAAGACTGCAAGATAAGCCTCTCAAGGAAGTCTAGATTCCTGACTAGCTCTGGAGGTCAGCCCACATAGTTCTCTCTATACCTCAAAATTTTCTCCTTTATGAAGAAAACAAAAACAAGAAACCAACAAAACACTCAATATTAAGAAATCCGCTGCTCTGATGGAAAAATGCATCCATTTTACAAGGATGTGGGAAAAGTTTGCTTCATTCACCATTCCAATTAATCATGAATCCATATTTACTTTCTCAAAACCAACTTCTATTCCTTTACGGAGTCCAAAGAAAAGAGTGGTCTTTTTCCTTCCTTCACTTTTTTAACCCCCAACGGGGAAAATCAATTTACTATTCTGTCAGGTCTCAACTTAGGTAAACAAAGGCTGAAGAAAGGGAAACTTACAATCAGTGTGTCAAATTAACCCTGTCAGAAAACACCTCAAAAGAACCAACCAGCTTCTCTGTGTCTCTCATGAACAAATAAAATCTTTAAAAATAAAATAACCCCCCCCCCCAAAAAAAACAACCAGTCATGAAGAGGGACAAGAAAAAGGACAATACTGAACTTGTTTTTATTTTTTCCATAATATCAACCTCAACAGCTTCAGTGAAAAAAGCAACGATGCTATCTTAACAGTGATGCTGCTGCTATCACGTCATACATCCATCTATTCCCACCTGGACCTCTAATCTAGGAATCTGCAATTCAGGTGGGAGGGTTATGACTGGAAAATACTGAAAAGATTAATGTTTATGCCAGCCTTAAGCAGTTTTTAGGATAGTCCAATGATCTGAGTATGTCATCTCTCAAAATACAAAATCCTGTTGCCAACTCCTCTCTAACCAAAGTGCCTGGGGACATAGTACACACAGTGCACCACTATATGCTAGAGTAGAAATCCTCTGCAGTTATCAGGTAGGAGAAAGAAAATGTGGACACATGACTTTGTGCAGAACAGAGGGAAAAAAGCTCACCACTCTCCAAAAGGTAACAAGAGAGAAGATGTCTTTTATGGATTGAAGAGCGAGTCACATGACAGCTAACCTTCCTTATTAGTTGGTTCTGCAGAAAGTAAACCACCCAGCCCCCTACATCAATTAGTACGCTTCCCACGGGGACTAACCACTCTTAGGCTAGAATCACCAGTAAGGAATAAGTCCATCACCTTCACCCCGCAAATCAGTCCCTACTCCAACATATAAACTCCATTCCCTCTTCTTCCACTTCTCAGAATCTACTCTTCATCTCACAAGTTCATCTGATGAGATGCTCTGCAATACAGAAAGTTATACTTAAGAATACATTAAGTAGGACCCTAAAAAGTCACTCTCATGCCACAGAAAGATCCCAGGTCTTCCTGGCAGCTCTCTAACCCTGCGAGAATTTTCATCACTAGTATTCAAAGTGCAGCGGGGCTGGTGGATGACTGAGTTTGCTTCTCTATGACCTCTAGCTCAAGGAAAACAACAACAAAAAAATCCAGACATGGAAGCAGAGATGCTCTGGAGTGTGGGAGGAGGGGGGAGGCAGATCGGGATTCAGTGAGTCAACTGCAGTGACTACACTTCCAGCTGACAAATGAAGTTTACCAAGAAAAAAAGAAAAAGAAAGAAAAGAAAGAAAGAAAAAGTCGAACGAAAGGACTCCTAAGCCACATGGTTGGCAGGATCCAAGCTTGCCCAGAAGGCCTCAGAAAATGAAACCAAATCTGATTAAAATGGACATTTTAAAACAACAAGAGACGCAGCAGCAAACGCACAGCTGCCATTTCCCGGCCACTTCCTGCGGGAGGCTTGGGGGAGGGGCTGTTTGTGTACAGATGGAGGTGGAAGCTCCCCCCCCCCGCCCCCCCGTAGGATGCAAATCTCGCACTCCAATAAATCCTACAAAGGATGCCCGCTATCGGCATAGTCTTTCCTCGGAAAACTGGGAACATAAGGAAAGAAAGGGATGATACGGGATCGTCTTTTCTGCCACGGAACCGGGGATCCCCTTAGTAAGGGATCCCCTCGGAAGGGGATCCCTCTTTATTCTTCCCTTCGGCCCCTAAAAGCCCGGCTCAGACGTCTCGGCGTCAGCTCCATCAACCCCCATCCCTCTAGTGGGAGACTCCCGGGGCTCGGCGGCCCGAGCCAAGCACACCGCGCTCCAGCCAGGCCCTCCCCTGCTCGCCACGCTCGAGGGAGCGCGCACCCCGCACCGAGGGAGGCACCCGAGACCCCCGGAAGCCCCTCTACCTTCCTCTCGCCGCTGCCAGGACGGCCCAGTCCCCACAGACGGAGGGTCTCACCCGCCCAGGGAACCCCCTCGCCCACCCTCCGCACCGGGCAGCCCCCGCCCCCACCCCACCCGAGGAGGTGGAGCCCCTCCCGGGGATTCCTTCCGAGTCCCCCACAGGAGGCGTCTCCACCGGCCGGGCGGCTCCTCCGCCTCCTCGCCGCCGCCGCCGCCGCCGCCGCGAGCCTCCTCGGCCGCTCCCGCCCCCGCCAGCCCGGCCCGGCCTTCAGCCGACCCGCCAGCCCCCTTCCCCTCCCGGCCCGCGGAGCGGCGAGCCCCCCGCCCCAGGCTGGGTCCCAGCAGGAAAGACGCCGGAGTCAGCTCCTCGCCCGGGGCGACGCTCCGGGCTGCCCCGCAGCCTGTTCCCTGAGGGAAGCCTCGGAAGAAAGCGGGGCTCCCTCCCCTCAGGCCCCCGGCCAGCGACCCAACAGACCTGAGGCGGCGGCGTCCAGCCTGGCTCGGGGCTTGTCTCTCCCCGGGGGACGGGCGGTTCACATGGCCGCGCTCCGGGCGCCAGGAGGGGAGGGGACCGCGGGGGAGGGGGTCTGGGGTCCGGGAGGGGGGAGGGGGACGCGGCTCAACCGCGGGGCCCGAGCGGAGCCAACATGGCCGGCGGGGGAGGAGTGAGCCGAAGCCGGCGGGGGCGGGGAAGCTGCGGCCGAGAGAGAGCCGCCCTCCGCGGCCTCCGCCACCGGGTCCTAGCGCCGCCGGCCCCGCTCCCCGACCCGGATCTGGGTCCTAGCGCCGCGGCGGCTCCCCCAGCCGGCCTGGCGGCTCCCTCGGCCTAATGGCTCCTCGTGGGCGGTAGTCCTGCTTCACACCGAGCAAGCTGAAAGGCGTGCCACGGGCCCAGAGGTTAACCTGAAAGACTAGACCAAAATTTTAGGACCAAGGCATGCGCCATTCCCCTAACAGGGGTGTGGGGTGGAGGCGGAGGGGATAATCTCAAGGGCACTTATTTCCCAGGCTGGGTGGTTGGTTGAAAAGTGGAAGTGTAGGAGCTGAAAGGTTAGTGAGGAAGTTCAGTCCTGATAAAGGGGCGGGTAGAAAGGCAAGAGGCTGCGGCGTCTGCGCCCACTCACCTGTGTCCCGTGGGGGCAGCCTGGTCCTGTCTGGATCACCACTTTCCTGGTGACATCTGCAGGGCTCTGGGAGTCAGGAAGATTCCTGTGCGTAGGAAAAGGAAGCTCGGCTCTGGAACCAGACCAGGAAGACCTCAGTCTAGCCTAAACCTGGCCGGATCCGCGGGGGATTAGCCGGAAAACTGGCACAGCAAATAAGATGCCCCAAATGTCCAGCTGCTCTAGAACCCCAGTACTGTTTTTGATAGGGCTATATGACTGTGTGAAACCTGAGAACAGGAAAGAAAAAAAACTAGCAGAGGACTACAGTTTGGCTCTCATCTATAATGTCTATTGCGGGGCCCAGGATGGAAGAGTGTCATATAATATTAGATTTTAGAGAATTTCTAGCTCAACTTGCTCTCGTTTGGCAGGTGAAGAAATTAAGGCCCAGAGAGGTTAACAGGCTTGTTCAAGGTCAAACTGTGGATAAAATGTGACTAGAAATCAGGTTTGTAACTCAACAGGCTCTGCAGACTTCAAGATAATTCCTATTCAATGCAATGTAGTTCTACAAACAATTGCAAAACTCAGGCTGAATATGCTGGAAGAGGAACAGAGTGTGGATAATGAAACTCTGGCAGGTTGGAGAGTCAACAAATACCTTTTCCTCTGGGGGTCTGGGAAGGAAGAAAATCTGAAAACTGGATGGGGACAGGGCAAGGCAGGACCAAAAACACACCAGTCTGGATTGTATTTCCTAACGTCACAGAGGAGTAGGCTCTGCCTCAATTTTGGGAACAGACTCTACTCCCTACCACAAATGGCTCAGAGAAGCTAATAAAGAAGTGAGCTTCAGTAAAGCCTTAAAGCCTGTGGGCCAGAGGGAAGAGGCTAAGAGGGTTAGAAGGGTTACTCTCCCGTTCCTGAGAGAAGTAGTTTACTAGGGGGAAGGAATAGACAGGTCAAATCAAAACTCTTCTCCCCTCCCTGACTCAATAACAGATTTATAGGTCACCATTGGAAAAAGAAAAAAAAAAAAAAAAGACCCTAACAGCCTGCTGACCTGAGCTAAATCAAAGGATAAGGGCCCCTTCTTCTGGAGAAAGCAGGGATCCGGCAAACTTCTGCTAAGGAATGCCCCACCTTCCCCAAAATAAAAAATAAAAAGGGCAGATGAAGAGGGTTCAGGGCTTGGAAGTGGCTTCCTAAAAGGCCAGGGAAGAGAGGTACTATCTTTTTTCTCTCTCTCTTCCCTTTTCCAGGGCAGACGAGGGACAATCCTCCTACCTCCGCCCCCGTCGTGGGGCTGGCCAGTCAGAGGCGGGAGGTCGGGGAGGAGCCCGCCAGTCTCGGGCGTGGCCACGCCCCTTCCCCCACCACACACCCACACACACCCACCCGCTGGCTCCACTACGCTCCGGAAGAGCCGGTTACTCCTGTGCCCCACTGGCTGCCCCCACCCCTTCCGAGCCCCAGGCCTAGTCTCCAGGGCAACCTCTAGGACTATCCCAGCCAGGAGCGGTAGGGAAGAGGGGTGTTGGATAGGAGGGCCACCTGGGATTAGAAAGGAAAGTGGGGCAGGATCCGTTCTTCCCATCTGGTGCAGAAAGACTTCAATTACCTTCCTCCCTGAGAGCCCCCTCCTCATCCCATCTAACCAGAGACCTTCCTTGCTCTTTGAGCCCGGATGAGGGTGAGGTGTCAATATGCCCAACAGCTGGGTATTTACTTCTAGTCAGAAGCTACCCCAGGCAGCAGCTGTGCTTCTCCCCCCATCCAGACGACAGAGGGCAGACTGACCCCATATGTCCCCAAACATTCCTCAGTCTCATCACATGTGGTCAATCACCCACCCTATCTCCCTTCAGGAAGCTACTAGAAAGGGGAAGGGGCAAATGGTCACCTTTTCAGCAACTTGTGAGAAGGGTATCTAGGGAATACTCTGAACCTCTCTCAAGCCAGGCCAGTGGGCGGGTAATGAAGAAAATGAGAAGGGAGAAATTAGCACCTGCTCCCCCTTTCTCGCCCTGCCTGTGTTCCTGCGGCACCACCCTGACTTGCCACAGTGCCTGGCTCCACCGAGCCAGATGGCTGGGGCTGGGAGGGGGAAGAAAGAGAATGGGAGAAGGAAGAGGATTCGTTTGCATCCCTTTACCTCCCTCCCTCCGTTCCCCCCCTCCCCCTCCAGATACTCCTGGAATTCCACCCGCCAGGGCTGCGCTGCCCACCACCCTTCTCCTCCACCCAGCTATCTTCCAGGTCATGGAACAGGACTCCGAGTCTGGAACAAATCCAGATGCCCGGTCCCCTCATTCTGGAGTGGCGGATCTAGTGGGGGAAGGATGCAAGCCCCAGATGGGAAGGGGCAGAGTTGGGGGCCCGGCTGGACTCGGAGGGAGGGGTATATTCCCCGATAGAGGGGAGGTAACTATTAAAGCCCCCACTCCCCGCGCTGGACGGTCTGCCGTGTGGATAGGGGCTGGTCGGGAGTCAGCCCTGAACCCCGCAGCCACTCCAACTTGCTCCCCTCCCTCTCCAGGTTAGTCCAAAACAGTCTCCTCCCCCTCTCTATTTGGAGGCGGCTCGATTCTCCTGTAACACATCCAAAGGACCATAAACCCTCCTCCTCTTCTCTCCAAGTTGGTATGTGCCCCCCTCAGATTCACCCACAGACCTGTTTCAAACTCCCCAATGAGCTTCTCCGCCGCAGTCTCGCAGGCGGGGGGGAAAGCCCTGTTCCTTAGAGTGGGACTCCCTCTGCATCTGAGCCGAGAAGGTTAAGATTCCCTCACCTCTCCCTCACCCCCACCCCCCAGCACCTTCACGCGCTTAGATCCAGCCCTCACCCACTATGTCCCTGCAGACCCTTAAGCCCGGAATCACAAGATTCTGGGTGTGCCTCCCTCCCCCCCATTCCCTGCTCCTGGAATAGAAGTGTTCCGAAGCTGGCCCAGCCCACCCCAGGTCCAGGAAGAGGGCCTTTCCCACCTGGGCTGGCTGGTGGGTGCTGAGGTTGGACCCCCAAACTTCGGGAGACGGGGGGTGGGGTCAGAGCTACAGAAGAGCGTTAGTTGGGGCTCAGCTGAACTTGAAGGTCGACACGGAGCAGGGCCCTCTAGGGACTGGGTAGTCCATGTCCATGCTAAACCTCCAACCCCCACTTACTACGAGGAAGGGAGAGGAGTTGGGGTGGCGGTTGTTCCCCCTCCCATTGGAGGTTAGGATGGCGTGGGAAAGCTCCGGATCCAGGGGGGAGGAGGCGAAACCCAGACCGCGGGAGATTTCTCTGGCGAGGCAGGCGCGGGGGAGGGGCGCTCCCGGGGCTGGAATAGGAGGGGTGCTCGGGAGAGGTCGGCCAAGGCGTGAGAAGCCCGGATTCCGGGCGCCGAGGACCGGGGAGAGATGCGCGGGCAGATAGTGTTGGGGAGAGAGGAAGGGCAGTTCCCGCAGGGGAGTCGGGCCGAGGCTCGGCGGCGGGGATCCCCGGGCCGGCGACCGCAGGAGGGCCCCGCCGGGGACGCCGCTACCGGGCGCGAGCCGGGCCTCACCTGCAGCAGGGCCGGGCCGCGGGGGCGGCGCGCAGGTGGTGGGGGCGCCGGCGGTGTGTGCGGGGGGGGGGCGGCGGTGTGTGCGGGGAGGGGGGGCGGCGCGCAGGTGGTGGGGGCGCCGGCGGTGTGTGCGGGGGGGGGCGGCGCGCAGGTGGTGGGGGCGCCGGCGGTGTGTGCGGGGGGGGGGCGGCGGTATGTGCGGGGGGGGGGGGCGCCGGCGGTGTGTGCGGGGGCGGGGGGGCACTTAAAGAGGCCGGAGCTCCGGGGTGGCGCCCGGCGCCGGGCAGGGCGGTCGCGAGGAATCCGCTGGGGGAGGGGAAGCGGGTGGCGTCTCCTAGGGGCGAGAACCAGGAAGGATCCCAGATGGAGGAAGAGAAGAGAGCCCAGAAGAAGAGACAAACTTCTCCGGTGAAGTGGGGAGGCTGGTGGGCCCAAGCCGAAGGACTCGGGGGGAGCTCCGGCCGCGACCTCCTCACAAAGGGCCGGGAGGGCGGCGGCGGGTCAAGGACGCGGGGCGAGGGCGGAGGGGGGCGGCCGCGGCCCGGGAGCGCAGCGCGGCCTTGCCAGGTGAGCAGGGCCCCGGCTCTCGGCCCCGCGGCCCGTGCCCTC
Source organism: Vulpes vulpes (assembly GCF_048418805.1). Classification (NCBI taxonomy): domain Eukaryota; kingdom Metazoa; phylum Chordata; class Mammalia; order Carnivora; family Canidae; genus Vulpes; species Vulpes vulpes. The sequence continues at coordinate 255,096 of NW_027325812.1, forward strand.
AGCTGGGGGGGCCCCCGGCCTCCTTCCCCAGCGCGACCCGACCCTACACGCCTCTGGACTCAGGAAGCCACGAGGGCCAGGACCTCCTGGGCCCTTCAACCTCAAGCCTGCCTCTCGCGGGGTGTTGGGGGCTGGCGCTGGGGGGCCGCCAGTGGCAGCCCTGGTGGGACCGCTGTGGGACCGTGAGAACCGGCTCTATTTCAGTTTTCACCCAACCACCACCACCCTTGCAGCAACCTCTGGGGCAACAGGAAGCAGCTGCTCAGTGCAGCCCCCACCTGGTGGTGGGTCAGGGTGGGGGAGGAGAGACGACGGGACTTAAAAGGCCTGGGAGAAAATGAGGGGAGGAGAGGCACCTTAAAAATCCTCCAACGCTACCAAAAGTGGGCTTTACTTTTTGGGGGGAGGCCAGCAGTGCATACTGTCAAGTATTCCTTGAATCTCAGCTCAAATGGGGAGGAGCAGGGGGCTGGGGCGTCGGGGGTACGGGGAGGTCGGGGAGAGCCCCACTTAAGGTGCAGTCTCAGACTCTTCCTGGGAACCCGAGCTTGTCAGTGCTCCTGATCCCTTGGTCCGCAGACTCACCGCCTGAGTCCTGCGCCCCTGTAGCCCGGTTTCCCCTCCTTCACCCCCCAAAAGAGCAAAGGTTAGGCCCCACCCCTGCTGAGTCAGCCAGGGAGGGAGGTAGGCATCCTTCAGGCCTTCCCCGGGGGCTGGTCCTCATACTTACCCATGTCCAGCTGGCAGGGCTCCAAAGCTGGGACCACCCAGCTCCTCACTGTCCTTGGTTCCCCCTTCACGTGAAGGCTGGTGTTAGATCCTCCTAAACTGTGAGCTGGGAACTAGCACGAATCAAAAAGCCAATGTATGCTTCCTGCGAACCACAGCCTGAACTGCTGTAGGGTGATGTCCCTGTGTGACAGACTGGGGTGGGGAGGGAGGAGGGAAGGGCGGGGCTTTCTCTGGGTGGAGAGGGAGGAGGAGGCTAGGACAGGGCAGAACCAGGAGAAATATGGAGGAAGGTTAGATCTGTGTTGACACTCCAGAGGCGTGGTGGAAGAGTGGTAAAGGGGGAAGGAAATAAACAGTTGCAGCTAGTGAGAGGGAGAAGGTTCTCGATGAATGCTGAGACACGTAAACGTGTGGGGGAGGGGATGGAGGGATACAAACGACCTTAAGGATCAGTTCCCGGGTCTGCATCTGGGTAACATGGGAAAACAAAGCCCCCATATCTTGGGGCCTTCCTGCACCATCTTCTTACCCACTGGAGTCAGGATCTAGAGGAAGTGCCCCCACCCCCATAACTCAGCATTTCCCCAAATCCAGGCTTTTCTGGGAGCAAAAGACCTGGCACAGTCGGCTCAGGGGCTCCACCTTCTGTCCAGATCATGACACAGGAGAGACTAGTGCCACGGACGTCATAGGCAGATGGGAGTTAACTTACAGGCCCCTACTCCACCCCTGGCATCTCTCCCAAGGCCCCTCCCCAACCTTCAGCCCTCAGGGGCCTCTGAATTGGGATCTCAGTTTGTCCCCGCCCTGCTTCGATCCAGCTTGAAAGCCTCAGGGGTGGAGCCTATAGATGCAGGCTCCTCCTCAGGACAAAAGCCCCAGCTGGTTTGTAAACAGTCATTAGCTAAGAACCACATCCCAGCAAATGGCCTTTATGGATTTCAAAATGGTGAGATCAGAGTTCTTGCAATCTCCCGGCCTACCACCAGAGGGCAGCAGGAGATGGGCCCTAGTTCAGGAAAGCACACTCACTGGGCTGGGATTAGGCACTTAGTTCACACTGAAATAGGTGTACTTTGGAGTGCTCCTGACCTGCCATTTTAGTGGCTAAAATGAAGCGGAAATAACCTAATTCCATTATTTAGTTTAGAAGGCCAACCCCACAAACCCGGAAATTGCCATGCCCTGTAACAGATAAAGTCTCCCCAACTTTCCTTAAGGATTTTAGGAATCAGGACAGGCCTCATGGTTATTTTATACCATGCACTGCCTCAAGGGATCACACGCAACTCTAGGCTTGCCCAAAATATAAATCAGGCAATAGTCAACAACTTCCTGAAAAAAGGTGGGCAAGGAGAAAGCAAGCAACCTTAGGTAGACCTGGGGGGGGGCGGTGGTGGTGGCGGGCTTGACTTGAGTTTTGCAGGTTTTTAATCCTTCAGAAGCATCCTTTACAAAAAGTTGGATTCCTTCAATTCACTGATTGATCCCTGCTTTGTCTTAGTATTGCATTCTGTAGACCCATCGCCCCTCCATATGCTCTTCTTAAAAATATCCCTGTTGCTTTTTTTTTGTTTGTTTGTTTTTTCCCTGTTGCTTTTTAATCAAGCAGGAATAAACTATAAAGTATATTCAAGGCAAACAATTGATTTGCTTTGCCAAATAAAGGGCCAAAGCGGAGGCCCTACTTTTGAGATCACATCTGCAGGGAACCCCTCATAAGACCGGCAGTTGTCCATCAAGACAGTACTTTGTAGTATTTCTTACAGCCACTCTAAAACTTAGTGTTGGTGGTGGTGTCAGGACAAAGAAAAATAGACCACTTCTGAGGGATGTACATTTTATTGGAAACTTTAAATACTCTTCAGACAGAACACAGGCTTTCATGTGGCCTACAGAGCAAACAGATTTTTCTTAGATTAGGGGCAAGAAGCACAGCACCGAGGATGATCAGTGCTTAGTTTGCCAAAAGGACCTCCTCATGAATGCTCTTCAGCCAGCTTGTCAGCTTTTGCCACAGCTTCTTCAATGGGTCCCACCATATAGAAGGCCTGTTCTGGAAGATGGTCATATTCACCTATATGGAAAAAAAAATCCACTGGTGAGAAGTGGCAACTTTTTGCAGTGTATACATACTTCACCACTTGGGGGCCACCAGTCAGAATGTGATGAATTTGTGTCATCCAAGAAATCTTTTAACACACTTCTGTCACAAATAACTTGTAAGACATAATACAGTATGGATTAAGAACAAATGGTCCTGGCCATATAACCTGGATTCAAATTCTTACTCTTTACTTCAGCTGGATATCAGGACCAGTTATTTTATATTCTGTGCGTTAAGATTCCTCATTTGTGGGATCCCTGGGTGGCGCAGTGGTTTGGCGCCTGCCTTTGGCCCAGGGCGCGATCCTGGAGACCCGGGATCGAATCCCACGTCGGGCTCCCGGTGCATGGAACCTGCTTCTCCCTCTGCCTGTGTCTCTGCCTCTTGCTCTCTGTGTGTGACTATCATAAATAAATAAAAATTAAAAAAAAAAAAAAAAAGATTCCTCATTTGTAAAAACACGGTAATCACGCCTTCCTTACAAGGACCTGTAATTCACTTAGAATAGCTAGGTCTGAAAACACTCAGTAAATGTTAAATGACAACAACCAAGTAATACAAGTTCACTCTCTCTTTTTTATTTTTTTTTTTAATTTTTATTTATTTATGATAGGCACACAGTGAGAGAGAGAGAGGCAGAGACACAGGCAGAGGGAGAAGCAGGCTCCATGCACCGGGAGCCTGACGTGGGATTTGATCCTGGATCTCCAGGATCGCGCCCTGGGCCAAAGGCAGGCGCTAAACCGCTGCGCCACCCAGGGATCCCTACAAGTTCACTCTCAGAAGTAAATACAGAGTATTTCCAAAGAACACTGATAGGAAATAGTTTATTTTTTAAAATTACGTGACTAGACACAATATACTTATGTACTGCTCGATGATTGCTGGAATGGAAATATAGCACAGTGAGCATTCAAGAGATTTCAGTTTCTCTGCCATTTTATGTTCAGCTTTATACACGTAATCTCACCTGCCAAAATCTGCTGAAATCCTTTGATGGTCTCCTTCAGAGGTACCAGCTTCCCCATATGACCTGTGAAAACCTCAGCTACCTGGAATGGCTGAGACAAGAAACGCTGTATTTTCCGTGCACGGGACACAGTCAACTTGTCTTCCTCAGAAAGTTCATCCATACCCAGGATGGCAATGATGTCCTGGAGAGATTTGTAGTCCTATGAGAAAACAAGAAAGGCCTGAATAAATACTTACACAAAATATTTTTCTTTTTTTTAAGTAGGCTCCATGCCCAAAGTGGGGCTTAAACTCACAACCCATATATCAAGAGTTGGATGCTCTACTGACTGAACCAGCCAAGCACCCCAATATTCATTCTTTCAAATTTGGACAAAAACCTAAGGGTTAATACCACCTTGTACCCAGCGCTTTGTACAAAGCATTTTAGCACCTTACCTCACAAAGTAAACAAATTAGTAGTGGTGAAGTTACATACTTGGGATCCTGAGGGCCCTCAGCTAAGATCAAGGTCTTATCCTCCCCTCTAGTCTGGTGCCATTAGAAAACGGATTCCAAACCTAAGTACCTGGAAACCCAAGAGTTCTCCTTCACACTAATAGAAAGTGGTAGTTTCATCTTTCCTTGCTCCAAAGAAAATCACACAGGTCACCAGGAAAGATTTGCTATTAATATTGTCCCCAAAAACCCACCGTATGACTTTATGGCCACTGATCTCACCTGCATTACTCACCTGCAGAATCTTTTGTACCCCACGAGCAACATCATAATGCTCATTTCCAACAATGTTGGGATCCATGATTCGAGAAGTAGAATCCAGAGGATCCACTGCTGGATAGATGCCCAACTCAGCAATAGCACGGGACAGCACAGTGGTAGCATCCAAATGGGCAAAAGTAGTTGCAGGGGCAGGGTCAGTCAAATCATCAGCAGGCACATAGATAGCCTATAGTGAGTCAAGACCCCATGAGGAGCAGCAGGAAACCAAGTAATTTGATTTAAGCCACCCTTTTTTGACCTCCCATCATCTTTTAGCATTCAAGACTCAACCTCAAAAATAGCCTTATCATCCCTAATACCTGCTGAGTGAGCATATAGATGATCTGGTCCCTCCAAGCTGTGCTCAAAGAATTCATTGTCATTCCTTTTGTTTTTCATCCCCCATTTTAATTCTATTTTATTGATACCCACAATTTCAGTTAAAAACAAAAAATCCTGCATGACTACAGCAGTTCACTAGGTTCACTGAAAGTCACAACAGTTTAGACAAAGTAATTTTGCTATGTGTGTATATATACACATACACACATCATCTATATCTGCAGATGTGTAGTGTGGCACATTAGTGCAGTACATGATTAATGCGGTTTCCATGCAGCTCCAAACTCCTAAGGCTTTCTAGAAACCACTACTTTGTGATCCACATTCACATGTCTTCAACTACTTCAAATGAGCATTTCTTAACCTTCTAGGGTCTCTAACATGCACACATAGAATTTTATACATTATTTTGGGGAGCTCATTAACCTGGTCAAAACCTTGAGACATAAGCAACTAGGCTGTACACTTTCCTGTATATACCTCTATACAAATTAGACCTTCAACCATTTCATTGTTCTTACCTGTACAGAGGTAATAGATCCCTTCTTGGTGGTGGTGATTCTTTCCTGCATGGTACCCATATCAGTTGCCAAGGTAGGCTGATAGCCCACAGCAGAAGGGATCCTGCCCAATAAAGCAGACACCTAAAAAAAGAAAGAAAAAGAACAAAGGTATTAGGTGTCTACATCTTTAGCCTCATCTGCACCATTCCATAGAAAAGTCCAGGAAATAGGTTCTTTCGAGGCTTCTTACCTCAGAGCCAGCCTGGGTGAAGCGGAAAATGTTATCAATAAAGAGCAGTACATCTTGACCCTCTTGGTCTCTGAAGTATTCGGCAACAGTCAGTCCAGTCAGAGCCACCCGGGCGCGAGCGCCAGGCGGTTCATTCATTTGACCGTACACCAGCGCTACCTGGAGTAATCATACACAATCAGAAAACCTGGCAGGGGAATATGGAAGCCGTATACCCAAGGTCTCCAAATCGGAGAAACTACCAAAAAACCCTCCTTCTCAAAAAGCGTCAAGATTTTGGTTTGCAAATTTCTTTTCCCTTTTAGAGATGCGGCTCAAAATAACACAAAGATAGTTTCTTATAGCATTAAGGCAAAACTCCTGAAATAGGAAGGAAATAAAACGAAGAAAGGCACAAAACAGGGTTAATTGGAGACACAGAAGTATCTCCAACTCCCAAAATTAACTTTTAAATGATGGGACTATCTACTAAAAACAAAGTTTGGAAACGTAATGTCAATGAAGAAAGAAAATATACTTTAGTGTATTACAAGCTGCAGGAAAAACACAGAAATTTTTGTAGCCCCTGGGACACTAAAATGAAAACGTAACACACGGCTTCAGCAAGTAATACAGTCAGCTAAAATGGTTTCCTGGCACTATTATTACGTGGACATAAACCAGGTCACTACTTACCTTGGAGGTAGCATCTTTTAAGTTGATAACACCAGACTCAATCATTTCATGGTATAAGTCATTGCCTTCACGGGTCCTCTCACCAACACCAGCAAACACAGAATAACCACCATGGGCTTTAGCGACATTGTTGATTAACTCCATGATCAGTACTGTCTTGCCAACTCCAGCACCACCAAACAGCCCTGGAAGAGATTGAAAAGAAGTAATATTTAAGCGTTGTGTGTTCCCAAATAAGCAAACTTAGAAAAAAAATAGAAAAAAAAATTACACTAGTTTTCTATCTTTTCCCTTCTCAGGAATGGCATCTGGCTTCAGCAAACTCAGAAGAACGAAAGTCAGAAGCTACTCATCAGTGAGGGATAGATCTTAGTACCTACTTATTACACTGCAGGATTTTTCTTCCCACATTAGGTTTGGAAAATATGTACTACAAATAACTTACCAATTTTGCCACCCTTGGCATAGGGAGCCAGCAGATCCACAACCTTGATACCAGTTACCAGAATTTCCTGCTCAACACTCATTTCCACAAACTCAGGGGCTTCAGCATGAATAGCTGCAAATCTGTAGAGGTAGGTAGAGAGGATCAGTGTCTTTTTATTCATCTTGTTGAAAGTTTTCTCTCAATTCTCATCTCTTATACAACACTCCACACAAGCTGGCATCGGGCACCTCGCCTAACATTCTGCAATAAAGGGGATTCCATTTCCATTATCTCAGGAAACCAGAATCGCAATCCCTAACAACTTTAACAGTCAAAAAGATTTTCCTTTTGCTAAGCCCTAACCTAACAGCACTTCTTCATGCGTCAATAGGAAATACAAAGACCCACCAATTCTGGAAACCCCACAACCTCAGCCATTGGTATTATTATGATTTTTTAAAATATTTTATTTATTCATTCAGGAAAGACAGGGAGAAGTGGAGACACAGGCAGAGGGAGAAGCAGGTTCCCTGTGGGGAGCCTGATGCGGAACTCGATCCCAGGATCCAGGAATCGCTACCCAGGCTGAAGGCAGACACTCAACTGCTGAGCCATCCAGGCATCCCAGCCATTGGAATTAAAACTCACATAATCAACTTGAGTCCTAAGCAGCAGGGTTTTTTTGTTTTGTTTTTTACAATCAGAACTTTTGCATCCTTAATTTTCTTAAGAAACTATATCTACGATTTTGATAACAATACATCAGGGACACCTGGGTGGCTCAGTGGTTGACCGTCTGCCTTTGGCTCAGGGCGTGATCCCGGGGTCCTGGGATCCAGTCCCACATCAGGCTCCCTGTGAGGAGTCTGCTTCTCCCTCTGCCTAGGTCTCTGCCTCTCTCTCTGTGTTTCTCATGAATAAATATAGTCTTTAAAAACAAACAAACAATATATCAGCATTTTAAGCAGTCTCTGCAGGAACATTTTGCTACACTACAAGGTGTTGCCTTCATATACAAAACTACAGAGGGGTGCCTGGGCAGCTCAGTCAGTAGAGCAGGTGAATTCTGGTATAGAGCTTACTTAAAAAAAAAAAAAAAAAAGTAGTCCCTTTGCATGTAAATGCAACAAGAGGGATATTTACTGTTTGGTTTTGATGGGACCTCTCTCATCAATAGGTTCTCCAATGACGTTCATGATTCTGCCCAAGGTCTCAGGACCAACAGGAATTTTGATTGGTGCACCAGAATCCAGGACTTTCTGGCCTCTAACCAAGCCTTCCGTGCCATCCATGGCAATAGTCCTCACTGTGCTTTCACCTGTTAGTTGAAGATATTGCAAGGTTATACAGAAGGACAAGCAGTCTTGGTATTTAATGTTCAGCTGGCATGAAAGACCTACAGCAACCAAGACTCCTTCTCAGTACCTGAAATGTGGCTTCAGCAAACTCAGAAGAACGAAAGTCATTTTGATATAATCGTCATTGAAGGAGGACCGATTTGGGGGGTACTTGGGACTCAGCAAGTTCTTTACAATTCCTAAGAAATTCTACTTACCCAAATGCTGGGCCACCTCCAAAACCAGCCTGGTCTCCCTGCCTTGCACTTCCAGGGCATTTAGGATGGGTGGTAGTCCTTCATCAAACTGGACATCCACCACTGCACCAATGACCGCCACGATGCGCCCGGTGGCAGCGCCTGCCTTCGGCGAAGGAGATGTTTGGGTGGCATAGTCTCTGGCTAACAGACAAAAAAAAAAAAAAAAAAAATGTTGGAAGAAATTGGGGTGAGGGCAGTTAATGGTCACATGAACCGGCAAATTCGGCCCAAGACCGGCCTCCTCTTGCTTTCAATTAAGACAAGTCCGGAGGGAGGGCCGCGCAGGAACCAAGAAGGCGCCTGCACAATCTTCCCATGCACAAAACTCCATTATTCGCGGTCTCCGTGACCCCGTCCAAGGGAAGGTCAAGGCACCTGCCCGCACTTCGCCGTCACAGAGAGCCCTTTCCCAAAATGAGGCGAATTATATCGAAGAAGGCTCCCACAGGCGACCTATTCTTGTTCGCCCGCGGTTAAAGGGCAGGGCGCCGGCCGGGACGTCCTTCGGTCACCAGAAATGCCTCAGGCCCCAGTGACAAGCGGCCTGCGGCTCAAGGTCATGGGGCGGCAGAAGCGAACCCGGCTCTCAGAGGAAGACACTCACCGGACTGGAGCGCTGCCGGGCTGGCCCGCAGCAAGACCTGGACTTGGGGTAGCGGCGAGGGGCCGAGTCCCCGCAAGGCCCCGGAGGCCGAGGTTGCAGCCACTCGACCCACAAAACCCAACATGGCGGAGCCCGGGTGGAGACTGAGCGCCGCAGCGGTGCGGGCCGCCGACTCCCCCGTTAGGGCGGGGCCTACTCTGCAGTAAGCACGGCCATTGGATGAATTTGCTGAACATCACTCTCAGTGCTGCTCCTATAGGTCAATAATATCCGATCTTTTCAACCATTGGTCAAAATCGGTGCCAATCTGAATTCCTTGTTTTCATTGGACAATATCAGGTTAGGTCCACCCTCGGAGCCTCGAGACATAATTGGATAACAAAGATGCCAGTTAGAGAGCGTTCTTGGCGGAACTACGTTCCGAGCGGGGCCGAGTTCCTGTCGTGAAGCACGCGGGCTGTCTTTGGCTGTCCTTGGGCTCTCACGTTAGCTGGGACCTTGAGCGAGGCGACGGTCTGCGGGGCGGGTCACCCTGACGGTGACCTTGGGGAACTCAGGAGCCTTCTCTAGACTCAAAGCACGGTTCTTCTTTTGCAGCAGTGGAATTGGAAGCTTCCAAGTAGTTCAGGAGGTCAGGAATCCGGACACTTAGTACTGTACAATGAAAGAAACTAGTGTAACCCGGTCATTTAACAGATGTGTGTGTGTGTGTGTGTGCCAGAAATTGAGGAGATAAAGGTAAAATTAAGACTTAGGACCTGCCTTTATTATTATTTTTTAAATAGGCTCTACGCTCTATGTGGGGCTTGAACTCACCACCCTGAGATCAGGAGTCAGATGGTCTATGGACTGAGCCACCCGAGTGCCCCAGGACCAACCTTTTAAACAGAAAACGATGCAGAAACGACTAGTGCAGGGTAAAGTAGGTACAGGAAGAAGGAAGGGATGAATTTGGGCCACCTAGAGATGCAATGGAATTGTCTCAAAGTGGAGGAGATGAATATACTTGTGAAACCAAGTAGAAATTCCAGGGTAAAGTAGACTATTCCAAGCACATGTTTGCGTGAAACTATGTTCTTTTTTTTAAACTGCAGGTGAGGAAGGTTGGAAATAAGGAAAAAAGAGAAACAGTAGTAAAAAGATTAGCAGGAGCCCGCTCTAAGGGCTTTGGATGGAAGTGAAGACAGGGCTGAGGTAAGTGTGTGGAAATGTTCCTTGAGTTAGGAAAATCAGAAAACCCAGGGCATTCTTTTCTGTAGTATTGATTTTGGCAGGTTGGAGAGACCCTTTATCTATTAGAATAAGCGTGGCCATATAGAGTTTATCGTGGTGTTAGCTCCCCAGATTTTGTCCCACCAGCTCCCATACTTTCATCTTTCTGCATGATTGTGAGAAAGTCTCCTGTTTGGCATGTAGAGAGAGCTATCAAAGAATTAAAGGAGAAAACAGGAAGAGAATGTTAATTTTGGGGTGCTTATGGTAATCTTGCCTAATAAGAGGCAAAGAACCCAAGAAAACAGCAACATGTATGGAGCAGGTAAGAAAAATCAGGGACACCTGGGTGATTCAGCGGTTGAGCATCTGCCTTCAGCTCAGGGCATGATCCTGGTGTACGCGGATCCGGTCCCACATTGGGCTCCCAGCATGGAGCCTGCTTCTCCCTCTGCCTGTGTCTCTGCCTCTGTGTGTGTGTGTCTCTCATGAATAAATAAATTTTAAAAATCTTCAAAAAAAAAAAAAAAAAAAGAAAGAAAAATTAAACAACAAAGAAAGCAGCAGAGGAATAACACCAAGGACCATAATGTGAAGAATCAGGGGGAGGGGTACCTGGATGGTTCAATTGGTTAAGCAGCTGACTTGATTTCAGCTCAGATCATGATTTCAGGGTTCTAGGATCAAGACCCTGATCAGGATTGGTGCTCAGCCAGGAAGTCCGCTTCTGGATTCTCACTCCTCTCTCTGCCCCTCCCCGTGCTCTAGCTCACTCTTTCTCTAAAATGAAATAAATCAGTCCCGGGTGGCTCAACGGTTTAGCGCCACCTTCAGCCCAGGGTGTGATTCTGGAGACCCAGGATGGAGTCCCATGTCGGGCTCCCCGCAGGGAACCTGCTTCTCCCTCTGCCTGTGTGTCTCTGCCTCTCTGTGTCTCTCATGAATAAATAAAATATTTTTTTTGAATAAATAAAATCTTAAAATAAAATGAATCAATCTTTAAAAAAAGAAAATAAAGGGGGAGCACCTGGGTGGTGCAGTTGTTGGGTGTCTGACTCTTGATTTCAGCTTAGGACCTGATCTCAAGGTCTTGAGACCTGAGCCCTGGTCAGGCTCTGAGCTCAGCAGGGAGTCTGCTGGAGAGTCAGTGTCTGTCTGTCTCTCTCTCTCCTTGCACCCCCTTGATGTTCTGTAATAAATAAATAAATAAATAAACAAACAAATAAATAAATATTTTTAAAAATCAGGAAAGAGAATGTTGAGAAAGTGGTCAATAGCATCAATCACAAATATTCTATAAAATAAGGGCTGAAAAGAACCAACTAGGAATTCATTCCATGGTAAAGGTGGGGGATCCAAAGATAATTTGAGTGGGCTGCATCTTAAGACATGATACACATTTTTGATTTATGATCCATGCTCTTTCCATTATTCTGGGCAGCATCCCAGTTAATAGGTCCCTATATGTTATGGCCTCAACTATTAAGAGTTGAAGTTTCTGTAGCTAAGCCATGATATCCCACACTGGAGCCAGACTAGGTTAAAATCTTGTTTCTGCTCTTTACTAGATGTCATTGGGAGAGTTAAATTCTCTGAACATCACTTTCTTCACCTATAAAAGAGATAATAAAATGGGAATAATCTCATAGGGTTCTTTTGAGACTTAAGATTAATAATGAAAAAAGTATTTAGAACAGTTCTGGCACATAATCAGCACTGTATCTGTGTTAGCTAGTATTTTTACTTACTATTGACTTAGTGTTAAGATCTTTGGTTTTGGGATGCCTGGGTGGCTTAGCTGTTAAGCGTCTCCCTTCGGCTCAGGATGTGATTCTGGAGACCTGGGATCGAGTCCTGCATTGGGCTCCCTGCGTGGCGCCTGCCTCTCTGTGTGTCTCTAATGAATAATTAAATAAAATCCTTAAAAATAATTTTAAAAGATCCTTTGGTTTTGTATCACCAACTTTGGTCTTGGCCAAAATATTATGAACCAACATTTATAGTGACACTTCACTAAACCCAGGTGTCAAAGATTTTCATAAATTTCCAGATTACAGCTCATTACCCTTTGAAATGCATCATACATTTCTCTTAGCAGATTACCAAGTAATTTAACTTTTTCTTGGACATTGGGTTATCATTAAACATCTCAAATTCCAATGCTAAATACTTTCAATGTTATTAAGGTAGATGAACTATTCCTCCATTATGCTCAATTTCGTTAACTTATTTTTGCTCTTGATGATGGCCCATAGCAACTTTATATCTTGTTCTGAAATTAGTGAATCTGCTATATTTGTAAATAATACGAAAATAAATTTGAGGGGATCCCTCGGTGGTGCAGCGGTTTGGCGCCTGCCTTTGGCCCAGGGCGCGATCCTGGAGACCCGGGATCTAATCCCACATCGGGCTCCCTGCATGGAGCCTGCTTCTCCCTCTGCCTGTGTCTCTGCCTCTCTCTCTCTCTCTCTCTCTGTCTCTCTCTCTCTGGGCATATCATAAATAAATAAAAAATTAAAAAAAAAAGAAAATAAATTTGATTAGCTTGAAATGAGATAGACCTTTCTGAACAAATAGTGTCATCTATTTTAGAGTTCTGATATGTTTTGGTCCTATTTCATGTTTCTTGATTCCCAGATAGCCCAAGGTACCTATTTTATGTGAAATACAAGCTACTTTTCATGGGACAATAGGAACCACAAAGACCTAATCTGGCTTTTTTTTTTTTTAGATTTATTCATGGGGGTGGGGGCAGAGACACAGGCAGAGGGAGAAGAAGGCTCTATGCACGGAGCCCGACATGGGACTTGATCTCGGGTCTCCAGGATCACACCCCGGGCTGCAGGCAGCGCTAGACCGCAGTGCCACAGGGGCTGCCTGATTAAGTGCTCTTCATTTTTTTTTTTTTTAGAAAGATTTTACTTTTTTATTCATAGACACAGAGAGAGGGGCAGAGACACAGACAGAGGGAGAAGCAGGCTCCACACAGGGAGCCCGATGTGGGACTCGATCCCAGGTCTCCAGGATCACACCCCAGGCTACAGGCGGCGCCAAACCGCTGCGCCACTGGGGCTGCCCTTAAGTGCTCTTCAAATGCTTTTTGTTAAATGCTTTTATATATATATTTTTTTAGTACATCACTTATCCTTTAACCTAATAGCTTTTTTAAGATTTATTTATTCACGAGAGACACACACACACACACAGAGGCAGAGACATAGGCAGAGGGAGAAGCAGGCTCCTCTTAGGGAGCCTGATGCGACTTGATCCTGGATCCAGGGATCATGCCCTGAGCAGAAGGCAGTCATTCAACCACTTGAGCCACCCAGGCGTCCCCTGATAGCATTTTTTTTTTTTTTTTTTAAGTAGGCTCCACATCCAGCATGGAGCCCAGCCCTGGGCTTTAACTTGTGACCCTGAGTTCAAGAATTGGATACTTAACTGAGCCACCCATTTTTTGACATATTTTTTGAAGATATTAAGTAATCTCTACCATGAGGCTCAAACTTACAACCCTGAGATCAGGAGTCCTATGCTCTACCAACTGGGCCAGCCAGGTGCTCTGACCTATGTTAATTTTTAATGTCAGATTAACTTTTCATTTGTAGCTTCTAGTTTATGATTGGATGTCCCCATAGCATTAGGTAAGAATTTGATTAATAAATTGTTTCAGTGAATGGGTCAGAACAATCTGCATGAGAATCACCTAAGTCAACACTTAGCCATTATGATAAAACACTAGCCATAGGGAGTTATTTAAATTTAGAAAAATTAAAATTGTCAGTGATACTAGCCACATGTCAGATTCTCAGTAACTATGTGACTAGTAATTACTCTATCAGACAAAGATATAGAACATTTCCTTTGTCAGAAAGTCACAGTGGACAGAGCTGATATATCTGCAGTGCCAACTGATTCAGAATCTGCATTTTAGATCTAAAACAGTCATTGTCAAGCTTAAGATGTCTTAAAAACGTATCACTGGCCTCCTCTGCCCTCCCATTTCTGACTCAGTAGGCCTGTCTGGGGGCCCAGAATTTGTATTTCTGACAAGTTTCTAGGAAAGACGAATGCAAAGTCCAGGGACCACTCTTCAGAAATCACTGACCTCAAGTATCAGTTAAAGTGCAAATTTGGTCTCTGCATGGACCTACTAAAGCCTGTCTACCTACCAATGGGACCTAGCAATCCACGTTATCATAAAGCCCCGTGATTTTGATATATTGAGAACCACTGGATTCAAGACGAGCCAAAGAAGGAAAGGATGAAACTAGAGCTTCGAGGCTTACTAGTTTTGAGAACAAAGAACAATGGTTGGGGCACCTGGCTGGCTCAAGTGGGCTGAGTTTGAGTCCCAGGTTGGGCAAATTACTTAAAATCTTGGGGCACCCAGATAGTTGAATGTCCCAACTCTGGATTTCGGCGGGGGTCAGGAGATTGAGCTCTACATCAGGCTCCATGCTCAGTGTGCAGTCTGCTTTGGATTCTCTCTCCCTCTCCCTTTGTCCTTCCCACTTGTGCACTGTCCCTCTCTCAAACAAATCTTTTTTTTTTTTCAATTTTTATTTATTTATGATAGTCACAGAGAGAGAGAGAGAGAGGCAGAGACACAGGCGGAGGAAGAAGCAGGCTCCATGCACCGGGAGCCCGATGTGGGATTCGATCCCGGGTCTCCAGGATCGCGCCCTGGGCCAAAGGCAGGCCGCCACCCAGGGATCCCTTTAGCAGCCTGAACATTTTTTTTTTTTTTAATTTATTTATGATAGTCACACAGAGAGAGAGAGAGAGGCAGAGACATAGGCAGAGGGAGAAGCAGGTTCCATGCACCGGGAGCCCGACGTGGGATTCGATCCCCAGTCTCCAGGATCGCGCCCTGGGCCAAAGGCAGGCGCTAAACCGCGGCGCCACCCAAATACCTTTGACATGCTCCAGACAAAGGAGAGCAAGGGTTTTTTTTGACATGCTCCAGACAAAGGAGAGCAAGGGGTTTTTTTTGTTTGTTTTTGGTGCAAAAAGGTGCCTTATTAAAGCATGGTCAGGACAGGACTCTTAGGCAAAAGAGCTGCTGCACAAAGGAGACCAAATTTAAAACAATTTAAAAGGACTGTTGAAGTTCAAATGTACCTCCCAATGTAGAAAAATCTAGGGCTTTGAAGAAGCTGCATTCCTTAACAGGACCAGAACCCATATTATACTACCATAACATAATAAAACAGAATTGAATGCGAAGTGCTATGCCCAGGCCTCCTGGAAAGTATGAAGATTTTCTAGTTCATAGCATTTCAAGAAAATGGTTTTGAGTATCACTCTGAACAGTCATATACTTAACAGGGGAAGGGGAAAAGGTGTTGTCCCTTCTAAATCACCATAATGCCCTATGCAAACCTATTATGGCACACTTCCCATCTATCCAGTTTTTGTTCAAAGTTTGTCCCCTGTTGCCTAGCCTGTGACTCCCTGAGTACATTAAATACCTGAAGAATTGTTTTTATATTTGTAGCACTTAATATTGCCTGTATGTACTTAACGTCAAACATAAAGAAACACGAAACGGGAAGCACTTCTATCCTAGGACACAGAACACAGAATACACAGAAGTTAGAGGGAATAAAAACTGCCAAAATGCAGATGCTCAAAGATTTACAGGAGGACAACACATTTAGTTTTATTTCAATCAAATCACAACACTTTCTTTTCCAACTGCTGCAAAGTGCATCTACAATTTGCTATTACAGATCCACTTTTAAAAGGTTTCCTGACATTACAGCAAGCCTTTTTTTTCCAAACAGAGGAATATTCCCAAATTCTTCCTCAAGTAAAAAGAAAAACTCCATTCCAGTAAATGGTAATACATGAATTACAGTAAACCAGACACTTAAAAGGACAGCCAAAAAGTCTTCCAACAGTTTATTAGAAAGAATGTAGACATTAAAAAAAAAAAAAAAAAAATCTCCACTGTCATGAACATAAATTGAGGTTTTCAGCCTGAGACAAGCTGAATCAAAAAAATAAAAAATCCAATAGTGTATTAACATTTTTTCCACTCATTTGCCATACTGACAGTGCAAATACAATTTGGTCTAAATGTACAGACTCTCAAGCAACAATGTACAGCCTTTCTTCGTCCTCCATGCTAAGAGATGTAAAAGTTTAAGGGTCAAACAATACCAAATGTACAGGCTTCAAAACCATCTAAGTTAGGGCATTCACTAGTTTTAGCTAAGATACATCTGGAACACTGACAAGTGATCACTTACAATAATGTGAAGTAAATCTTTTGAAAAATAAAACTTTAGTGGAATAATTCTGGAGGATATACCAGAGGAACAAGTTACCAGTTTAAGGTATCAACCAATTGGTTTCATCAGCCACTCTGAGTCCATGTGCTAAAATCTAAAATTTAGTTATCTTTCTTCTAAGCCAAGATCTTCTTATCATGTCAGTATCTATGTTATGAAGTAAAAGGAGACTGAGGTGAAATGTTTTTATTTACCACAACTGCTGTATCAATTGCCTAGGACCTCAACAGCATCATGGAAGTCTGGGAAAAGTTCATGCATAAGGTTATTGCCTTAGCTGACTTAAAATTGCCCCATACAATGGTACATATCAACCCTTAGTGAAGCCTTTAAAAAAACAAACAGGTTGAAAAATGGGTTAAAGGAGGCAAATACAGCATCTGCCTTTAGAGCTATCAATTCAGGAATTCTCTCAATTATGAAATCTTGCAGAGAAGTTACTCTTCTTTCTCAAAATCCGGTGATGACAACATTTCTTACTCCAGATCTGGCATTTCTGAAAGATTTAAAAAAGATCAGCATGAAGTATAAGGGAACAATCTATCAACTTCAAAGTTTTATTTAAAAAAAAAAAAAAAAAAGGCAGTCAACAATAGAATTAGTTTCCTAGGGAATGGTCTTTTTTTTTGGGAATTGTCTTTTTAAATGTAAATTTCAAATCATTCAAATTTCTACTTTTTCTTATTAGAGGCCATGAAGAATTAATTTTTCTTGCAAGAATTGTAAAGAAGTTAACATCTCTATTTTGAGAGCTTGTGGTCTTTGATGTGAAATATCACTATGTAAATAGACTTATTACAAAGACACTTACTTTCATCATCACTGTCTTGTGAATCCTGCAGAAAGAAGAATTTCAAAAGTTACCAAGTTGATCAAACATTCCTCTACTAACTGAACAGTTTGCCTTAAAAAGCTGAAGCACTGTACTTTCACTAAAGTAATAAAGATATGTGGTTATATTAAGCTTACGAATATAATCACTGGACTTAACAGGTTTACTTAAGATGAAGAGACATAATCGCTGAGGATCTACCTTCCTGTAAGATGTGTGCCTTTTGATGGGAATTGGTGCTCATCCCTTAAATTCCTGACTTATCTTGGTATAAAATGGTTTCTCTTTTCCCTTGGCATTCAATGGAAGAGGAAAACAGCTCACTGTGAAAACTACTGGACTGATACAAGACAAAATGAATTCTAATCCTAGCTATTGAGTTGTCTACATATTTTTCAAACTGTACCGAACAACTTTCTTGAAGATGTTAGCAGGATGCCAACAGGGGGAATGTTGAGAAAAGTGATCCAGTTTATCCTTAAAGATTCAGAAAGGTCCATCTACTTTATGGTTTCTGATCAATCCTGCTGCAAAACCTGTTTAACTTAGTCAAGATAATCCCTAAGTTAAATCTTAATTTAATACGGCATATGATGTCTCCATGCAGTGATTCTCTTGAAATCTGGTCCTTTGAAGAATGGTCCATGGGACATCTATTCCCTAGTAGATACCTATCTTTCAAAAATGAGCACATTTCAAAATTGCTTTTCCCTGTATTTCTTAGGAAAAAAACCCAACAAGAAGTGGCAAAAAAGCAATCCTGAATCTATATAAAACAACCTATAAATACATTGTTTCTTACTATTTAAGTAAACAGAGAAAAGAATTTATAGACTTACATCATCTGCTCCATCTACTTCTGGTAAATCTACATCCTCATCACCACCCATGTTGTTCATCATCTATTTGAAGTGTAAAAATTAGTTTTAAAAATGATGTTAAATTAAGCCCTAGTTATTAGAGGTTGCAAGCTCCAGAATACACCTTAAGTCTGTCATAGATTTCCACCAATAAAAAAAGCAAAACAAATGTTAAGTACCTTCCTTGCTGGAAAAGGTAGATTTTTATAGGTAATTACATAAAATCCTGACAACTTGTAGGGAAGACTAAGTTCTCATTGAAGAAAAGTGAAGTTATTAAAATTTATCTAGCAGATATTTATCTATGATGCAGAAATTAAACACCAAAATCCTGAAGAGTGCTTACCTCTGGTGCCTAAGGAAAAGAATGGGATTCATTTGTAGTTGTAAAGCTTTGTATATCTTAAGCTAAGTGGCATGTGTATTATAAAGACCCTCAGGATGATTACATTGTATAAAAGGCCTGAATCCTAAATCAAAGACTGAACAGCAGTAACATGTTAAAAACAAAAAATAAACATAATTCTTGAAATAAAAGGTACATATACTATGGAGAATAATACCCTTGTGTATGTACTCTTGTATACTCACAAGATGTTGGGACTAACAACACAGCATACTTACATGAAATACTAACTTACTAGCTTTAATTTCTTTTCTTTTTTTTTTACTATCTTTAATTTCTGATCACAAATCAAGCAGTATATTATTTAAAAAGATACAAAAAAATCAAACTAAAAACAGATGGGGAGGGACTTCTCTCTTCAAGGACAACTTTTCTGTATATTTTTTAAATTTTAAAATATTCGCATAATCATACATAACTTTATAAACAAAAAATTAAAGCTTCAAAAATCTATGCTTACCTGCACTTTAGAGTTAGAAGGGCCCTTTAAAAGCTACCTAATCCTCAAATTGCTCAGTATAAAAGTTCTGGGCAACCTGGTATTGAATAATATGAATAACTAATAAAGAGTTTCCCTACAGTACTGTTGAACACTTCGGTTAAGTTTCTTTGAGCAGCAAAAATGCTCAAAATGTGCCAAACACAATGCTAGCTGTTGAGGATACAATGGCAATAGAGATAGAACGAACTTAATACATTCAAGAGCTATTTAAGATGTAAAACAAAAAAACAGAACAAAAGATAGCTGTTAATGTTATACTAGATGGAGACAGTAAGAGAAAACAGTGTTAAGCTGTGACACGCAGAGCTGGGTAAAATGGTGGCACCAATTACTACAGGTAAGGAATAGGAATAGCATAAAGAGAATCTTCCAATCTTCCCTTTCCTCTTTAAATTGAAATCAAGGTGCCAGAACCATGTAAGATGTTGAATAAGCAGTTGCATACATGACACTGGGAATTCATTCCTTTTAGCCCTTAATTTTCAAAGAAGGGATATAAACAAAACCTAGTCAATTAAAATTTCAAATAGCCATGAAATGATCTCATCTTCAACTTACAACCTAATATTCTGTTTTTCTAATCAGGTTTACTGCAGTACATTTATTTCATAAGGCTTAGTCTACCTAAAGGGAGATCAATGATTTTTTTTCCCCCTTTGGCCATGCAATATGTATTTGGATGACATCTTGGAAAAAGAGGCTTACTTTAATCCTTTCCTTAATTTTGCGAACTAAAACATCCTTACACACCACTCATCATGCACATCTCACTACCATTTTTCTGTTTAAAGTTTATATTCAGGGATCCCTGGGTGGCGCAGCGGTTTGGCGCCTGCCTTTGGCCCAGGGCGCGATCCTGGAGACCCGGGATCGAATCCCACATCGGGCTCCCGGTGCATGGAGCCTGCTTCTCCCTCTGCCTGTGTCTCTGCCTCTCTCTCTCTCTCTCTGTGTGACTGTCATAAATAAATAAATTAATTAATTAAAAAAAATAAAGTTTATATTCATATTATATGGCTCTAAAATGCAAAGTAATCCATGCTCAAAAAAAAAAAAAATCAGTTTCAATACTAGAATAACTGGCTGTAAAAACAAACCAACACCCCACCCCCCAAAACTAGTTATATTTGCATTGACAATGTGGTTTTTGTCTGTATACAATTTTAGAACTTACCACTAATTTTTAAAAGAATTATAAAAGAATGTTAAACTTTAGGATAAAATGATCATTGTTAAGATCTTACTTTATTTTGCTGCAGGATGACCTTTAAAGTAAAAAAAAAATTAGGTCTTAAATACCACTAAGGTGCTTTAAAACTAAATTAAATTCACATAGAAATGTACTGAGATGTGGTAAAATGCACTTATAGGAACTTACCTCAGAGAAACGATCAAAATTAGACATGTCTTCATCTGAATCATCTTCCCAGTCTTTCCAATTATTGAAGTCCACACTAAGCCAATTAAGCTATAAATCAATACAAACATCTTATAATTAGGTTAACTTATACATACAGGTATATATGTATGTACCTTAAACAATATTTTGGGGAATTAACAAAAAAGACAAAAAATTAACAAAAAAATAATAGATTATAAAAAAAATCAGAATGAAGTAAAATGTAATTAATAGTCAAGATAAAAAAAAAAATAGTCAAGATAGTTTCACAAAGCTTCTCTCACAGTTCTTAATCATAATTTAAAAAGTGGGGGAGGGACACCTGAATGGCCCAGTCAGTTAAGCCTCTGATTCTTGATTTTGGCTCAGGTCTTTATCTCAGGGTTGTGAGTTCAAGCCCCACACTGGGCTTCACACTGGGTGTGGAGCCTACTTATGTTCCCATGTGATACATAAATAACTAATAAAGCCTAAGAATGAATGAATGAATGAATGAATGAATGAATGAATGAATGAAAGAAAAAATAAATAAAGCCTAAGAAAAATCTGCCTCTTGAATTCAGCAAAAGATTCTGCATCAACTAGGGACTGACCTTATTCTGACCACATTTGGTTTTAAGTTAAAACTAATAAAACTCAAAGAAAGGAAAAACATATAGAACACAGACTTTAATACCACTTAACTCTGAAACAAACATTTTATTCCTCATGCCAAATGTGTCTTTTATTACTTAAAAATGTTCAATTTTCCCTACCAAAAAAGAAACATACCTTTGCCCTTTCTTTTGTTAACCTTGGCCATGACTGGCCAGATTCACCTTTTCGTAAACAACATAAAATTGATCTGTCCGTTCTTTTATGCTTGGAATCCTAAAAACGAAAACAAAAACAAAAGCACCATCACATCATTTATCTCTCCAGTATCACTGTAGAATAGAAAATAGCTTGTCATTCCTCAACTTTCCTTTCTAATTTCTTTCCCTACGTTTTCTCTAAACTTTAAAGAAATATTCCCTAGATTACTAAAAATTCAGTAGCTATGCAAATTGCAAAAAATAACTTTTCCCTCCCTGTACAAAGTGAATAAAACAAAAACCTTAAAAAAATTAACCAAATATAATGCAATCATAGAATAATTTAAAGATTCTATAAAGTTAGATTAAGACAAACCTCAAGAATATTGCCCTAAGTCCAAACAGTGATAGCAAGAACAAAAAAAAAAAAAAAAAAAAGAGTATGCAGAGAGGTAGTTGCAGAGGGAAATATTGCAAAAATATAAATACGCCTAGTTAACCTCTGAACTTTTTTATTTTTTATATTTTATTTATTTATTCATGAGAGAGACAGAGAGAGAGAGGCAGAGACACAGAGGGAGAAGCAGACTCCTTGCAGGGAGCCCGATGTGGGACTCGATCCCAGGACTCCAGGATCACACCCTGGGCTGGAGGCAGCCACTCAACATTCAACCTGAGCCACTCAGGCATCCCATAACCTCTGAACTATTAACAATTACTGCTTACTGCTAAAAAGAGTACTTGATGTATGCCCATTTCCTCACATATAAATTGGAATTAAAGCATCAAGACTACTTACATTTGGATCAATACAGTGAAAAAGATCAATTTCATTTAAATGTTTAAAATTATCACTTCCTCCAAGACAACTGTGTAAAAAAAAAAAAAAAAAAAATGAGCCTCTTCAATAGATAAAAATTAGTATTAATTTCAGTAAAAACACAAAACAAGCTAGCCAAAGTTATTCAGTTGTCTGACACAAACTTATTACCCAATGATGTAAAATGGTAATTTACCTGAATGTAAGTTTGGATTTTTCAAAATTTACATTAACATCTTTACTGTCTTCAACACAAAATTCAATGAAGACGTAGTCCCTTCGATCGTACCACTTTGCAGAAGCAGGCTGCCTACAAAGAGATAAAATTAAACAAAGTTAAGCTGGAATTCATTAACTGAGTATTTACATAACCTCCAGAGTTTGGCATATAAGTAACGTTTCTCTACTCCACTAGAACACTGATTATTCTGAGGCAGATTATTTTAAGTAGGGGCTTGAACTGCCAACCCTGAGGATCAAGACTGAATCTGGTTTCAAAGACCCTGACACTTAACTGACCGAGCCACCCAGGTGTCCCTTGAGGCAGTTAACTATAATTTCAAATGGAAACTACATCTTTACTCTTTAACAGCTGCATTCCAAGTTAAAACACAATGATACTGATTTCACAATAGGAAAGAATTAAAAAATGAAACAACATACAATAGGGTTAACCATTACGTTGCCCTGTCAAAATTTATGTGCCATATACCTTTAGTCTTGCTCCTAAATGCCAATTTCATAGAATTAAAACAAAACAAAACAAAAACAACAACAACAAAAAAAAACCACATCAGAACTAATCCACTGTCAACTGAAATTCAGAAACATTTCTATTTATAATGCCAGAACTAGGGAGAGGGTAGGGGAGATGATGGTAGAATTGACAGTGTTTTCTTTTTCTTTCTTTTTTTTTTTTTGACAGTGTTTTCAAAAAAGTTCTCATCTGTAGCTTATTTCTGACTATATCAGGCAACCATTTTCTGGGGACAAAGTTTCCTAACTTTAATGACATTAAAGAATTAAGCTTTTTTTACAGTCTTCTATTCTTCTACACATGTATCCAATAGATACTATACTGGAAAGAACCTGGACTATTATCTTTAAAAAAATCTTTTTCTAAAAAAAGGATTTTATTTATTCATGAGAGACAGAGAGAAGGCAGAGACAAAGGGAGAGGGAGAAGCAGGCTCTTCACAGGGAGCCTGACATGGACTTGATCCCAACACTCTGGGATTACACCCTGAGCCAAAGGCAGACACTCAACCGCTAAACCACCCATAAGTACCTCACCCCCAATTCTTAACTTAAAAAAAAAAAAAATCGTTCCTTTACAGTGTTTCTCTTAAAAAGGTCTTTATTTATTTTCCAAATAAATAAGAAAGCAAGTGAGCAAGAGAGAGCAGGAGGGGGAGGCACAGAGCAAGAGGGAGGGAGAAGCAGACTCCCCCAACTGAGCAGGAAGCCCAATGTGGGGGGTCAATCCCAGGACCCCAGGATCATGACCTGAGCAAATGGCAGATGCTTAACTGACTGAGCCACCCAAGTGCCCCAAAACTGTTCTTTGTAATCTTTTTTTTTTTGTTTTTGTTCTTTGTAATCTTTAGACAAATATCCTCATATGCATAAAAATTCCTAGTAAAATTCACACACATACGCACCCGAACAGCATTTGCTCCATAGAATGAACCAGAAAGACAATGAGGGAAAGGAAGCAGAACCACATGATTTTCAATGGTTTCACTTATTTCCTAAAAATAAGCATGTTCTGGTGATAATGTAAAAGTTAAAGTTATAGGCTGGCTATACAGGAATTTTTATTATTTTTTTTTATTTTATTTTTTGAACTCTTCGGTAATCCTCGAAGTTAAAAAACTTAATTATCGTATGTTCTAGCACTACACATAAGATAAACTCAAACGAAAGGAATTAGTTTGTTTCAAAGCTCTGAAATTCCCAGCCCTAAGGAGTAGCAGTTTAAAGTCCTTATAAATAAACAAGTTGCAACCAAGTGCTCATCAGTGTTTTTACACAACTGTTAAACTTGAATAGTCATATTCCACTCTGGGATATTGATATCAGATCCAAAGGAGGTTAAAAACTATGGATGGCAGTTTTCAAAGTCTAAATACTAGCCAAGCAGCAAGGGTAAAGCTATTTCTTTAGGTATCTATCAACAAATTTAAAAAACAAATAGATTTTTACATGGATCTGAAGTCTAACCAAACTTCTTTTGGACTAAGGAATCACTTTTAATGTCAGTATGTTAATACGGCTAACAAACAAATTAGGAGTTTTATGAATAGGTCACATTATTTTCAGCTCACTTCTTACCAAAATGGCACTCTCAGTATGTGGTAACCTGTTGGTCTTTAACAGAAAATATTTGCTAACAATGAAAACTTACTAGTTTTAGGTTCACAGATTTTTAAAATGTATTTTTTAAAGATTTTGTTTTATTTTCCTATTAAGATTTTATTTATTCTTGACAAAAAAAGAAGGCAGAGACATAGGCAAAAGGAGAAGCAGGCTCCCCGCAGGGAGCCCGATGCAGAACTCGATTCCAGGACCCCCAGATTGCAACCTGATCCGATGGCAGATGCTCAACCACTGAGCCACCTAGGTGCCCTGGTTCTTGATTTTCAAATTGAAGTGACCATATAGTCCTATGTTTAAGAAGTGCTCAAGAGGGCAGCCTGGGTGGCTCAGCGGTTTAACACCACCTTCAGCTTAGGGCGTGATCCTGGAGACCCGGGATCAAGTCCCACATCAGGCTCCCTGCATGAAGCCTGCTTCTGCTTCTGCCTGTGTCTCTACCCCTCTCTCTGTGTCTCTCATGAATAAATAAAATCTTTAAAAAATAAAAAGTGCTCGTGATAACCTGAACAATGAATACCAAAAACCAAAAAAACAACAAAAAAACAATGAATACCATATGCTAAAATACTATTTCCTTTTTTTTTTAAGAACAGAAAAAAATTTTTAAAGATTTTATTTATTCATGAGAGACACACACAGAGAGACAGAGACACAGGCAGAGGGAGAAGCAGGCTCCATGCAGGGAGCCTGATGTGGGACTCGATCCCAGGACCTAGGATCACACCCTGAGCTGGAGGCAGACGCCAGCCTCTGAGCCACAACCTCTGAGCCACCCAGGCGTCCCTAAAATACTATTTGAACTAAAGGAACCAGGTTTCCTATAAAGAAATGGCTGACCTCAAGGCCTGAGGTGGGAAATACAGATGAGGTTGGGACATCTTGTGCAAATGCAGCTATTAAAAACTATGAGGTCAGGGGCAGCCCAGGTGGCTCAGCGGTTTAGTGCCTGCCTTCAGCCCAGGGCCTGATCCTGCAGACCCAGGATCGAGTCCCACAGTCAGGCTCCCTGCATGGAGCTTCTCCCTCTGCCTGTGTCTTTGCCCCTCTCTCTTGTGTCTCTCACGAGTGAAAAAAATCTTTAAAAGATTACTGAAACTTTGAAGATCTGAATATGGACAGGATATTAGATAATATGAAAAACACTGTTAAATTTTGGTAGGCATGAAAGGCACTATTTTTATGGGGGAAAAATCCACTGAAGATGAAATCTTAGGTATATGAAGTTTATTTTTGGAGTTTGCTTTAAAAAACTTCGGGGGGGGGGGGGGGATCCCTGGGTGGCGCAGCGGTTTGGCGCCTGCCTTTGGCCCAGGGCGCGATCCTGGAGACTCAGGATCGAATCCCACGTCAGGCTCCCAGTGCATGGAGCCTGCTTCTCCCTCTGCCTGTGTCTGCCTCTCTCTCTCTCTCTCACTGTGTGCCTATCATAAATAAATAAAATTAAAAAAAAAATAAAAAAATAAAAAAAATAAAAAACTTCAGGGGGGCACCTGGATAGCTAAGTCTTAAGAGTCTGCCTTCAGCTCAGGTTATGATATGCCTAGGTCCTGGGATGGAGCCCCACCTCAGGCTTGCTGCTCACTAGGGAGTCTGCTGCTTCTCTCTCTACACCCTCGCCCATTCTCTCTCTCAAATAAATAAAAACCCTTATAAATAAATAAATGGCTTTAGCAGAGGCACCTGGGTGGCTCAGTTGGTTGAGCATTTGACTTCAGCTCAGGTCATGATATCCAGGTCCTGGGATCAGGTCCTGGGTCAGGCTCCACATTCATCAGGGAGTTGTCTTCTCCCCTCTCCACCCCAAGTGTGCTCAACTCCCCCTCTCTCAAAAAGGTGAAATCTGGGATCCCTGGGTGGCGCAGCGGTTTGGCGCCTGCCTTTGGCCCAGGGCGCGATCCTGGAGACCCGGGATCGAATCCCACATCAGGCTCCCGGCGCATGGAGCCTGCTTCTCCCTCCGCCTGTGTCTCTGCCTCTCTCTCTCTCTCTCTCTGTGACTATCATAAAAAAAAAAAAAAAAAAAAAAAAAAAGGTGAAATCTTATAAAGTAAAAATAAAAGACTCCAGGAAACAAAAAGGGGGCAGATAAAGCAATGTGGCAAAGGCCTGCGAAGCACTGAATCTGGATGACAGGTAGGTGGGGATTATACCTTTTTTTTTTTCATTATACTTAAAAAAAAAAAAAGTCACTAAAGGATTCTGGCAGAGAATACTTCCTTTGGTGTAACCCAGTTTAATTTTGAAATTGTGTTTTACTTGATTAATGAAAGGATTCTATTCCAAATATATTTTACAAATGGTAAACTGGTAAATGCTTTTGTAGCCAAATTTAACATAATCTGAAGATTATGTTTACCTTGTAAAAGTTGCATATTAAAAGTCTACTACTGTGGGGCAGCCCGGGTGGCTCAGCGGTTTAGCGCAGCCTTTGGTCCAGGGGCCTGGTCCTGGAGACCCGGGATCCCACGTCGGGCTCTCTGAATGGAGCCTGCTTCTCTGCCTCTCTCTGTGTCTCTCATGAATAAATAAATAAAATCTTAAAAAAAAAAAAAAAAAAGCCTACTGTAATAGTGAAAGAGCACACTAATGGTGACATGGTTATTACAACAGCTACATAAAAACCCAACTATCATATTAGCTCTTCAGTTTGTTCATACTAAGAACTTTGGAACCAGAGAATCTTTTTCCTTTTCTCAAATTCACATGAAGTTATCTAGAATTAGATCATTATTATGGGCTGAACTGTATCTTCTACAAATTCATATGTTGAAATTCTAAACCCCTCAGACTTTACAATGTGAATGTATCTGGACAAAAGATAATTATTTTTAAAGACTATTTGAGAGAGAGAGAGAACCCTCTCTCTCTCTCAAGAGAACCAAGCAGGGGGAGATGCAGAGGGAGAAGCAGGCTTCCTGCTGAGCAGGGTGCCTGACACAAGACTTGATCCCAGGGTTCTGGGATCATGACCCAAGCCAAAGGCAGATGCTTAAGTGACTGAGCCACCCAGGCATCCTGGAAAGAGAATCTTTGAAAATGAAGTCTTATAGTGGGCCATAATCCAACATGACTGATAACCTTACAAAAGACAAGGACACAGGGGGATCCCCGGGTGGCTTAGCCGTTGAGTGTCTGCCTTCGGCTCAGGGCGTGATTCTGGAGTCCCAGGATCGAGTCCCACATCGGGCTCCCTGCATGGAGTCTGCTTCTCCCTCTGCCTGTGTCTCTGCCTCTTTTTGTGTGTCTCATGAATAAAAAAAAAAAAAAAAAGACAAGGACAGAGAGAAAAGACCCCATGAAGACACGGGAGAAGAGGGCCATCTACAAGCCAAGAAAAAAGGCCTCAGAAGAAACCAATCGTGCTGACACCTTGATCTCAGACTAACACCCTCCAGAATTGTGAGGAAATAAATTTCTATTGTCAAGTCACCCCATCTCTGGTACTTTGTTAAGGCAGCTCTAAGCAAGCTATTACAATCATTTTCCAAATAACAAAATTAAATGATCTAAACCAGGGTTTGGTGCAGAAGCCAAAAATGTTTTATATTTGTAAGGCATTGTAAAAATGAGCATGTGAGACATATTTGTGGCTTGCAAAGCTTAATGTTTATTAGGAAGTCCTGATCTAAACTATCAAAAATACAAGAGGGGACCCTATAACTTAACCCTAAACTAGTAATAAACTCATATATCCACTCATCTGGAAGAGTAATCAATTGTTTGTGAAATCATGTTTGTCTTCTGAGGATGTTTCTTTTTTTATTAACCAAAAGAGAAGCTGGTTT
This sequence comes from Vulpes vulpes, assembly GCF_048418805.1. NCBI lineage: Eukaryota > Metazoa > Chordata > Mammalia > Carnivora > Canidae > Vulpes > Vulpes vulpes. Next base: position 283,352 of record NW_027325812.1, read on the forward strand.
AGCTTTAACTCCAGCTCCTAAATTATAGTGAATTTGTTTCCAGCCTTATACTAACATTGGCAAAATTCATAACCACTGTGCAAGTCAGTTCACTCTAATAGTATATACCTACAGATGTAAATGAAAAAATTTTACCTCCGCATATGCTATATAAATAATCCAATACTTAAAACAAAACTGGAAACCCCCCACAGTGGGGTATTCTGTGCTCTTCCGACAGAACTTCCAAGTTCAACATTAGGCCCAGATCTATTCAAGCAACTAAATTTTGCAGAACCTAAAATTCGCTATAGTTTTGACTAAAACTTCTTAGTTTGTCTTAAAAGGACAGAGGGGGTACCATTATTTGTTCCCAAATACCATTTTTAATATGTTAGAATCTGGTAAGTTTTAATTCAAATTCGTAGAAAACTACAAGTACCTTTCACCTTAAAAATAGATTAACCCCCCCCAAAAGATGCATCAGTGCAACGGTCTGAATTCATCCCCTAAAACATGTATGTTGAAATTCCAATGCCCAGTGTGATAATAATAGAAGGTAAGACCTTTGGGAGGTGCTTAGGTCATGAGGGTAGAGCCTTCCTGAATAAAAAGCCAGGAAGTGGGCTCTAATACTAGATGACCCTGTTGGTGTCTTGATCTTGGGACCTCCAGCTTCCAAAATAGTAAGACAATAAATTTTTGCTGTTTATAAACTAACCAGTCTGTGATATTTTGTTACAGCAGTCCAAACAGACTAGACCACCAGCAAAGCTAAATGGAAAAAATTTGCTAAAGAAAACTTCTCGAATGTAATTCTATGTGCAAGTCATACTGAATTATAAGAGACCATTAAAAAACCTCAAGCCTTTTGTGAACTGGAAGAACAGACATACATAACTTGGGGTAAGTTCACAATGCTGAAAGTTGAAAACCAAGTTAAGGCTAGATCAACAGATGCCCCTGGAGACAATGGAAAGGAATTTGGTTTATTCTTTAACTGGGTAGTTAAAAATAAACAAGCACACACACACTAATGGCAGCCATCATCCCTTTAGAGCTTTGGAAATTTTTTTTTTTTTTAAGATTTTATTTTATTCATGAGAGACACACAGAGAGGCAGAGACACAGACAGAGGGAAAAGCAGGCTCCATGCAGGGAGCCCGATGTGGGACTCGATCCCAGGACCCCAGGGTCACACCCTGGGCCGAACGTGGCGCTAAACCGCTGAGCCACCCGGGCTGCCCGAGCTTTGGAAATCTTGAGAGAAGAATTTTCCACACAGAATTTTTTTTTTTTTAAGATTTATTTATGATAGGAGAGAGAGAGAGAGAGAGAGAGAGAGAGAGAGAGAGAGAGAGGTGGAGACACAGGAGGAGGGAGAAGCAGGCTCCATGCTGGGAGCCCGAGGTGGGACTCAATCCTGGGTCTCCAGGATCGCGCCCTGGGCCAGAGGCAGGTGTGAAACCGCTGCACCCAGGGATCCCCTCCACATAGAATTCTATAGCTTATGACCTGTTTCTCTACCATTAACACTCTAGTCAAAACTCCAACATCTTTATTTCTTCTCTCTCAGAATTTACAATGTCCAGATATTTTTATAAGCAGGTACTGCAGACCATCACACACAGTAAATATGAAAAGTATTGAGCCTGTACATCAGAATTTAGTGAAACAGGGGCACCTAAGTGGCTCAGTTGGTTGAATGTCTGTCTTTGGCTCAGGTCATGATTTCAGGGTCCCCTGAGCTCTGCACTGGGTGTGTGTGTGTGTGTGTGTGTGTGTGTGTGTGTCCCCTGCTCAGCAGGGAGTCTGCTTCTCCCTTTGCCCCTCTTCCACCAAGTGCAATGGCAGGGCCCACACTCTCTCAACTAAATAAATAAGATCCTTACATAAAAAGTTTCTAGGGCGGCTGACTGGCTCAGTTGGTTAACTATCTGCCTTTGGCTTGGGGTCATGATCCCAGGGACCTGGGATCAAGCCCAGCACCGGGCTCCCTGCTCAGTGGGGAGTCTGCTTCTCCCTCTCCCTCTCCCCCTGTTCATGTTCTCCCCCCCCCCCCCCCGCCAAAAAGTTTCTATCATATGCAAAGGTGATAGATCATTAGTACTGGACTCCTTACTTTAAATCATTGGGAAATAATTCGGATATTATCATTTGGTCACAAGATAAAGGCTCTTTGGGGGCATCCTCAGCCCCTTCTTCCTGCTCTATCTTTCGCTCTCAAATAAATAAAATCTCTCTTTTTAAAAAAGATTTATTTATTCATGATAGACCACACACACACACACACACACACACACACACACACACACACACACAGAGGCAGAGACAAAAGCAGAGGGAGGAGCAGGCTCCCCACAGGGAACCTGATGTGGAACTCCATCCCGGGACTCTGGGATCACGCCCTGAGCAGAAGGCAGAGACTCAACCAGTGTGCCACCCAGGCGCCCCTAAATAAAATCTTTAAAAGTAAATACAGGGGATCCCTGGGTGGATCAGCGGTTTAGCGCTGCCTTCAGCTCAGGGCGAGATCCTGGAGACCCGGGATCGAGTCCCACGTCAGGCTCCCTGCATGAAGCCTGCTTCTGTCTCTGCACAGCACCCCCCGCCCCCCGCCGCCATGAATAAATAAATAAATCTTAAAAAAAGAAGTAAATACATAAAGGGCTCACAAACAAGTCAAACGAACTTTGAGGGTATATATGGATTTGGCGATACTTTTTTTCCCCCAGATTTCCCAAAATAAAGCATAGCCTCAATTAACAAAATATAAAATCAACTATTTAATTTATAGATGGTTCTTATCAACTTTATCTTTCAACACTGACCACCTACATTCTACAGAAGATATAGTTGAATTTGGATGAAATGTGATATAGCGGAATAACAGAGTCATAGTAAAAACAACAACAACAACAACAACAACAAAAAAAAAAACCCACAAAAAACCTTAGGCCCAATCCTCACTATCAAGCACTTCATGTAGCCAAGCCTAGCAGATAAAATACATTTAGAGCTTGAATGTTATTCAATAAACAAATATTTATTAAACATGGGGTTAGGAATTGTTCTGGAGATAGAGCAGTCAACAAAACAAAACTTACATTCAAGTTAAATGTAGTCCAAAAATATTCTCCTAAGAAATATTGGGGGAGGGGTGTAAAGGGATCAGGTCCATTACTAACTACAGTTTATCTTAATGTGTACATAGGTAACACATCACAACACTCTCAAACAAAACAAAAAACAAAAACTTTCTCTGGTTATTCGTATAGCTGAGCTTTGAATATGAGAGTTAAGAGCACCAACCCTTTAACAAAGTTGAAAATCCAAGCATAATTTAGGACTCCCCTAAAACTTTACTAATAGCCTACTGTTGACCAGACTCTTATCCAAATGTAAACAATAAACACATACTTTGTATATTATATGTTATACACTGTATATTCTTCCAATGAAACTAGAGGAAAAAGGGCAGCCCCAGTGGCGCAGCTGTTTAGCGTCCCCTGCAGCCAGGGGCGTGATCCTGGAGACCTGGGATCAAGTCCCAGGTCGGGTCGGGTTCCCTGCATGGAGCCTGCTTCTCCCTCTGCCTGTGTCTCTGCCTCTCTCTCTCTCTGTGCCTCTTTGAATAAAATAAATAAATAAATAAACAAACAAATAAATAAATAAATAAAGGAGGGAGGGAGGGAGGGAGGAAGGAAGGAAGGAAGGAAAGGAAGGAAAGGAAGGAAAGGAAGGAAAGGAAGGAAAGGAAAAAGAAAGGAAAAAGATAAGAAAGGAAAGAAAGAAACTAGAGGAAAAAAAACAATGTTGAGAAAGTCCTTAAAAAAAAAAAATTTCACAGGGGCACCTGGGTGGCTCAGGCAGTTAAGGGAGTCAGACTCCCTTGAGTCTGAGGTCAGGTCTTCATCTCAGGGTTGTGAGTCAAAGCCCCACACTGGGCTCCACAATGGTTGTAGAACTTACTTTAAAAAAAAAAAAAAAGGATCCCTGGGTGGCGCAGCGGTTTGGTGCCTGCCTTTGGCCCAGGGCGCGAGCCTGGAGACCCGGGATCGAGTCCCACATTGGGCTCCCGGTGCATGGAGCCTGCTTCTCCCTCTGCCTGTGTCTCTGCCTCTCTCTCTCTCTGTGTGTGACTATCATAAATAAATTAAAAAAAAAAAAAGGGTGTGTGTGTGTGTGTGTGTGTGTGTGTGCGCGCGCGCGCGCCTGTATGGCTCAATTGGTTAAAATCTTTAAAAAGAAAAAAATACACTTACCTTATTGTATTTATTGGAAAAGATTTGCCTAAATGGACCCACACAGTTCAAACCCGTGTTCCTCAAGAATCAACTGTACTTAGTTTTTTTTTTTTTTAATTTCATGTATTCATGAGACACACAAAGAGAGGCAGAGACATAGGTAGAGGGAGAACAGGCTCCCCACAGGAAGCCCAATGTGGGACTCCATCCCAGGATCACAACCGGAGGTGAAAGTGGACACTCAACCACTGAGCCACCCAGGTGTCCCAATGAGTTTCCTTTCAAGTTAACTCTTAATGGAGCACCATTATTTTTCTGAATTACAGGATCACTTTGAATTCTAAGATAAAACAATAGAAATCAGAAGACTAACTTTTTACTAAAGCTTAACAACCTAGTATTTTCTAGGTTTAGAAGTAAACATTTCTATTTAATAGGAAGCTTCTTAAACACTAGATTCGATGATCTCTTACATCTCAGAGTATCTTTAAACATCATAAAAGATTATAAAAGAAAAATCATTAAAACCAAGGAAAAAAATCAGCAATAAAGAGGTTATAAAATTCAGAATTACTGATTTTTTTAAAACTAAGTTTGTCAAATAGTCTATTATTTACAAAAGGGAATCAAGACACAGGTAAATTTTTTTAGTTTGTACTAAGTGAGGAATGATATGGAAACATGAAATTCTGCTATTAGAAAGGAAAAAAGTAGTTCCTTTTTGGACTGGGCTTTTGACTGCACATAGACTGAGCAGTGAAAAGCCCTGTCCACAAATGTCTAAAAATCCAACACTCTCTCTTTTTTTAAAGATTTTATTTATTCATGAGATAGAGAGAGGCAGAGACACAAGCAGAGGGAGAAACAGGCTCCATGCAAGGAGGCCGTGGGGACTCGATCCCGATCCCGAGACTCCAGGATCTTGCCCTGGGCAGAAGGCAGGCGCTAAACTGCTGAGTCACCCAGGGATCCCCAATCCAACACTCTCTTATGCATATTCTTTCTTCAAACAAAACCCAAGATATGCTTCTCATACTTCAGAGTATCTGTATGTCAGTTGTACTACCATGTAAAACTTTCTAGATAAGTGATCTGAATACACATGCTGACCCAGTTGCTTCCAAATTACTTGCCAAGGTGCATCAGGGCACCACAAGAAACTTACTGGGTTGCTGCAAGATATTTTAAATTTGAGAAAAATTTAGTGATACTCAACCTCAGTTCAGACACCAGGTGGCTCAGTTTTAAAGCAGACTGCACCACATCCCTCTCCATTAGCCTTTATTTCTCCAAAGTTAGAATACTGGTGGTTGCTGTGATTTAGAGGGGAAAAAAAGGGGGAGGGGGGAGAAAGGGACCCAAAAAAAAAAAAAAAAAAAAAAAAAAAACAGTAGGGAACAGAAATTGAGATAGACATATCTAATCTGAATTCAAGTTATAAGTTACACAGTGCCCAAAGGGCATTCATATTCCATAACTGTGGTTATTAAAAACAAAACAAAACAAAAAACCTTTTTCTTTCAATTTTTGTGGATTTGCTTTTCAAAGACTACTATGTTGTTCGGATAAATTACTTAAGTTGTTTTGACCTAACTAGAAAACAGAACTGCTAGGTTACTACTTTTGGCCAGCAACACCATAAACTAAACAAAACAAAACAAAACCCAAGAAACAACAAAAAACCTAAGACAAAAAAGGGCAAACCAAGAACATTTGTGAGCCTCTGTGTTATTAGTTCCTTTATTTGGTAATTCCTACTCTAAACGTAAAAGTGAAAGCTGGTCTTAAAGATGGTATTTCTCCCAAGACTTAGTGCCTTTCTTCCAAGCAACTCCAGCCTTCCTACACTCCCACTTTTGTGCACTCTTTTAAATATCTCCAAAGCATATATAGTAATTTTTCTTCAAACAAGACTCAAAAAAAAAAAATAAAAATAAAAAGAACAAATAAGACTCAAACAAGGTCAACGTTCTCATTGCCTCCAGTAGAGACAAATTTCAGAGCCTCTGGACTCCATTATCGTATGTCAAGAAGTGGCACAGGTTTTAACAGAAACAGTTTACATAATAAGACAGAACTACAGAGACATAGTTATTTCTTTGGAAATAAAAGATCACTGGGAAATTATTCTTCCTTTCTGTAAAGTGGAAAAAATAACCTTTCTGTCAGAAATCCTGAGCTCCAATTCTATCTAGGACAACTCCTTATACTAATTAGCACTGTGTGAACTAGTATTTATGGAATTTAAATATATACTAAAAATTTTAAGAACACCTGTCTGTGACTTAGAGCCTTCTGTACACAAAGATAATTAAAATGTTGAGCTGGAAAGGACCCTGACAAATACTTTTTTAATAATAAAGTATGACAACATGTGAAGATCAACTACTGTACAGAAAATGCACTACAGCACATTATGGCTTTGGAATACAATATGGGGAAGAACATAACTACTGCTCAAGGTAATGTGTAAAGTAATTGGCATCTTCCTGAAAACCAGAAGTTCAAAGGTGTCGTAGGGAGACAGAGAAGTCAGCTTCAATTTAAAATCATTGTCAATCTACACAGTAGATAATAAAGTTTACTACAACACATATTGTATTTCTGTAACAGAATACACTAGGATCAACAATTTCCCATTTAGGAACTCAGAAAAAATATCTTAAGAATTTATGGGATGCTTGGGTGGCTCAGCGATTGGGCGGCTGCCTTCAGGCTCAGGTCATAAACCTGGGATCCAGGATTGAGTCCGCATAGGGCTCCTGCGAAGAGCCCGCTTCTCCCTCTACCTAGGTCTCCGCCTCTCTCATGAATAAATAAATCTTAAAAAACAAAAACAAACTTTAAAAGCTAGACTGGTTCTAAACAGTCCGTATTACAAGAGTATTTTTCCTTGAAAAATGACATCCTTATCACTCAGGACTCCAAAATGATACAGCTTCAAGAAGACTGTAAAACAGAAAATACAATTAAACATGTGTATCTTAAGTAATAGTATATACTTGCCTGCACTGAACTGATTTGTCACTTCCAGTTTCAACTGCTTTCTAGTTAAAGTCTAACTAAGCATAGAAAAAAAAGAAGAAAATCCAGTTGCCAGGTTACAATGGTTCGGAAATCAACACTGAAAAAAAGCCATCATCAGTTACTCTTAACTTCCAGAAATTAACCATATACCTTACGCTCATTATTATATTTTGGAGGCTAAAGAGTGATCATTTTATTTTGGGGGGCTCAATTCTACAAAGCTGAGTGTTGGTAAAAGTATTAAAGATTTTAATCAATGTTTGAGATAGTCACAGTACGTTTCTGGACAACTTAATTCAAGTACAAGACAACCCAAATAATGACTTCAAATAGCCCCAAACTAAACAAAACAGGGGTGCCTGGCTGGCTCAGTCAGAGTATGGGACTCCTGACCTCCAGATCATGATGGTGTAGAGATTACTAAGAACAACAAAAAAACCCAACAAAAACTTAACAACTTTTCCTTTAAAAAACAGAACTTTGGGATCCCTTGGTGGTTCAGTGGTTAAGTGCCTGCCTTCAGCTCAGGGCATGATTCTGGAGTCGCGGGATCAAGTCCCCCATCCGGCTCCCTGCATGGAGCCTGCTTCTCTCTCTGCCTCTGTCTCTGCCTGTGTCTCTCATGAATAAAAATCTTAAACAAAACAAAACTTTTTTTTTGTATTTTTGTTTTTACTTTGTATCTATTGTTCATGAGTCTAAATTGGAACGAGAACCAACTACAATGACTAAATTTAAAAAAGCAAGGAAACTAGCACACCCCCTTACACCTTTGAAGGTGACAAGTCCTAAACCAGTCTCCTCCAAAGAGGTTAAAAGAGTGAGAGATTTTTTATGTAAACTATTAAACAAAACTTTAAAAACTTGATTCTAAGAAATGTCCTAGAAAAACCACCACTAAACAGTACTCAAATGAGAAAAAACAGACCTTAAAATATCCAAGCATGAATGTCTCTCTCCACCTTAAAATAAGTTTTACAGCAGGCTCAATCAGAAGAGCATGGAACTCTTTGATTTCGGGATCCTGAGTTAGTGCCCCATGCTGAGGATAAAGATTACTTAAACAAACATAAATTAAAAATAAATAAAAATAAAAACTAGAATGCTTTATAGCAAGCATTAACAAAATGAACCCTTATCGGCCAGATCCTTCTGGGGACTAAATGACCTACTAAAGTTTTTTTCCAACTGAAATAACGGATTCATAATATTCATCTTGTAAACTTATTCAAGTCATTAGTTCAAGAAGATCACCTAAATAACTTGCAAGATGGCATTTATTTTAAAGAGATTTATCTAGTCTCTTCAAAACACGCTTTGAAAGTAGCATTCTTGTAACTTAGACTGCTTTTTTTGGTTTATTAACACTTTTCATCTGAGTTTTTTTTTTAAGATGTTATTTATTTATTCATGAGACAGAGACAGAGACAGAGAGAGAGAGAGAGGGGGGGGGGGGCACAGAGACAAGGGCAGAGGGAGAAGCAGGCTCCATGCAGGGAGCGTGACATGGGACTCGATCCCGGGTCTCCAGGATCACACCCCGGGATGAAGGCGGCGCTAAACCGCTGAGCCACCCGGGCTGCCGCTTCATCTGAGTTTTTAATCTATTTACCTGACATCTCTTATCTTTATTTCATGTGCCCTCCCAAAAGTATATTTCAAGTCATTTAAAGCTTGGTATTTCTTAGTGAAAAAATATTTTATTTGGCTACATTAGTCTACTAACAGTTGGTAGCTTCTCAAAGAATTTATTCTCGACTCATGGAATTTCAAAGTATAAAAGGCATTTTAAGACTGACAATCCTGGGGGGGGTGGGGGGAGACAATTCTGCTAACGTTATTTGGAACAGATATTGCAAAGGGAAAAACAAAAGCTACCTCACATAGATCAAAATATTTTGTTAGACACCACGGGGGAAGGGGGAATCCTAATATTTGGTAGTTCCCTCTTACAAGGTATTACTGTGTTCTTGAGGCTTGCTCTCCATCAACCAGCTGCAGTGTATCCTTTACTAATCCATTTAGAGGTCCAGCACAACATACTCACCATTAGTATCATTTTATTAAGTAAACCTTTGAGAGTGTTACTTTTCACAGGAATTAAAGTTGTTACCCTTCAACTACTCCATACATCTATAAACTTTTAGGGAGCATGTAGTACCAAAAAAACCTATAAAACCGAAGGTTCTCCCATCTGCAAAAAGAAAGCTTTCCCTAAGACTGTAAGGCCTGGAAACGGGAGTGCCAAAAACTTTCGTTCGTTTAAAAATCACTAAGCCTCGCTTTTTACCACAAACTAAAATTGCCCAGAAAACAAAACAAAACAAACAAAAAACCTGTCTACCCAACGTAAACAAATTTAAGCTCTTAAAGACAAGAGGGCAATCACGTACCAATTTGCACCTTTAATTAAAACAGGATCGTGAAACCTCACCTCCAGTCTAACGCTGAACACAGAAAACGTCCCCAAGGATCTTTCGATTCGACACGTGCGAACTACCTGCTCAAGGCTAACTCCTCGCGGCCACGGGCAAGGCTGAGTTTTGGCAACCTTCACTCTCGGCAAAAGCTTGGAGTTGGGAGGCCTGGGAAGACCCATTCCCAAGAAATCACGACCCGGAGAGAGCGGAGAAAGTTGTGATGACGTTGTGACCTCCCCGCAGTGGCCGAGCAGTACCTGTCGCTCGCGGCGGAAGGCCGCGTGCTGCTCTGCGAGGAGCGCCGCCGGCCTTCGGGGAGCGCCCCCCGCAGGTGCACCTGGCCCGGGGCCCGGGCCCGGCGCCGGAGCCACAGAAGCGGACTGCCCCAGCCGGGCGGTCTCCAGGAGGCTCCGCACCGCCCACAGCTCCCGGGGGCTGAGGCCTACGGCTAAGTTGCAGAGTGCGAGCAACCGGGGCCGGCAAGCGAGGAAAAGTGGGGCTTCCGGCGCGGGGAAGCCGAGGGCCGGTCCGAGGCGGGGAAAGAGGACATCTGGAGGGAAAATGTCCTCCGCCCGCCAACGGTAACCGGAACAAGGATACCAGACCTCCCACCGCAAGAGCGAACGCCCGCGGCCGCGGCGGGGAGAAGGCCGAGGGGGCCCAGGGCGGGGGAGGGGAGGGCGGCCTCGGCCTCCCCGCGGGGCGACCTTTCCCCGGCCGGCCGGCGCACTCACATCGTGAACGGGGCGGGGGGCCGGGCGAGCGGGTGGGCGGGCCTCTCCGGCGGCAGCTGCCGGGCAGTCGACTCTCCTCCGGTGGCGACTCGGCGCTTTCTTCCCGGTCGCGGCCTCTCCTCGCTTCCCTCAGGCGACGGCGGGCTCGACCCGGGTCCCCAGAATGCACTGCGCGGAGAGAGCGGCTCCTCCGGTCGCGGAGAAGAGGAGAGTGTAGGAATCGGGGCGCGAGGACGGAGGATGAACGTGCGTGCGTGCGAGCGAGGGGTGGTGAGGCCGGGCGGCGGCTGGTGACGCAGCAAAATGCCCGGGCCCTGCCGCCGCGCGTGCGCACTCTTTGTTTTCGGGCTCCTGCGCGGTTTTCTAGAGATATCTACGGAAAGGGCGGGGCCTCCCGGCTCCTTCGCGATCCTTCCCGGCGCGGGCCCCGCCCCGCGCCGGCTCCGTCCGTCCGGGCTCGTTCCCGCCTCTGCTCCCGCGCTCCCCCCTCGCCGTAGGAAGCCGTTGGCGGCCAACCGCCGGGCCACGCGCCCGGGCGCCGTCCCCGAGACGCGGCTGTGCTGGCGGCGGCGGGAGGAAGGCCGAAGCGGAGGGCCCTGCTTCCCCTGGACGGAGCGAGCTGGTCCCCGGAGGCACGGAAGGCCCGGGCCGGGGGTGCCGCGGGCAAGGCCGGCCCCCGGACGGTCGGAGAGCCTCTCGAGGGGCGCTGCGAGTTCGAGGTGTTCGGCGGAGGAGGGACGCCTGGCCCTGGGGCGGGCACGTGCCCTCGCTCCGAGACGGCTCGTGCCGGCGGGGGCGGGCGGCCTCCCCGCGCGTCGTGGAGCGGGTTCCGCGCTCGAGCTCAGCCGTTGCTCGTGGAACTGCCCCTTTGTCCCTTGGACCTGGTTGGGCCCTGATGAGGGGTAGGAACCCGGGGAATGAAAGCAGTCCTGCGTCCCCCGGAGAGGGGCCCCGAGCAGCGCAGCAAGGGGAACAAAGGGAGCCGGGGCGTCCTAAGACGTTTGGGGGAAGTACCGGCTTCACAGCGTTAAGGACCCGGGGATTCGTGCTGTGCAAGGCGGTGCCGGGAACCACAGACCGTGGACACCACGCGCAAATCTTCGTTTCAAAGGGGTGCCAGGCCCCAGCCTTCCAATACTATGATTTTCAGGAACCTACTGCCTGTTGGGGAGAGCAAAATACACAAAGGTCGAGTGCTCTAACGGAGGCCCAAAAAGTAATGGGAGCATAAAAGGAGGAGAGGCCGATATTGACTGGAAGGATTAGCACAGGCCCTGTAAAAATAATAATAATAATCCCAAACGTGGAAGTAAAGCAAGGAGTGGAGGGATGATCTTTCACTTCATACTGGGACTTGGTTTAACCTGCCTCCCCAAGGATTGTTCTCTAGGCGAAGGTGCCTATATTTGACTTTGCTAGCTTTTAAAAATATTTTATTTGAGAAAGCGCTCGAGGGGGGTCGTGTTGAGGCAGAGGGAGAAGCAAACTCCCTGCTGAGCTGGGAGCCTGACACCTGGCTCTGTCCCAGGACCCTGGGATCAGGACCTGAGCGGAAGGCAGCCGCATCACTGAACCACCCAGGTGCTCTGGACATCCCTGTTTATAATATGATTAAACCTCAAAATTTATGAGTGATAAAAAAGCTAACCCCGAAGTTACGTGTTTGTGTGTGTGTGTGTGTGTGTGTGTGTGTGTGTGTGTTTAAGATTTTATTCATGAGGGACAGACACAGAAGTAGAGACACAGGCAGAGGGAGAAGCAGGCTCCATGCAGGGAGCCCAGCTTGGGACTCGATTCCGAGTCTCCAGGATCACGCCCTGGGCTGAAGGCGGCGCTAAACCGCTGAGCCATCCGGGCTGCCCCAAAGTTACGGTTTTATTGCTCTGTAGAACACTCACCAGTTTTGTTTAACCTGCAACCTCATTCTCTTTTTTTTTTTTTTTTTTTTTGCCTGGCTTTTTAAGTGCTCCTGTAACCAGTTTTACCATCTTACTAGTGCCATCAATGCGGTAAATAAATGTTTGGCTCCTGTTAATTTTATATTTGTAGGAGAAGTATGTGTTTTTTTCGGGAAGGGGGGATTACGTTTTTAAATTTTTAAAAAGACTCTTGACAGTCTCATAGAGGTGACAGCAGGAATGAGTGGGAGGAGTACATTTCAGGCAGGAATCTTGAAGGTGAAGATCTAGGTCAGGGGTTGGCCGACTTTCTGTAAAGGGTGAAATAAAGTTACAAGGTCTTTGTTGCACCTTTTAAACTCGGTTATTGTAGCATGAAATCAACCATAGAACATGACCTCAGGGTGGGTCCTTGGGATCAAGCCCTGTTTCAGCTCTGCTTGAGATTCTCTCTCCCTCTTTCTCTGCCCCTCCCATGGCTCTTGAGCTCTCCCTGCCCCCTCTAAAAATAATCTTTTTTTTTTTTCTAAAAATAATCTTTTTTTTTTAAATCTTTTTTTTCATTTTTATTTATTTAGGATAGTCACACACACAGAGAGAGAGACAGAGAGAGGCAGAGACATAGGCAGAGGGAGAAGCAGGCTCCATGCACCGGGAGCCCGACGTGGGATTCGATCCTGGGTCTCCAGGATCGCGCCCTGGGCCAAAGGCAGGCGCTAAACCGCTGCGCCACCCAGGGATCCCTAAAAATAATCTTAAAAAAAAAAATTAGGGGCTCCTGGGGGGCTCAATTGCTTAAGTGTCTGCCTCAGCTCAGGTTGTGATCCCAGGGTCCTGGGATAGAGCCCGGAGTTGGGCTCCCTGCTCAGCTGGGAGCTCCTTCTCCCTCTCCTCCCTGTTCCTGCTCTCTCTCAAATAAAATCTTGGGACATCTGAGTGGCTCAGCGGTTGGGCGCGCCTTCGGCTCAGGATAGGATCCCGGGGTCGGGGGATGGAATCCCGCGTCGGGCTCCCTGCATGGAGCCTGCTTCTCACTCTGCCTGTGTCTCTGCCTCTCTCTCTGTGTCTTAGGAATAAATAAAATATTTTTTAAAAATCTTAAAAAAACAAAATTAAAAATTGATAGTATCCCAAATTTAGTCTGCGGGCTATAGTTTGCCACTCCCCTGACCTGGGATAGCCCAGAGTGTGGGGAATAATTCAAGACAAGGTTTAGAAGTAGATCACAACCAAGAAATGGTGGTAATGAGTATCGGGTTAATTGTTCTCAATTTATTTCTCTGACAATGGAAAGGTGTTGAAGGTTTTTTTTGGAGAGGAGTAACACTCTTGTGTTCTAGATAGATCAATTTGGTAACATATGATGAAGTGAAAATGGAAGAACTGAATTGAAGATAGCATTTAAAAGATTGCAACCTCAAATAGCTGGCAATTTCGTTTATCAAAAGAAGTCCTATGGGAAAAACTGACTTTCACACAAAAAATTTTTGGAAATTAAGGCCCATTGTGCCCTAATTCATAGTTTGTTTTTTATCTTACTATTCTTATTGGATCTATTTCAGGGGATTTCATGTTAGTCGGTCTGGAAATGGCTTTCTCACCCTTTGCAATAAGATTTATGCTTTTACATGTTACATCAATCATTAGCTGGTAGGGACCCAAGTTGTATCAGGTTTCTTTTTTAAACTCACAAGTTCTGTTTCTAGTAGGAGGCAAAATCTAGATTCAAACATGTATAATTATAGTGTCAGGGCTTTTGGGAGAGAAATCTACAACCCAAAATGACAGGAACTGGAAAACACTTGGCAAGTACTAATTCCATCTCCTGGGTTTAATCCTAACAATCCCTAAGAGAAAGCCAATTAAAAAAAAATTAGTAAAAGCAACATGAAAACAATTTGTTAATTATAATAGTAGTATAAATCTTCTTTCTAGTATTTTTAAAGATTTTATTCATGAAAAAAAATTAAAATTAAAAAAGAATATTTTATTCATGAGAGACACAGAGGCAGAGACATAGGCAGAGACATAGGCGAGACTTGATCCCAGGACCCCAGAGTCCTGGGCAGGACCCCAGATCCCAGGACCTGAGCCAAAGGCAGATGCTCAACCACTGAGCCACCCAGGCACCCCTAAAGATTTTTTTTCTTCCTTTTTTCTTTCCAAAGATTTTATCTATTTATTCACGAGAGAGAGAGAGAGAGAGAGAGAGGCAGAGACACAGGCAGGGGGAGAAGCAGGCTCCTCACAGGGAGCCCAACTTGAGACCCGACTCCGGGTCCGCAGGATCAGATCAGGCCCTGGGCTGAAGGCGGCACCAAACTACCAAGCCACCCGGCCGCCCTCCCTAAAGATTTTTAAGTTATCTCCCCACCCAATGTGGGGCTCAAACTCAACAACCCTAAGACCAAGGGTCGGGTTCTTTACCCACTGAGCCAGCCAGGCATTCCTCCCTGATGTTTTTCTGAGGACTAAATTTTAATGTGGGTTCCACAGACACTACTAGCAAAAAAGAACTATAATCTAGAAGATTGACATGAGCACTTAAAAAATTAAAACAAGTGAGAACAATAAGATTTATGAGGGGATTTTCTAATAAGAATTTAGATTGGCAGCCAGGTGGCTTAGCGGTATAGTGCCGCCTTCAGCCCAGGGCCTGATCCTGGAGACCTGGGACCCAGTCCTACGTCGGGCTCCCTGCATGGAGACTGCTTCTCCCTCTGCCTGTGTCTCTCTCTCTCTTATTCTCTCTGTCTCTCAGGAATAAATTTTAAAAATTAAAAAAAAAAAAAAAACTTAGGTTGTTGGGACACCTGGGTGGCTTAGCGGTTTGGTGCCCACATTTTGGCCCAGGTGTGATCCTAGAGTCTTGGGATTGAGTCCCACATCAGACTCTCTGCATGGAGCCTGTGTCTCTGCCTCTCTGTCTCTCATGAATAAATGGATAAAATCTTAAAAAAAAAAAAAAAAAAAAAAAAAGGGACACCTGAGTGGCTCAGCGGTTGAACATCTGCCTTTGGCCCAGGGCGTGATCCTGGAGTCCTGGAATCGGGTCCCGCATCGGGCTCCCAGCATGGAGCCTGCTTCTCCCTTTGCCTGTGTCTGTCTCTCTCTGTGTCTCTCATGAATAAATTAAAAAAAAAAAAAAACTTAGGTTGTTAATTTTGTATTTGTGAGGCAAAGTAGTAATCTGTTCTAGGTATAAAGAATAAGAAATTGGGTCATAATCATCTAGCTAAATATCACATATAGCAACTTAAATTACTTTATGTTCTCTGATGCCATCATCTTCCCCCCGTTTGCAATCATACGTCTGGTTTGGCTGTAATGGGAAGGGTTAAAAACAAGTGTGTTTCATGTTGAGCTTTTTCCTATTCTGAGTTTTGCTACCATTTTGTGGGCTGATAAAAGCATGAACAGCTCTAGGAGAATGAAGAGGTTAGCTCTTTAAAAAGCTAATCTTGGGATCCCTGGGTGGCGCAGCGGTTTGGCGCCTGCCTTTGGCCCAGGGCCCAATCCTGGAGAGCCGGGATCGAATCCCGCCTCGGGCTCCCGGTGCATGGAGCCTGCTTCTCCCTCTGCCTATGTCTCTGCGTCTCTCTCTCTCTCTGTGTGTGACTATCATAAATAAATAAAAATTAAAAAAAATAAAAAGCTAATCTTACTTTTTAAAATGAAATATATTTGGGGATGCCTGGCTGGCTCAGTTGGTGGAGCATGTGACTCGATCTCAGCTTCATGAGTTCAAGCCCTACATGGGGCATGAAGCCTACTTAATTAAAAATAAAAATAAAATGAAATATATTTAAATTCTCTAAAAATGGTATTGTATTCCAAATACTACCTTACAGTATATATACCTAGAGTTCATAGTACAGGAAATGAGACTATAAAACGAGTGATATGAGTGATACATGCTATTTCTATGTAAATTAGCAATATTCTCTGGGATCAGAAGAAATCAGGTAAAATTTGAAGAAGGAAATCAGGGAGAGGGAGAAGCAGGGTCCCCTCTGAGCAGGGAGCCCAACACGAGGCTGGATCCCAGGACCTTAGATCATGACTTGAGCCAAAGGAGACAACCAACTGAGCCACCCAGGTGCCCCCACCCCACCCCCATTTTTTTAAGATTTTATTTATTTGACAGAGACAGAAATCTTTAAAAAAATAATAAAAATAAAATCTTGGGATGCCTGGGTGGCTCAGTGGTTGAGCATTTGCCTTCGGCTCAGAGTGTGATGGAGAGTCCCAGACCAAGTCCCACATCGGGCTCCCTGCATGGAGCCTGCTTCTCCCTCTGCCTGTGTCTCTGCCTCTCTGTGTGTCTCTCATGAATAAACAAAA